>NC_080165.1:141242209-141585345 GCF_950295315.1 Erinaceus europaeus | reverse complement strand
CTAACCCAAGTGACTTTTGAGTACTTCTGTTTCTCAGAAGGATAAAAAAGAGACCCTTACTTTTTTTTAATTTTAATTTTATTTTTTAATGTTTATTTTTCCCTTTTGTTGTCCTTGTTTTTTATTGTTGTTGTAATTATTATTGTTGTTGTTATTGATGCCGTCGTTGTTGGATAGGATAGAAATGAAGAGAGGAGGAGAAGACAGAGAGGAGGAGAGAAAGACACCTGCAGTCCTGCTTCACCGCCTGTGAAGTGAACCTCCTGCAGGTGGGGAGCCAGGGCTCGAACAGGCATCCTCACACCAGTCCCTGCAACCCGTACCCTGTGTGCTTAACCCACTGGGACACTGCCCAGCTCCCAAATGTAAACATCTTAAGGGCATACATAGACACACACATTTTGAGAGTATACACAAACATCTTGAGGCATGCGTAATTGAATGACCTCTCACACAGTATGTAGGCCACTCAGATTTGTTATCTCCAGTTCTAGTGATTATATTGAGTTCTGTCTTTTACTCTGCAAGTCATGACCTTACCCCAAGAAAGTAGACACAGCTCAAGGGTCTCAGAGGCAGGATTCATGTAAAATTTAAGCCTATTGACCATCTGTGCTTACCCTGACATGGCCAATACACCCCTGTTGGCTAGTGACTGAGCTAGAGAGATGACAAAGACTTTCTGACATGTCTGCTATAATAGATGGCTGTTAGTAATTATGAAAAATAGTTCAGCAGAGAACTAATAGGAATTATAATAAATGGGGTATATTAAGAAATCAAGGATCCCCCAACACTCCCACACATTTAAAAAATGAAGACTTGAGGGTGTTGGGCGGTAGCGCAGCAGGTTAAGTGCACGTCGTGCGAAGCACAAGGACCGAAGTAAGGATCCCGGTTCCAGCCCCCGGCTCCCCACCTGCAGGGGAGTCGCTTCACAGGCGGAGAAGCGGGTCTGCAGGTGTCTATCTTTCTCTTCTCCTCTCTGTCTTCCCCTCCTCTCTCCATTTCTCTTTGTCCTATCCAACAATGACAACATCAATAACAACAACAATAAAAAGGGCAATAAAAGAAAAAAATGAAGACTTGAAGCAAAAGAATCTTTATTAAATAAATGTAACAATATATTCTACTTTACTCTGTGTATTCAGCACTACAAAATTCAGATCCTGGTTGAGAAGATCTGAGGAAAGACCCAAGCCTACATTTTTGTCATTATTTTTTAGAGAGAGACCACAGCACTGAAGCTTCCTACAATGCAGTGAGGTCCAGGCTTGAACCTGGGTCCCACACACGGCAAAGTAGCACACTAGTCCAGCAAGCTACTATGCTGGCCCCAAGCCTGCATTTTCTGAAACGATCCCATGTGATAATGGTCCATGGATCATTCTTCAAGTAGTAAATTTCTAGAATTTCTAGTCCAGCTAAGGTGTGTGTGTGTGTGTGTGTGTGTGTGTGTGTGTGTGTGTGTGTAAATATGCCCCCTTCCCTTTTGCTGTTTACCCCTCAGTAAGAGAGTGAAGACAGAAGGAAGGAGCTGAGTCAAAACAACCATTGGCTACTTGGAGAGTTTTGCCCAACTCTGGTCTGTCCTCACCTCCCAATGGCCAGGAGCAACAGCTTCAACACCTATGAAAATCAGTGCATCTGTGGATAACTATGAGGTATTTTTTATTTTATTTTAGATTTATCTATTTTTTTTTCTCCAGGGTTATTGCTGGGGCTCGGTGCCTGCACTACAAATTCACTGCACCCAGAGGCCATTTTCCCCATTTTTGTTGCCCTTGTTATTATTGTTGTTAGATAGGACAGAGAGAAATGGAGAGAGGAGGGGAAGACAGAGAGGGGGAGAGGAAGACAGACACCTGCAGACCTGCTTCACCGCCTGTGAAGAGACTCCCCTACAGGTGGGGAGCTGAGAGCTCGAACTGGGATCCTTGAGCTTCATGCTATGTGTGCATAACCCACTGCACTACCACCTGGCCCCCTTAGATTTATCTATTTTTACAGCCATGTGTATGAACGGGAGAGATTAGAGCATCACTCTGAAGCTGGGGTTTTGCATGCAAGACTTCTGTTCTACCCACTAAGTCACCTCCCCAGATGTAATTCTAAGGACTTTAAACATCTTTTTTTAAAGAATTTATTTATTTATTCATGAGAAATATAAGAGAGAAAGAACCAGACATCATTCTGGTACATGTGCTGCTAGGGATTGAACTCGGGACCAGCTTGAGAATCCAACACTTTATCCACTGCGCCACCTCCTGGACCACAGGACTTTAAAAATCTTTATGTGCCAAGAAATAATGAGAGGATATCAGAAGTCAAGGCGGTGGGGAGATATGTCAAGATGGCCAGTATAACTCTCTGGCAAGAGCAAAATTAAAAATTATCTGCTTTGGGTACTTACTCATGAGTGAACTTCTAAGCATCTTGAGGTGATCTAGTTCAGACAACTAAGAAACCCCAGCATGTCACTGAAGGAATACAATAAATGAGAGGCCAGCCCAAGGAAATGTGAAGTTGAAAGATCTCAGAGAGGGGCAGCATCCATTTGGTAGAGCTAAGAGCTTGAGGAGCCTACCTGATGTCTTACAGAGTGGTTTGCTTCTACTGAACAGTTTTTTTCTTCTTACACAATAATTTTAGATGAAATCATTTTCAAATCATAGGAAACCACAAAAGAAGTTGAAAACTTGCTTCTTTTCCTTTCTTTTCTTTTCCTTTCTTTCTTTCTCCCTCTCCTCTTTCTTCCTTCCTTCCTTTCTCTCTCCTTCCCTTTCTTCCTTTCTTCATCTCCCCTCCCCCTCACCTCTCTTTCTCTTTATTCCCACCAGGGTTAATTGCTGGGATTTGGTGACTGCATGATGAATTCACTGCTACAGAAGCCACTTTTTTTCTCTCTTTCATTTGATAGGACAGAGAGAAGTTGGGGAGGGGGAAGGTGGGGGGGAGAGCTGCTTCACTGCTTCGTGTAGCTCCTTTCAGATATGGGGGCTGGGGGCTTGAAGCCAAGTCCTTGTGCCTGGACAACATGTGCTCGACCATATGTGCTACCATCCAGCCCTTACCTGCTTTCTTTGACTTTTGCTCTGACTTTTGCCCAAGATCTCTATACAAAACAGACCCATATGAATATAATTGTCTTCATAAATGAAAGATAAATGTTCTGACTTGTCGGTTAGACATAGTCCTGGAGGCTTTTTTCCCACTTTGGAGAAACACGGGTGTGTCCATCCATCACCCTAGGAGCACAGTCAAAGTGACTGGATGACCACCAATGTGTCCTGGAGCTCAGCTTCCCCAGAGACCCATCCTACTAGGGAAAGAGAGAGGCAGACTGGGAGTATGGACCGACCAGTCAACGCCCATGTTCAGCGAGGAAGCAATTACAGAAGCCAGACCTTCTACCTTCTGCAACCCTCAATGACCCTGGGTCCATGCTCCCAGAGAGATAGAGAATGGGAAAGCTATCAGGGGAGGGGGTGGGTTATGGAGATTGGGTGGCGGGAATTGTGTGGAGTTGTACCCCTCCTACCCTATGGTTTTGTTAATTAATCCTTTCTTTAATAAAAAAAAAAAAAGAAAAAGAAAAAAGAAAAAAAAAAGTGACTGGATGAAATGAATTAGCTATGGAGCAAAATCTGTCACAGTGCACAACAAATTCGCTTTTAGATCAAGTATCTACCGTTAGCACTGGTTTCGGATCTACCCCGTGAACCATATGCAGCACAAAGTATCACATGGATCATTTTAACCAACTCAACTCAGCTAAAAACAACAAAAGCTGATGATGAATGGATTTCAAAGCTAGGTGACCACAGTGCATACGTGTTGACAAAAGAAAATTTACCAGAGCGCATAAGCAGTTACCCACGGAGGTAGACTGTACACAACAATGCACATAATTCCAAAAGGTATTTTCAATACTGCCAGATAAGGCTCTACACTAATTATACATATATAAGGATTCCATTGTATCAATAATACAAATGGACAGTCTGAATTGCTTACCTCTTTGAGGACTTCCTCTAATATTTCAGCATGCTTTTCATATGGTTGTTCAAATTGCATATCTCTTGTCAGTCTCATAGTGTCTTCTAACATGGAAAGAACATCTGGATGATTTGAAGTCACCTCCTCTATCTCTTCTAATGATTCTAAAGTAAAATAAGTTAATAAATTAATGCCATTAATAATCTCAATGGGCAATACTATTTACAGTAGCACAATGATGGCTGACACTGCATCCAAGGAAGTACTATTTTTGTGTTACAGCAGCACATTCTAGAAGTGGAAAAAAGAATAAGGAGGAAATGATAGGTCAGAAGTCAGAAAAGTGGGGGCCGGAGGTGGTACATGGGAGTTAGTGCAAGTGGCGCAAAGCACAAAGTGCTGGTCATTACGCCAGGCCTGCTGCATTGCTTGATGCTGTGGTCTATTTACATAATCACTGTTTGCCTGAGACCCGCCCTGCCTGCAGGGCATTGGTTTAATCCCCACTGGTTAGGTGGAATTCTCGTTCTTTTCCTTCTCTCCACCCACTCTCCTACCCCCATTTCCTTTTCCGGCTGGCTAATTCTGCCTCAAAAGATATAAAGGCAGATTCTTTTCTGATCAATAAACACATTGCATTGCATTCCCACTCAGCCAGGAGAGTTCCTGGTTCCTCTCCCGCGTCGCTGAGTAAGCAGCAGCCTAGGTTTGCTCTAGTCGAATTCTCTCCAACCCAGAGAGCAGGTGCCTGGGAAGAAACACCCTCAGGCTAGCCCGGCAGCAAGGACTGGAGTAAGGATCCCCGTTTGAGCCCCCGGCTCCCCACCTGCAGGGTGGTTGCTTTACAGGCGCGGTGAAGCAGGTTTGCAGGTGTCTTTCTCTTCCTCCCTCCGTCTCCCCCTCCTCTCTCGATTTCTCTCTGTTCTATCCAAAACAACAGCAATGACAGCAATGATAATAACAATAGGGGCAACAAGGTCAACAAAAATAGCCCCCAGGAGCAGTGGATTCATGGTGCAGCCACTGAGCCTCAGCAATAACCCTGGAGGCAAAAATAAATAAATAAATAGTCACAAAAATGCCAACACACTTGCTTATAGCCAGCGAGTTGTGAATAAAAGTGAATGAAAGTTGTGAATGAAAGTGACGGCGGCGGCTAGTAGAATCACGCCAGGTGCAAGTCAAAACCCAGGAAGCCAGGGAGAACAGGTGGGAGCAAAGGATTCTGGGGTCAAGTGGAAACATGAGTGTCTAAGGCCTGCATCAGAAAACAAGATGAACATTTTCATTTACAAGTGTGAGGTTCTCCTCCTGCACTGCTGGTGGGAATGTAAATTGGTCCAACCCCTGTCTGGAGAACTCTCAGAAGGCTAGAAGTGGACCTACCCTATGACCCTGCAATCCCTCTCCTGGGGATAGATCCTAAGGAACCCAACACATCTATCCAAAAATATCTGTGTACACATATGTTCTTAGCAGTACAATTTGTGTTATCCAGAACCTGGAAGCAACCCAGGTGTCCAACAACAGATGAGTGGCTGAGCAAGTTGTAGTCTATATATACAATGAAATACTACTCAGCTATTAAAAATGGTGATTTCACCATTTTCAGCCCATCTTGGACGGAACTTGAAGAAATCAAGTTAAGTGAGATCAGCCAGAAAGAGAAGGAAGGGTAAGGGATGATCTCACTCACAGACAGAAGTTGAAAAACAAGATCAGAAGGAAAAACACCCAGCAGAACTTGGACTGGAGTTGGTGTACTGCACCAAAGTAAAAGACTCTGGGGTGTGTGTGTGTGTGTGTGTGTGTGTGTGTGTGTGTGTGTGTGTGTGTGTGTGTGTGTGTGTGTGTGTGTGTCAGGTCCTGGAACAGAATGGCAGAGGAGGACCTAGTGGGGGTTAAATTGTTATGTGGAAAACTGGGAAATGTGACGCATGTACAAACTTGTATTGACTGTTGACTATAAAACTTTAATCTCCCAATAAATAAATAAGTAAAAGAAAAGAAAAAGCAAGAGTGAGGTTCTGTGAGAAAGTAAGAAGACAGGAGGATGGCAGGGGGAGAGGATGGGAGGATGGATGGATGGCACAGGTTATTATTATTATTTTTTTCATGTGCTCATTTGGATGTGTGCCCTTGTTGGATTCTGAATATCTTTCTGAATGAGTTAGCTCACAGGCTGCACCTTGATGAAAAACTCATCTATTGTTCTAATGGGACAGGAGATGGGTAGCTATCTACATTTGCCCTTCCAGTCATGTCTAATGAGGGTCTCCCCATAGGGGCAACATCCTTCAGGGTTTTCACCAGAGTCCAATTTTCACAACCCCAGAAAAACTCCAAAGTACCTTCCAAGGAAAGTTGCCTTTGCTCTCTGTTCAATGAAATGAGAAGTCTAGGGGGCCTGGCAGTAGCGCAAAATCATGATTTTGTTGGAGTCAGCACTGTGCCTACCTAGAAACACTACATACAGTTCCCAACTTCCTTGGTGAACTGAAGTGCTGATAGATAAGATGCTGCCAGCAATTGAAACTCAGTGTGTGTGTGTCCTTCTATCACTTCTTTTTTAAAATATGCTTTTAAAATTTATTTATTTGGGATAGAGGTGGAGAGAAATTGAGAGGGAAGGGAGAGATAGAAAGGGAAAGAGACAGAGACACCTGCTTCACCACTCAGGAAGTTTCCACCTGGATCCTTGCACATGATAGCATGTGTGCTCTGATTGGTGCTACATGGCCTCCCCTCCCCTCCTTTTCCCTCCCCTCCCTCGCTCTCCCCCTGCCTCTCTTGCCACCAGGGTTATCAATGGGGTTTCGTGCCTGCATGAAGAATCCACCACTACACTGTTTGTGGTGGTCATTTTTTCCTTTTTAATTTTTTTTTAGAATAGAGAGAAACTGAGAGGAGGAGGAGAGAGAAAGATAGACACCTGCAGCACTGCTTCACCACTCCTGAAGTTTTCCCCATGTAGGTGGGGACTTGGGGCTTGAACCTACATCCTTGAGCATCGGTGCTCAACCAGATGCACACCACTGTCTTGTCTCCCTCTCCCTATCATTTTTTTTTTCACCAGAGCACTGCTTAGTTCTGGCTTATGGTGGTGCAGGGGATTGAACCTGGGATTCTGAAGCCTCAGGCATAGGAGTTCCTTTGCATAACCATTATGCTACCTACCCCTGCCCACCTCATTATCTCTTTAATGAGTGTTAATTCAACTGCCCCCCAGCTTATCTTTTCTCCCAGGTAAAATGGTTGAAGCACCAGCAATGATCTTGTACATTGTCATGGTAAGGAATATTAGAAATGGTAGATTAAAAAGACTGGTCTTTGTTCCCAACTGCTTTTCACTAAGATATTTAATACATGTTGTTTTTCTTATGTTCCTGAATGTTCTTTTCCTAGAGAAGACCCTATGATAGAATAAGCTGGATATTAACAATACTTTTTAAAAATTCATATATTTCTTCTGTTAAATTCTGAAGGAACCAATCATGAATTTATCTTAGATCACCAAATCACCCAAATAATTAACATACCTGATAATTTCTCATACTTTGAATCTTGGCTGCTTTCGTAAGAACTTCGCTGAATTGTAGAGCTCTGACTGGTTTCTTTTTGATATGTGAATAAAACATCATTAGAACTCAAAGAACAGTAGTAAAGAAAATTTTATGTGATTCTCAAAACCCAGGGACCCAAAATTCAAATTTTCAACACAGAAGGAAGTAACAATCATTAATTAACAAATAGGCAAATATATTTGGAAAATAAAGATAATGACTTAGCCTATAGTAACCAAAAGTTATTACAGTTTTATGTAATACCAGTGCATCTCTTTTTCTTTTTTCTTTCTTTTTTTAACCTCTTTTGACTATGCACACAAACCATGTGTACAGAGAACAAAACATGAATATAGTAACAAGGCAGACTATAAAGTCAATATACAAAAACCTGCTGCAGTTCTAAATCCATACAATAGCCAATCAGAAAAAGAAAAAAATACTATTGTAATGTCATCAATATAATAAAATATAATATCATAAATATAACAAAATATAATATCATCAACATAATAAAATATAATATCATCAATATAATAAAATATAATGTCATCAATATAATAAAACATCTAGGAATAAATTTAACCAGTGGACTGAAAGCCAAACGGCACCACTGAAAGCAACTGAAAAACTGACAAAGAAATGAAAAGACATTTACATCATGGGTTGGAATAATTAGTGTTTTTAAATGACCGTGTATCTACAGTGATTTAAGGAGAATCAATGCAATCCTTATTCCATTGGTATTTTTCATAGATACAGAAATAGAGCAAAAACCTCCTAAATTTTGTATGGAACCTCAAATGACTAGATCAACCCTGTAAAAAAAAATGGAGATATAGCTTTCCCTGATTTCAATTTTACTACATAGCTACAGTAGTCAAAAAAGTATGATGTTGGAATAATAACAGACATAGATCAATGGAATAGAACTGAGGGCTCAACAATAAAGCTACACATGGTCTGTGACAACAAAAAAAGTTAAGAACACACAGTGGAGAAAGACAAACCCCCAAAACAAAACAAACAAACAAACAAAAATTAGACCACTATACCATACAAAATGTATTTCAAAATGAATTGAATTTAACTATTAGATCTGAAATCACAGGAAGAAAACTTGGATGAAAACACAGACACTAAACATTTCAGCACCAGCCTTAGTGATGTCTGCAATAGAATGCTACTCTGCAGTTAAAGAAGATGATACTATGTCCTTCAGGGAAAAAAAATCACTAGTGATAAATATTAACAACTTGAGGCCTAAGCACCACAAAAATAATAAGGTTCAAAATAATTCCATATGAAGTGATATATATATATATATATATATATATATATATATATATAAATGCTGCATTATAAAAAGGTAAAAAAATGCATTTCCTATGCTTTCTATGTTAAAATATAAATGGGAAAATTTGTAAGGGTAAATAGCTTTTAGTGGTACCACTTCAGAGCTAACACTATGGGTTTTATGCTTCTCTGAAATGATTTGCTGTCGTATGATGATAATTTTTTTTAAAAAGTGGTACAAGGTGCTCTGGTTTCAGTATATCTTTCTCTATCCTAGTGAATCAGTGTCTGTAGCTGTTCTCTTTCAGTCTGTCAGAGAGAAGCTATTTCTTTTTTTTTTTTTTTTTTTTTTTTTTACCAGAGCACTGCTCAGCTCTGGCTTATGGTGGTACAGGGGATTGAACCTGGGACTTTGGAATCTCAGGCATAAAAGTCTCTTTGCATAACCATTATGCTATCTACCCCTGACAGAGAGAAGCTATTTCTCCTGAACTTTCATGTTTTGAAATTTAAGCTGCAATAGTCATGTGAAAAAATATGAAGTAATGGAAATAAGATCCACAAGCACAGCCATTTATTTTGTTGCCACCTTTATCACTCTTAGCAGCTTGGTCACCGAGGGCATTTTCACCACTATTTTAGCTTTTTCTTTGCCCTCTAAAGGGCTTTAGCTCTTAGGGAACCATGAGTGAACACCTGCAGACAAGGAACACTGGCTTTCTCCGCTAATCTGTATTAAGAATGATTGGCCCGGGGATCAGGCGGTGGCGCAGTGGGTTAAGCGCATGTGGCGCAAAGCGCAGGGACCGGCGTAAGGATCCCGGTTCGAGCCCCCGGCTCCCCACCTGCAGGGGAGTCGCTTCACAGGCGGTGAAGCAGGTCTGCAGGTGTCTATCTTTCTCCCCTTCTCTGTCTTCCCCTCCTCTCTCCGTTTCTCTCTGTCCTATCCAACAACGAATTGCATCAACAAGGGCAATAATAATAACCACAACGAAGCTACAACAAGGGCAACAAAAGGGGGAAAAAAATGGCCTCCAGGAGCGGTGGATTCATGGTGCAGGCACCGAGCCCAGCAATAACCCTGGAGGAGGAAAAAGAAAAAAAAGATCGATTGGCCCCATAATATTAGCAATGTACTTACCAAATTCTTCCTGTGACGAGCTCATTTCTTCTAAGTTTCTCAGCATACTAGGTACATACTCATCTGTTTCCTTCTTTCCATTTTCACTTGGAGATCTTCTAAACAATGACCTGGCTAAAAGAGAGTAAGCGGCTGTGTTAGCAAAAGTTGTTGAGAGTAAGGAGGTAAGTATAGTGGTTGAATCCTCTGCTTTAAAGTCAGACAGACTTAAGTGTGATTTTTTTTGTTTGTTTGTTTGCCTCCAGGGTTATCACTGGGGCTTGGTGCCGGCACTACATATCCACTGCTGCCAGTAGCCATTTCTCCATTTTATTGGATAGGACAGGGAGAAATTGAGAGAGGAGTTGGCGACAGAGAGGGAGAGAGACAGAGAGACACCTGCAGAACTGCTTCACCACTTGTGAAGCGACACGTGGGGGGGCTGTGGGCTCGAACTGGGATCAGGGATCTGCGATCTGGGATTTGGGATTCAGGATCCGGGATTCTTGAATGGGTACTTGCACCTGGTGTACTACGAGGCTTACCCCAGTGGCCACTGTCCGATCCCCGTAAGTGTGATTTCTGTCTCAGTAAATATGTCTCTGGCAAATCACTTGCTCTCCATCTCAATTTCTACTAGGCAAGAGGCGGATTATTAAACAAAAACTTTTGTGTGGATTGAAAGGAACACTAGATGTAAATACTAGACTGGGAGCTATTTGGTGCACAGGAAATCTGCCCCAAGAGAGCAAAAGACACCATAGCATCAGAGCTTCTCCCAGTGCAGTAGGGGCCAAGTTTGAATCTAGGCCCTGTGTGTGACAAAGGAGGTAAACTATCCATGTAAGCTTCCTGGAATCACTTGGGAGACGTAGAAGGTAAGACGTAGACACTGACTTGAATTCCAAGTATCCGTTGATTGTCAATAATGGGTAAGTTACATAATCCCTCTGAGGCTTTAGATGCTTTATCTGCTGGGCTAGGGAGACAGTATAGTGGTTATGCAAAAGACTCTCATGCCTGAGGCTCCGAGGTCCCAGGTTCAATTCCTAGCACCACTATAAGCCAGTGCTGAGCAGTGTTCTGGCCACTCTCTCTGTATCTTTCATTTGTATCTCTTTCTCTCATTAAAATTAAATGACTTTTTAAAAGTCTTTACCCAATCTAAGGAGAGATAGAAACACTTCCCTCACAAGTCAGTCATGATCATTAAACAGGATATTATACACACATTATAGATCACAAGGACACGGGTTCAATTCCCTGGTCTCCACCTGCAGGGGGAAAGCTTCACAGGTGGTGAAGCAATGCTGCAGATGTCTCACTGCCTCTCTCCTTATCTACCCCTCCTCTCTCAAGTTCTTTCTATCTCTATCCAACAATAAAAATAAACAAATTTTAAAAATAAAAACAACAAAGGTAGGAGAAATAGGATATTATAGGCAGTGAACATGGTATAGTCCTAAAATATGATAAATGCCCAATAAATAGTTATCTATTATTACTTCATAGTGAGAAAAACTTCACCGGGAAAAGAGCATTTGGAATGAAGGCATTACAGGCTATATTAGGGGAAAATACATTGCCATCATTATGGGCAGACAGGAATGGTGGTGATTGAATATAGTCTAACATTGCTGTATTTAATTTCAAATTTTGGAACCGCGTCTTTGAAAATGAGAAAGACCCATGTAATGTATTTAGTATATATGCCCCATACAATGTAATGCATACTCTCAAAATTCTGCATTGAGAATAGTCCATTAAATGAGATGTTGAGAATAAGGTACTTTCATGCATTCTGATATAACTTGTTAGGAGGGCCAGCTATAGATATAAATTCTACTTAACCCAATCAGTGAATTTCAAAAGCCATAAAGCAGTAACTCTCATTTTCCCTGGAGGGGGAAAGTAAAAACCAGAAATGTGTCCAAACAAAAAGAGAAAATGGTGAGGCTTTGGAAACAAGGGGTCAAGTCTTAATTATGTGACCAGTTGGGAGATTTTTCTAGAAGCTGTTTAACCTTTGTGTACTCTAGCTTTCTTATCCATAAAGTTAGAAGATCAAGTTAATTGTTAAGGTTTCCTCCAGTTTTACTGCCTTATAACTTTTGAAAAATTCAAACTTAATATTTCTCAAGTAGAAAGATTCAATTTATAATTAGAGTCGACATCCAACAACAATAAGAGCAGACAACGAAGCAGGCCCCGTAACACTAGGTAGAGTGCTGTCACTGACCAGTCTCATCAACTAGCAGACCTCATAAAAACGAAGTCGTACAATGCTGGGAGTCCTTCCTGACTCCTCCACATAGGACTTTCAAATTGAAATCTTTTCTCTGTTTATGGACCAGGTCTATGTATATTCATTTCTTCAACCATTTAGTCGGAGGCTCTAATATATGAGATCTGTGGGCTGTCAAGATGAGCAACTTGAATGCTTTGTCTTCAGACAAATAGGTTTAACTGTCAAGGCATATTTTAAAACCTTAAAACACAGACATTAAAAAGACAGCTCACCTTGTTTTTTATTTTGGAGTTGTGTGTTAAGTCGTTCTTTCACAATTTTAATGGCTGCTTCAGTGGCCTCAGCAATAGCGTTTGCTTTTAACCGTTCAAGAGATTTATCAAACTGTGGTTGGACATGCTCGGAGTAATCAATTACCTGCAATGATGAGTTGAGAAAACCAACACAATACAAATCACTGTGAATATGATATATATTATTAATTTATGTCTACAAATATATATATATATATCTCCATTTATATCTATCTTAAACATTTTGATGTTGTCTGATGCATATTTAGAATTTATCAGGGGCCAGGCAGTGGTGCACCTGGTTAAGTGCACACATGACAGTGCACAAGGACCCAGGTTCAAACCCCCAGTCCCCACCTGCAGGGGGAAAGCTTCACAAGTGGTGAAGCAGGGCTGCAGATGTCTCTCTATCATTCTCCCTCTCAATGTCTCTCTGTCTCTACTCAATTATAAATAAATAAAAGGGGGTAAAAATAAATAAATAAAAGAAGTTACTGCATTTTAAGTACACGCTTTCATGGAAGTTAATATTTTTGTGTAGAATTACATACTTACATGTGTTTGTAGCTTATACATATTTAAATGATATATTTAAACAACTTTCTACACTTTACATATAAGAGACACATATTTAAAATTTTTTAAATTATATTTTATTTATTTGATAGAGACAGCCAGAAATTGAGAGGGAAAGGGGAGATAGAGAGGGAGACAGACAGAGAGACACCTGCTTCAACACTCACAAAGCTTCTTCCGTGCAGGTGGGTAATAGAAGTCATTGTGCTTTGTAACATGTCTACTCTACCAAGGGCACCACTACTTGGTCCCTAGTAATCTTTCTTTCTATACTATAGATAGAAGAACAAGATCACTGTGGGGAGAGGTCAAGTAGTTGACAGGTGTGTGTGTGTGTGTGTGTGTGTGTGTGTGTGTGTGTGTAACCTTTGTAGGTACTAAAAGTCACCAAGAATTGTGACATTCAGGAACTAAAAGAGTCAATAACACCAGTGACGCAGGAGGAGTGTAATCCTGGAAAGATATTAGTGGGACGAAGAAACACAGTGGGTGCCATAGCATGCATGACCTAATCATCACATTGGGGACTTTGGAGAATTTTGGAGAAGCGCTGGGGGGTGGGGTGGGGGGGTTATGGTTTGAAAGATGCATCAAATAGCAAGGAGAATGTCTTCTCCACTCCAGTTGAGTACAACTGCCCATTTGACAGCATAGAAAACACAGTACAAACCTATGAATCCTAGGAATGCTGATCCAACACAGCTCAAAAGCCAGCTAGCAAGTCAGAAAATTACCTTTCCTTTGTAATGTTCTGCAAGCAATTTGCAAAGTGTTGTTTTCCCTGAAGATGGAGGTCCAAACACAAACACTTTAAATGGCGGCGCTGGCATAGGTGGAAGAAGATAGGGACGTGGGTTCAATGAGAATGTTTTCATGGCTTCTTCCGATGAGAGGCAGTATATTTTACCTAGAAAACTTAAAATATGCCATGATCGTCAACAACCGAAATAGGTCTAGACACACTTTAAAATTAAGTTCCAAGAGTTTTCCTTACCTCACAGCAAAGTCTGGTGACCCTTGATAAAGGTTACCTTCTTTTAAAGATACGGGACAGATACGTCCCCATCTGCTTCTCTGCCATCTGTATCTCGGTGCAAGAAGCTTATAGGATGCCAGCGTCCGGAGCAGCTCGTCCTGTTAATAACAAATTCTGTACTAAGTTCTGGACACAAGTCCTGCTGAAATTAACAACACAAAGTTTTCAATTGCTATTTGCTTGCTTTACTATTTAAGAGATAATTCAGAGGGGCTGGCTGGTGGCGCGAGGACATGGCTTCAAACCTCCCGGTCCCCACCTGCTGGATGAAACTTCAGGAGTGGTGAAGCAGGGCTGCAGGTGTCTCTCTCTATCTCTCCCTCTCTATCTCCCCGAGCTGCAAAGTTTTAACTGGATCTGTGCTTCTTTCTTTCTTATTATTTCAGTACTCAATTGTTCTGATCTAATGTGTTTTAGTTTCAAAACATTTGCTTTGCAGAGTCCAGTTCCTACAAGAATATTGGTGTTTGATGGTGGAGAAGGTAGGCAGTGGGTTAGACTGTTTTGCAGGAAACTGAGACATTTTACACATATATCAACAACTGTATTTATTGTTGACTGTAAACCATTAATCCCCCAATAATTTTTTTAAAAAATCAGCTACCTGAATTCTTACCAAAAAAAAAAAAAAAGTTGGACTAATATTCTCCTCAGAAGTCAAATCCTTTTTTTATAAAATGTACCTTGAAATGCCTTTTAAGTCTTAAGATAGATGCAGATTGAGACTGCAATACAGAGTGAAAAGGAAGGCTTTCAAAATAAATGCAACTTACATTTTCAATGACATAATTTGCTTCTTCCTCTGTACTGTGAAGTTTGGTTATAATCGCCGCTTTCTTTAAGTTCAGATACTTAAGCCGATCCAGGACTGTCTAAGGTGAAAGAACACATGTTTAAACTCAGGGGCGTTTCAGTATCTCACTTGTTCTGAGTAACTCAACTCTGTGAAAGTCATCAGCTATCAAACTCTCTCTGTAGTTTATGTCTTTGTCCCCAGGGCTATTGCTGGGGCTGGATGTTGGCACTATGAATCTACTAGCCAAATGTTCAGCCAACGTATGATGTGAGCAAAAGATAAAGCTTAAAATTTTTTTTTAGGCTGATTCAATTTAGGAACTGCTTTTGTCCCAGGACATAACTAATGCCCCCCCGCCCCCCCCTTTTCTTTTTTTCCCTTTTTTTGTCTCCAGGGTTATTGCTGGGGCTCGGTACCAAAGACCTTCGGAAGTAGTAATAGGTGTAGATGTGACTTGAAAAGGAAGAGAAGATGGGACTATGAAAAAAAAAAAAAGGGCAAATCAATACAAATATAGACAGAGAATTGTAGAAATAATAGTCAACCCAAATCTGCAACCTTAGGAGAACTGCTGTAGCTTCCAGTGGAGGGAATGGGGATACAGAACTCTGGGGGTGGGAACAATACAGAATTACACCCCTGTTATCTTACAGTTTTGTAAATCACTATTCAATCACTAATAAAACTAAAAATAAAAAAGAAAATGCTGTTTCATTCTTGTTTTTATTTTTTATTTTTCCCCCCTCCAGGGTTATTGCTGGGCTCGGTGCCTGCACCATGAATCCACCGCTCCTGGAGGCCGTTTTTTTTTTTCCCCTTTTGTTGCCCTTGTTGTAGCTTCGTTGTGGTTATTATTATTGCCCTTGTTGACGCAATTCGTTGTTGGATAGGACAGAGAGAAATGGAGAGAGGAGGAGAAGACAGAGAAGGGGAGAAAGATAGACACCTGCAGACCTGCTTCACCGCCTGTGAAGCGACTCCCCTGCAGGTGGGGAGCCGGGGGCTCGAACCGGGATCCTTACGCCGGTCCCTGCGCTTTGCGCCACATGCGCTTAACCCACTGCGCCACGGCCCGACCCCTGTTTCATTCTTTAAGTTTGTATTTCTTTGAGTAAGACTTTAATCACAGAAGTCTTTATAAACTTATTATTTCTTTCTAAATCACCTTTCCATGTCTATTATCTATTTTGCTACTAAAGCACTTGTCTTTTTCCCTTGAAAATATCAGAATTCAAATAATATGTAAATAAAGACATTCAACATTTTCATAAGTATAAAAACTATTTTCCCTATTAGCATTTCTGTTTGGTAGTGAAATGATATGTTTTCAAATATGCATATATTCTCTCCTACCAAAGAGCTTTATGTACCATGATAGTCACTAATATAAAGTGGTTTTTAAGGGGTCGAGTGGTGGCGTCCCGGTTCAACACACGCTACAATGTGCAAGGACCCAGGTTCAAGCCCCTAGTCCCTACCTGTAAGGGGAAAGCTTTTTGAGCAGTGAAGCAGTGCTACAGGCGTCTGTCTTACTCCACCCCCTTCCCTCTTGATTTTTGGTTGTCTCTATCCAATAAATTTTAAAAAAAGGAAAAAAATTAAAAAGTGTTTTTTAGTATATATATATATATATATTAATTTATTTTATTAGTGATTGACAAGATTGTGGGATAAGAGGGGTGCAATTCCATACAATTCCCAGTATCAGAGTTCTGTATCCGTCTCCTCTATTGGAAACTTCCCTATGGGAGTCTGGACCAAAGATCTTTATGGGGTGCAGAAGGTACTTACAGTTGTGCAACTAGTACCAAATTGACCTTAGAATATTTTTGTCACCCCTCAAAAATATTTTAGAAATATTTTAACCATTAATAATCACTCCATGCTTATCCTAAGACCTCACATACAGGTATGACTTTCCCCTTCCCCAGGCAACCACAAATCTAGTCTTTTGTTTGGTTTCTTTCCTTTTGTTTCCTTTGCCTCCAGGACTTCACTGGAACACTAGTCCTGCTGGATTCCATTTTTTCCCCAAGGGAAAAAGGCAGAGAGGATGAGACATAGAAAAAAAAGGAGAAGGATCAAAGCATCGTTTCACACTTGTGAAACATCTCCTTTGGTGGTAGGAGGTTCAAACCTGGGTCCTCTTACACAGTCAAAGTGTGTGTTCTCCTGCGTGAACCATCTCCAGCCCCCAGCACCCCCATCTGCCTATTCTGGACATTTCATGAGTCATATCAAATGATATGAACTCTTTGTAACTTTTCTTTCATTAATATGTGTTCAAGATTCAGGGAGATGGGTGGTAGTGCAGTGGGTTAAGCGCACATGACGCAAAGCACAAGGACTGGTGTAAGGATCCGGGTTCGAGCCAGCTCCCCACCTGCAGGGGAGTCCTTCACAGGTGGTGAAACAGGTCTGCAGGTGTTTATCTTTCTCTCCCTCTCTTTGTCTTTCCCTCCTCTCTCCATTTCTCTCTGTCCTATCCAATAATGACATCAATAACAACAACAATAATAACTACAACAACAATAAAAAAAAAGATTCAGCTATGTTATAACACGTATCAGTAACATTCTCCCTTTATGCTGATGTGTGGCTGTACCACAATTATTCCATTCATCAGCTGCTGGGCATCTGGCTTTTTTTTTTTTTAATTGTAGTTATCCTTGTTGTCGTCATTTTGACTACTGTGATGACTAGTCCTGTTCTAAAATATTCATGTGCAAATTGCCATAGGAACAGCTATTTTTCAGTTCTCTTGGATATGTATTTCAGGGGTTGGACGGTGTTGCATAGGTTGTGCACAGACATTACCAGGCTTGAGGACCTAGGTTTAAGCCCACAGTTCTTACCGGAAGAGGGAAGTTTCACAAGCAAGTACTTCTCCTCTGTCTTTCTCTGACTCTTTCTTTAAGAGACAGAGGTCTCTCACTCACTATTAAAAAGAGAGACAGATAGATATGACCACTGGGAGCCCCAATGATAACTCTGGTGGCAAAACAAAACGAAGCCAGGTTCCAGTCTGGCCCCCACAGCACTAAAGAAAGCTTCACTGCCATGGTTTCTCAGTCTCTCTTCCTCTCTGTATGTAGCAGAAAAAAAAAAAAAGTCAGTTCAGAGCAGTGAAGCCCTAGAAAAGACGAAAACCAACCTACCAAAAATAATCCATGTTTAATTTTTTGAGGAACTACCAAACTATTTTCAGAAGTGACACCATTTCACAGTATCGCCAGAATGTTGAGAGTTACAGGTTTTTTCATATCTTTGGCAACACTTTTTTTTTTTTTTTTTAAATCATTGCCACAGCTGTACTGCTCCAGGCCAGTTTCTTTTTTTTTTTATTTTTTATGGAAAGCTAGAGACAGAAGGAGAGAGGGAAAGACACCTTAGCACTGAAACTTCCCACAGTATGTTGAGGGTAGGGCTCAAACTTGAGTTGCATGCATGACAAAGCTGACACCCTCTGAGATGAGCTGACCCCCTACTTGAGGAGACGTTATTTGGTCATTATATTGCGATTTGAAGAGACATTTCACTACGGTTTTAGTTTGGATTTCTATAATAAACAATTATTAGGGAAATCCATAAGTCAGGTATCTGAAGAGCTTATTTGCCATTATTTATTCTTTTTCTTTGAAACTCTTTTTGTGATATAGGGGTTTTAAGTACAAATGTAGATAATGGACAGATGAATAAAAAATAGTATTCACATATTAAGTGTCAGAATGAATTTTTTTTAAAAAAGATTTTATTTATTTATGAGAAAGATAGGAGGAGAGAGAACCAGACATCACCCTGGCACATATGCTGCCGGGGATCAAACTCGGGACCTCGTGCTTGAGAGTCCAAAGCTTTATCACTGTGCCACCCCCCCGACCACAGAATGAAAAAATTCTAACATCGACCATGTCAAAAATGTAAATATAATTCTGATGTTTGTTAAAATAAGTACAGTCAAGTCAATATCCCCCCCACCAACTGGGGTAGTCTTACTGAACACTGCCCTTACCAAAAAGAGTTCATCTGGGGTCCTATTTCCATCTAGTTCAATGAGATACTGGGAGTTGTGTTCAGCCATTACTTCCTGCAAAACAAACAAACCAACAAACCCCAATCTTTTAAAAAATGTTTTATTATCTTCATTATTTTTTTTGATAGACAGCCAGAAATAGAGAGGGAAGAGGGTGATAGAGAGGGCGAGAGAGACAGAGAGACACCTGCAGTACTGCTTCACCGCTTGCAAAGCTTTCCCCTTGCAGGTGGGGACTAGGGGCTTGAACTTGAGTCCTTGAGGTTGTAACATGTCCAACCACATGCACCACCACCCATCCCCTAGGCAATCTTTTTTATTGTCACTGGAGCTCAGTGCCTGCACGACAAATTCACTGGTCCCAGTGGCCATCTTTTTCGTCTTTTTTGTTTCCTTTTACTTGATAAGACAGAAGGAAACTGAAAGGGAAAAAGAATGAGAGACACCTGCATCGCCACTTCAGCACTCATGAAGCTTCCCCTCCTTGTAATTGGGGAGTGGGGGCTAGAACCTGGATCCTTCCCTTGGTAAAGTGTATGCTCAGCCAAGAGCGTCAATGACCACCCCCCACCCTGATTTTTCCATATTTTCTAATCATATCTGTCCTTTATTATCTTGGGTGTGTGTGTGTGAGAACTTATAGGCTTTAGAAATAATTTCCCTGAGCTTTTAATATATCAAAACTTTATTCTTTTATAATGATATGATTTCCAATTTGCTGTATTTTAGTTGAAGAAGATGATGTTTAAATAATTATTTTCTTAAAAAGACAGAGAGACCAGAGTTCTACTCTGTCATTTTATACATTACTAGGGATCAAACCCAGGACCTCATATATTCAAGGCATGTTCTGTACCCATTTAGCCACAAACCTGACCTGAGACAATTCTGTTTGAATTTTATTTCTAGGATGCTTGTATTTAAGGGAATAAAAATTACTGTTCTTTTTCGTTTATGATTTGTCATTTGTACAGCTGATAGTCCGTTAAGCATTCAGTCCTTGCCATACTTTGGATACTATACTGGGCACCAACAGTGTTAAGATGTCAGGCTTGGGTACCCTTGGAGAGATTACTTGTTCTCTCCCACACACCTGAGGAATTTGGTCTTCATTTCAGCAGATGGGTGATGAGAATAAACACAATCTCCTTATTTCTCTTTAGACAATATAAAGAGACAGTAAAATAACACAAAACAAAATCTGATTTCCTCCATCTGGCAGAAGAGGCACCTTGATGGCTTTCTCACCTGTCCTGCTGTCCTTGATTGCTTAGTATGCCATCTGGTCAAATACCCAAGTGCAGGAAATGTCTGTGGAATTCAACTCCAACATGAGTTTATCAGCATCTACTCTGAATTTCTGACCATAATAAAGTGTGCTTTTCATATGATTGTTAATATGACTAGTTCAACGTAAAAAATGCTGATTATTGGGTGTTGGGCAGCAGTGCAGTGGGTTAAGCGCAAGTTGTGCAAAGTGCAAGGACCGGCATAAAGATCCCAGTTCGAGGCCCCCGGCTCCCCACCTGCAGGGGAGTCACTTTACAGGCGGTGAAGCAGGTCTGTAGGTGTCTATCTTTATGTCCCCCTCTGTCTTCCCCTCCTCTCTTCATTTCTCTCTGTCCTATCCAACAATGATGACATCAATATCAACAACAATAATAACTACAACAATAAAACAACAAGGGCAATAAACAAGGAAATATTTTTTTAAATGCTGATTATTTTAGTGAAAATTTTCCTATTCTTATATAGAATCACCTTAACATGTTTACATAAATCCACTTTGAATGGAGTAACCACAGAAGCCAGTCTGGAGATAATTCATATTTTTTCTTTTCCTTTCTTTTTTGATAGAGGCAGAAATAAATAGAGGAAAAGAGGAGTGGAGTAGAGAGAGACAGAGAAACAACTACCACACTACTCTCCCATACTTGAAACTTCCCTCCACATGTGGGGACCAGGGCTTAGAACTTTCAGGAAAATTTTTTTCTTCTTTTCTTCTCCCAGAGCACTGGTGGTACTTCTCCCTGGCTTCTGGTGGTACTGGAGATTGAACCTGAAACCTTTGGTACCTCAGGCACAGGGGTCTTTCTGCATCACCATTGTATTATCTCCCCGTCAGCTCTAAGCTAGCTCATTTTTTTGTTTATATTGCAATTTTTAAAAGTTGACAGCTCTTTAGGGTAGAATATAAACCATAATATATATTTGTTTTATAAACTCAGAAATTGTAGATCGAGTTTACAAAATAGTCTCTTTACGTTTTCTAATGTTCAGCCATTAAAAAAAAAATTCCTCTGGTGATATTGAAACGAATGTAGTTCACTTATCACTTTTCAGCAACACTGCTGCTTTGTAAATTAAAATGGCCTTGTGCATGGAAGGCTCATTCTAATCATTGTGTTTTGTGAGCTGGAGCGGGGGAGGATCAGCCACATAACACATAGAGATGAAGAATTATGAGAGCTGTTTCATCCATGGTGAAACAAGCATTCATCTACTTGTTCCTTTTCTGCAGTGTGCTTTGTGCTTACCTCTAAAGAAGGAAGAAGTAGTTCTTTATAGAGGCCAACAATCTGCTCAACGTTTTCCAGATAATCCTCAGGCCTCTGAACCAAATGCTGAAGAATTTCAGCCACCATCTGCATTTCAGCAATAAATGCCTACATGGGAAAGAAGAGATTTTTTTATTATTATTTTTTTTAAAAAGGTTTATTCACAAGTAGAACCTGCACTGGAATTGGCATATTGCACCAAAGTAAGACTCTGGGGTGGGTGGGTGGGGAGAATACAGATCCAGAAAGGATGACAGAGGACCTAGTGGGGGTTGTATTGTTATATGGAAAACTGGGAAATGCTATGCATGTACAAACTGTTGTATTTACTATCGAATGTAAAACATTAATTCCCCAATAAAGAAATTTAAAAAAAGTTTATTATGTTCATAATTGATGATCCACATTCCTTTCTCCCTCTTCCCCCCCAGATGTCACTTTTGAGAAGCAGGGGGAAGGGAAGATTAGAGGCTGAGAATTTTTATTTTCTCAAAGTGAAAAAGAAGTTTATGAAGTAATATGCACTCATGAAAAAAATACATGTTCATGGAAAAATTATTTATGCTTATGTTGATTCCATGATCTAGATCTGTTCTTAATTGGCTTACCGTTGGTAGACAGTACTGCATGACATTTGGGAATACCGTCTCACACTCTGTGTGAGTGTATGCCTCCTTACCCGGCCATCACCAAAGGCCTGGGGTTGCCTCACTATCAAAATGACCCACTCTACCCTTTACTTCTGTTCCCTTTCCTCTGTCCTTCTAGTCAAGACCTTGTTTTTCACAAGGTCTAAGCGCTATTTTTGTTGTGTTCTGCCAAATCATCTACATTATTTATTTGTATTCTACATCTGAATGAAACCATCAGACAATTTTTTTTTTTGTCTTTCACTTTATTTTTAAAAATTTCTCTATTGGGGGATGAATGGTTTACAGTCAACAGTCAATACAGTAGTTTGTACATGTGTAACATTTCCCGGTTTTCCACATAACAATTCAACCCCCACCAGGTCCTCCTCTGCCATCCTGTTCCAGGACCTGAACCCTCCCCCCGCCACCACATCCCAGAGACTTTTACTTTGGTGCAGTACACCAACTCCAGTCTAACTTCTGCTTGGCGTTTTCCCTTCTGATCTTGTTTTTCAACTTCTGCCTATGAGTGAGATCTCCCATACTCACTGTTCTCTTTCTGGCTGATCTCACTTAACACGATTCCTTCAAGCTCACTCCAAGATGAGGTGAAGAAGGTGAGCTCTCTATTTTCAATAGCTGAGTACTGTCTTTCACTTTCTGACCAATTTTAATTACCATAATCACTTCCAATTCTATCCATATTGTCACAAAAGGTAAAATTTTATTTTTAACAGCTTATTAGTATTCTGTTGAGAATATTACTCTATGCAGAGTCCACCATGGCTGATCCCTCAGAGAGGCTTTACTGACATGTTGGTCTGTCATCACACAGTCTCCTTGAAAGCACCTACAGTTTGCTGAACCCTGTTGCAGGAGCTGCCCAGATCCCATTTTTAAAAAGAGACAGAGGGAGAGAGAGAGAGAGAGAGAGAGGGACAGGGAGAGAGAGAGGGAGAGAAAGAGGGAGAGAGAGAGAGAGAGAAGTTCCAGCCCACCATCCACAGAATTCACTCAGTGCATCCCATCATGTTTCTCTGTGGTGCCAGAGATCCAGCCCCTGACCTCATTCACAGAAAGCATGTGCTCTGTCCACTGAACCAATTCCCAGTCCAGATTTTCCCCCTTGTTTAAAAAACAAAACATCAGGCCTAGGAAGTGGCTCAGAGGATAAAGCATTTGAATTCTCAAGGACGAGGTCCTGAATTCAATCCCAGACTTCTCATAAATCAAAGATCCTTTCTCTCATAAATCAAATAAACAAATAAAAACATCTGCAGTAAATTCAGCCTATGGTTTAATATCTTATTTGCACAGGGAAGATTATTTTGCATTTTAAAAATTTATTTATTTTCCCTTTTGTTGCCCTTGTTGTCTTTTTATTGCTGTTGTAGTCATTATTGTTGTTGTTATTGATGTCGTCATTGTTGGATAGGACAGAGAGAAATGGAGAGAGGAAGTGAAGACAGAGAGGGGGAGAGAAAGATAGACACCTGCAGACCTGCTTCACTGTGAAGTGACCCCCCTGCAGGTAGAGAGCCGGGGGGGCTCGAACTGGGATCCTTAGTCTGGTCCTTGAGCTTTGTTCCGCGTGCACTTAACCCGCTGTGCTACCACCCGACTCACTATTTTGCATTTTTAAATGGACTTTCTTATGGCATTGTACTTTTGATACTTGGATATACTGCATAACAATCACCTCAAAAGTCTACTTTACAATACATTACCATAGTGATATCTTTTTTTTTTTGCAGTCAGAACTTCCTAATAAAAGAATAAATGTCCAAGCTTTTTCTAACCTCAGTGAAGTAACCAGCAGGATGATAAAGTAGAAGTATTTATAATCACTGAAGTAACATATGCAGTTTCATAAGGATTTGTAACATCTTGCAAGGACATAAGACTAAAATTTAGGGAGTCACCCCTTCTGCTGCATGAACGATTTGCAATCAATCCATCTATAAGTTATCTTCTGACTTGACAGAGTTCAGCTCCTAATAGAGCAGTGCATATGTATGACAGATCATACATACATACAAATTGTTAAAGAACTATAGCTTATATATGACTAGCTTATATAAGTAAATCCACTGATAGTAGAAAACCATGGGCATATTTTAATAGAGGAGAGACTGACTAACTCTGGCTCATCCTGTCCAATGAGTCAAATCCAGATTACCACTCTTTAATATCTTAATACAGAATGATCCCAAGGAAGTCACAGGAAAGATCTGTTCAATGCCCTACTGCATAATGCTTACTGGCATGACTTTAGGGTTGCTGTAACAACATGTATATGTGAAATTGTGTTCTAGATTTGTCAGAGTCTGGAACTGGAATTGCACTGACGTCATAAACTACACATATCTGCAATTTCCTGCTCTCCATATTACATCCGGGTTTATATATATATGTAAATATATATATATAATAATTTATGTATTCATGAGAAAGACAGGCGGAGAGAAAGAACCAGACATCACTCTGGTACATGTGCTGCCAGGGATTGAACTCAAGATCTCATGCTTGAGAATCCAGTGCTTTATCCACTGCGCCACCTCCTGGACCACTGTTTTTGTTTTTTTTTTTTTTACCAGAGCATTGCTCAATGCTCAGCTCTTGTTTATGGTGGGACTTTGGAACCTCAGGCATGAGAGTGTCTTTGCATAGCCCTTATGCTATCTATCCCCGCTCCATCCTGTCTTCTTTACTTTGACTTTTTAGTCAAAGTAAAGCTTGGGTAGTGTTTGGCATACAGTAAGTGAACCAATAACTTGTTGGAATGAAATGAAGCAGATTAGCTGTCAGGACATGGAAGGACGTCCACACTGGCAGGAAGGTGAAGCCTGACGACTTCTTTGGATTAGGATCTATGAATAGTAGCTCTGGAAAATATGAAATATTTTTTTTATTTATTCCCTTTTGTTGCCCTTGTTGTTTTATTGTTGTAGTTATTATTGTTGTTGTCGTCGTTGTTGGATAGGACAGAGAGAAATGGAGAGAGGAGGAGAAGACAGAGAGGAGGAGAGAAAGACAGACACCTGCAGACCTGCTTCACCGCCTGTGAAGTGACTCCCCTGTAGGTGGGGAGCCAGGGCTCGAACCGGGATCCTTCTGCCGGTCCTTCTGCTTTGCGCCACCTGCGCTTAACCCACTGCGCTACAGCCCGACTCCCAATATGAAATATTTTTATTACTTCCTCTACATAACATAATTTAAAAAATGTAAGTTCCCTGAGTGTTTGCTACTATTATTTGTGTTGTCGTTTAGTTTAATTGCATCAGAAATGTCAGGTGTTGTGTATGAGACAGGGTTTTACCTCTTCTTCTTCTTGCTCTTCTTCCTCTTCCCCTTCCTCTTCTCCTTTCACATCTCTTTGAATATCTTTCTTCTTTTTCCTGCGACTCTCGATAATCTCAGGGTCCCACTGATCTCGGGTGTATATATGTCCTGTGCTACTATGTTGCCTTTGCCCAGAAATTCTTTGGCATAAATCGTAGTCAGGACACTGAAGAGCAACATTTGATACCATTACAACATTTAAAAGATGCTTTCGTGTTCTACCGATGTATTATGTACTAGAAACCAAACTTATCTAAAAAGCCCTGAGCAAATACAATATTAAAAACACCATTTTCTTTAGGGTTACTGACATGCCAGATGAGACACCAGATACAAATTGCATGCTATGTCCAAGCTGTTTTCTTTCTTTCTTTAATTGGAAATTACTGAATGAAAAAGTATCAAAGCATGGGAGCCATGGCGTATTGCACCAAAGTAAAAGACTCTGGGGTGGGTGGGTGGGTGGGTGGGGAGAATACAGGTCCATGAAAGATGATGAATGACATAGTGGGGGTTGTATTGTTAAATGGGAATCTAGGGAATGTTATGCATGTACAAACTATTGTATTTACTGTTGAATGTAAAACATTAATTCCCATGGGAGTTGGGCTGTAGCGCAGCGGGTTAAGCGCAGGTGGCGCTAAAGCACAAGGACCGGCATAAGGATCCCGGTTCGAACCCCGGCTCCCCACCTGCAGGGGAGTCGCTTCACAGGTGGTGAAGCAGGTCTGCAGGTGTCTATCTTTCTGTCCCCCTCTCTATCTTCCCCTCCTCTCTCCGTTTCTCTCTGTCCTATCCAACAACGACAACAACAACAATAATAACTACATCAATAAAAACAACAAGGGCAACAAAAGGGAATAAATAAATAAAATAAAATATTAAAAAAAAATTAATTCCCCAATAAAGAAATAAATTATATATAAAAACAAAAGCATGGGAGCCAGGCGGTGGCACACCTGGTTAAGTGCTCACATTATAGAGCACAAGGACCTGGGTTCAAGCCCCTGGTCCCCACCTGCAGGGGGAAAGCTTCACAGGTGGTGAAGCAGGGCTGCAGATGTCTCTCTATCTCTTTCTCTCTCATTCCCCTCTCCCTTCTCAGTTTCTCTTTCTCTATCCCTCCCTTCCCTCTCAACTTGTCTCTGTCTCTACTCAATAATAAATTAAAATATTCTGAAGGTCTGGTGGTGGCACACCTGGTTGAGTGTACATGTTTTGATGCACAAGGACCTCAGGTCAAGCCCTCAGGTCCCCCTTGCAGAGGGAACGCTTCGCAATTGGCAAAGCCAGGCTGCAGGTGTCCCTCTGTCTCTCTTCCTATCTATCTCCCCATTCCTCTCAATTGCTGGCTGTCCCTATCCAATAAATAAATAAAATAAAATTTTTTAAGTATCAAAGTCTTTCCATTGAAAATAAAGGGAAGACTGTGATTAGACTTAGACCTAATAAATAAGCCTGACAGTTTAGTAGGAAGGCCGAAAGGAGGCACCATAAATGCTCTAATCGAATACTATTTAGACCTAGACATCTTCCTCTCCTATCCCCTACTAAACTTCCCTCATTCACTCAACTGACTATACAACTAACTATACCAAGCTTCCCTCATTCACTCAACTAACTATACAAAAGAAAGTAAGTAAAACTTACTCCTTCATCTTTTAATCTCTTTTAAAAATATTTATTTATTCCCTTTTGTTGCCCTTGTTGTTTTATTGTTGTAGTTATTGTTGTTGTTATTGATGTCGTTGTTGGATAGGACAGAGAGAAATGGAGAGGAGGGGAAGACAGAGGGGGTAGAGAAAGACAGACACCTGCAGACCTTCACCCCCTGTGAGGCGACTCCCCTGCAGGTGGGGAGCCGGGGGCTCGAACTGGGATCCTTACGCCGGTACCTGCGCTTTGCACCACCTGCGGTTAACCCACCGCGCTACTGCCCGACTCCCTTTTAATCTATTTAAAAAATTTTTTTTATTTATTAATTCCCTCCTTTTTGTTGACCTTGTTGTTTTATTGTTGTAGTCATTATTGTTGTTATTGATGTCACTGCTGAACAGGACAGAGAGAAATGGAGAGAGGAGGAGAAGACAGAGAGGGAAAGAGAAAGATAGACACCTGCAGACTTGCTTCACCGCCTGTGAAGCGACGCCACTGCAAGAGGGGGGCTCGAACCAGGATCCTTATGCACTTAACCTGCTGCGCTACCACCCAACTCCCTTTTAATCTCTTCTAACAGAACATCATCATTGCTGACACCAGTTGCCAATCTTCAGAAGAAGCACTGTATACAACTGGCCAAGAGACATACTGGCAAAGAAACAAACAAAAAACAAAAATAAAACAAATATATATCAGGTAAAGGACAAGTGTCCCTTTGACAACCTTGATTAGAGTCATCAAACAACTAACTGCAAAAAATATTTGATGTTAACCTACACTATACTAAAAATCTAGGACTATTTCCTCCTGAAATTGTGACCAGACTCTGCAAACCTAATACTGGCATGGATACAACAAATGACATTCAAGACTTTACCAACCGGCACAAAGTCTAAGTCCGCCAGACAAAGAAGGAGCTACACAATCTGGGAAAGGACATGAGACGGGCTCACTTAGTGATGACCTTTTTTTTTTTTTTTCCCCCCATACACACTCACAAAAGGCATCAACCCATTCTAATGATTTAAAAAATGTGTGCTTTTACTTTTTTTCAGCAGCCTAGTATGCCTACACTGTGAGTCCTTGGTAAGGACTATTATCTTCAAGCATCTTCTGTTTATATTTGTAGAAAGTGGAAGAGGCTGGACAGCGGTCGAGTGCACACTATCATGAGCAAGGAGCAGTGCTACTTCTCAGGTTCAAGCCTCCCCTGAGCCGGGAGGAGCCGGGCGACCTCATAAGTGGTGAAGCAGAACTACCGGTGTCTCTCTGTCTCTTTCCTTCTCTATCTCCCCCTGACCTTTCAATTCCTTGCTGTCCTATCAAATCAAATCAAATAAATATTTTGGAAAGGAAAGTGTGGTCACTGGGAGTTAGGGATTCATCGTGTGGGCACTGAGCCCCGGCAACAACACTGGTGGCAATTGAAAAATATATAAATAAAATTTAAAAAATGATTAAGATTTAAAAAGAAAGTGGTAAGTAAGAGGTGAATCTGAAGGACATGTCTCAGAGCAATGGTCCTCAAAATTCAGTGAGCATCACAATCGCCTCCAGGACTTTACAACACAAAGAGAGGAATGACCCCTTGCTCTGAACATTGTTTAACAATCTGGGTGTGTGCCCTGAAAATATGCAGCTATTTATTGAAGTCATAAAAAATTATTTTGATTAATAATGGTTTATAAGATTGAAACATTATAAGGTGTAGTTCCACACCGAGGATATAGATATATTTAATTAATTCATTAATTTTTAAAATTTTAGTGAGAGAAACCAGAGCACTGCTCAGCTGTGGTTTACAGTGGTGCTGGGGATTGAACCTGAGACCTCAGACTCTCAAGCACAAAAGTATTTGGCATAACCTCTATTCTGTCTCCCCAGCCCTGAGTATATGCATTTGTAATAAGCCTCAGAGTGCTACAGGGGCTGCTGGTTCTGAGACTACACTCTTGAGAACCATTACCATAGCAGATCACCGGTCTTTAACCGTTTTTCAAAAACCACTGTACACCTGTTTAGAATATGATGAAAGCCATTCAAATGCACACACAGATGCAAATGCACATACAGATAAAAATTTGCATATAATTCCAGGAGGTTCATGGAAGCTAAAGGATTCATGGATCTTTTGTCATATTCAGGGAATGTTCTGAACTGACTTTGAAAGGGTGACAGTGACTAAGGCTGATGAAAAGGTATTTCCTGGGACTGACACTCGAGGTGCAAAGCTGCAGAGGTCTAAGGAAGTATAACTCAGTTCCCAAGATAAATACATGAATTATGACTTCTCTGTCCACTTTAACACTTTGAGAGGGTTCCTCAAATTTTACTAGTATCAAAAAGAAAGGCTACATATAGTAGGAAGACAACTAGTATCCATACCTTAATATTAATTATAATATCAGGTTTCAAGTTTAAATTTTTAAGTAAATCTATTTGCTGAGTAGTAGTCAAGGCACCCTCTGAAAATGATGGTATCTCAGTAATAATATAACCTGTAAAGTAAAACATAATATATTTATTAGCGATTTAATAATGATCAACAAGATTTAAGTGTAAGAGGGGTACAATTCCACATAATTCCCACCACCAGAGTTCCATGTCCTATCCCCTCCAGTGGAAGCTTCCCTATTCGTTGTCCCTCTGCGAGTATGGACCAAGATTCTGTATGGGGTGTAGAAGCGGGGAGGACTGGCTTCTGTAATAACTTCTCCGCTGAGCATGGACTTTGATCTGTATCCCTAGCCTGCTTCTATCTTTCCCTAGTAGGGTAGGGCTTTGGAGAGGTTTTTTTTTTTTTCTCTTCCAAATATGAGAGTATGGATTTGTCATTAGTACTATAAAATATCACCTATAGTTATTGGTGAGTACTAATACAGGTTTTTTTAAAAAACTTTTAAAAAATCTTTATTTATTTATTGGCTAGAGACAGCCAGAAATCAAGAGGGAAGGGGGTGGTAGAGAGGGAGAGAGACAGAGAGACACCTGCAGTCCTGCTTCACCACTCGTGAAGCTTTCTCCCTGTAGGTGGGGACCGGGGGCTCAAACTCAGGTCCTTGCACACTGTAACATATGCACTCAACCAGGTGCACCACCAGCCGGCCCCCTAGTACAGGTCTTAACATCTTATATCTCAAAAAAAAATAAATAGTTAAGGTTATTGACATAGGGATCACAGCTAAGAGTAATGCTTTTCTGACAAGATCGCCGGACAGGGTCAGACAGTGGCACAATTTACTAGGTGGATTCGAACCCGGCTCCAATCATCATCCCCTTCCCCCTGCAGGGGAGAAACTTCAGGAACAGTGAAGCAGGGCTGCAGGTGTCTGTCTTTCTCCCTTTCTCTCTCTCCTATCCCTCTCAATTTCTCTGTCCTATCTAATAAATAAAAAGGTCGTTGTGCTAAAAGTAGCCATCTTTATAAATTGGAAACTCACTGTACTACCTGTGGAAGAAACCATCAGCTGGATGGTGGGTGAAGGGTGCAGACAGCTCTCAGGGGGAGATAAGAATAAGCACACATATGCCCACTAATATATTGTAAGTCATTCTTTCCCACAGTCGTGCGACAAAAATTCCAAATCAACTTATGTTAGGTACATGATGTGCCTGAGGAAGGAAGCGCCATATAAAAACTTCATATAGGGACCAGGTGGTGGTGCACCTGGCTAAGCGCTCACATTAAGTACACAAGGATACAGGTTCAAGCCCCTGGTCCCCACCTGCAGGGGGAACATTTCTCTGTCTCCCTCTCTGCTATCATTTTCTCTGTCTATATCCAATAATAAAAAAATTTTAAAAATTCATATAATTTAAGTGACAAAAGTTCATATGGTAGAGGGTAAAGGCATATAATAGAGATTGCTAATATATATTTTAAAAATTAATATTTCACAATGTAATAGAATATATACATATATCTGTTTCTTTTTTTTTTTTTTTCCCTCCAGGGTTATTGCTGGGCTCGGTGCCTGCACCATGAATCCACCGCTCCTGGAGGCCATTTTCCCCCCTTTTTGTTGCCCTAGTTGTTGCAGCCTCGTTGCGGTTATTATTGCCATTGTTGACGTTGCTTTGTTGTTGGATAGGACAGAGAGAAATGGAGAGAGGAGGGGAAGACAGAGAGAGAGGGGAGAGAAAGATAGACACCTGCAGACCTGCTTCACCGCCTGTGAAGCGACTCCCCTGCAGGTGGGGAGCCGGGGGCTTGAACCGGGATCCTTCATATATCTGTTTCTATGTATAACCATTATAAAGGCTAACAAAAACACTTACTCCTCTTATATAATTTAAGAAATGGACTGTCATTGCACCAAAGTAAAGGGCTGGGGTGCGGAGGGGGGGGTACTGAGGTCCTGGAGCATGATGGTGGAGGAGGATCTAGTGGGGGCGTTAGAGTGTTATGTGGAAAACTGAGAAATGTTACACATGTACCAACTACTGTGTTTCACAGTCGGCTGTAAACCATTAACCCCCCCCCCCCATAAGGTAAAGAAAGGAAGGTAGGAAGGAAGGAAGGAAGGGAGGGAGGAAGGAAGTACTGTTAACAAAGGGCCTTAGGGTTAGCATACTTACTGGCTCGCATCCCTACCTAGACGTCTAAATCATGTCATGAAATTTGCCTAAGTGACCACATCACATATTTAAAATGTCTAATTATGTCATTCTTTTACATGATAACCTCTTATCTCACAAATAGAATTTTCTTTTTTTTAAATTTTTTAAATTAGTTAATTTTCCCTTTTGTTGCCCTTGTCTTTTTATTGCTGTGGTTATTGTTGTTGTTATTGATGTCATTGTTGTTAGATAGGACAGAGAGAAATGGAGAGAGGAGAGGAAGACAGACAAGGGGAGAGAAAGATAGACACCTGCAGACCTGCTTCACCGCCTGTGAAGCGACCCCCCTGCAGATGGGGAGCCAGGGGCTCAAACCCAGATCCTTACACTGGTCCTTGCGCTTCGTGCCAATGTGCGTTAACCCATTGTGCCACTGCCTGGCTCCCTATAAACAGAATTTTCAACTATTTCTGTGGAAATTAAGACTCTAAACCATTTCTCTTTTTTGTTATTTTAAAAGAACACTTTTTCCCCCCTTACAAGAACTACTGACAGGCAAATTATGGGTACTTAGAATTGTCAGATAATGTATAAAAAAGGAATGAAGTGCGTCTGTCCCTTTAGAATAACAGCTGAGAGTTATTTGTGGCTAATTATGAAATTCAAGTGAAATTTTGAATTTTGATAATTTGTAACTGCTGCTATTAATGTAACAGCTTTTAATTCTTAAAACTTTTCCTATGGAGTTGGTAGTGATACCAATAAATGTGGTTTACTAGGGCTGCATAATGAAGCATGGCGACATCTGCCTAACCCACTCAACTAGTATTTTCCTCATGTCCAACGTATATGGTGTCACAAAATCACACACTAGTGAAAGACCAATCACAAATTCCATAGAGAGCAATGGGTTTTGAGCTAATAGGGTTTGGAATTCATGGATACGGTTTCTGATCCACAACCACCAATCTTTTAAGAAAATCCCCCTTTAGGGAGTCTGGCGGTAGTACAGTGGATTAAGCGCACGTGTCATAAAGCTCAAGGACTGGGCGTAAGGATCCCGGTTCGAGCCCAGGCTCCCCACCTGCGGGGGTGGGGAACGTCGCTTCACAAGCGGTGAAGCAGGTCTGCAGGTGTCTATCTTTCGCTCCCCCTCTCTATCTTCCCCTCCTCTCTCCATTTCTCTCTGTCCTATCCAACATCAATGACATCAATAACAACAGCAATAAAACAACACGGGCAACAAAAGGGAAATGAATAAATAAATGTTTTTTTAAAAAAGAAAATACCCCTTTGTGGATCAACCTGCCAACATTCATATCCAGTGGAGAAGCAATAAGAGAAGCCAGACCTTCCACCTTGTGCACCTCATAAAGAATTCTGGTCCATACTCCCAGAGGGGTAAAGACTAGGGAAGCTTCCACGGAGGGGGTGGGACACAGAACTCTAATGGTAGGAAATGTATGGAATTGTACCCCTGCTATCTTATGATCTTGTTCATTGCTATTAAATCACTAATAAAAAATCAAAAAAAGAAAAAGAAAATCCTCCCTCATTGAGTTCTGGTGTAGGATCAAAACATATTCACCGTTATTGTGAAGTCTGTCAAAATACTCATCACTTTTTCAACCAAATATATGTGTGAAGCTGGATGTTTTCCATGCACTCAACAAAAAACAATATATTACAAAGAAGCAGCAGAATTAGCCGTGAGAAATGGTTAAGTCTTTCTTCTTTTTAAAATTTATTATTAATTATTGAATAGAGACAGAGAGAAACTGAGAGAGGAGGGGGAAATAGAGAGGGAGACAGCCCAGCTTCACCAGTGACAAGAGACCATAAACCAGCTTTGTAATTTTATTTAATATATCTGTCTCAGCTGGGCGAATTTTCACCCAAGCTGATCTTTATATTTCTTCCCTTGGTTTGTATCTATCATAGAACTTTCTCTTTTCTTTTCAGTCATTCTGAACTGCAGTAGTCTATGACTTGAGTGGTTAGGGCCAAAGTGTCTCCACACCCTGTCTTTGGAGAGAGCTCTCTCAAATCTAGACAACTGTCTCAAGTTGAGGCAGACTAGGCAGTATTTGGAACTAGCAGGGGAATTACTGCCATTCTGGTAAGCATTCCTGTCCCGTAAGCATGACTCAGTGCAGAGAAACCTAACAGTTGGTGGTGGCCCTTAGTAATGAAATTCAGGATAAACAGGAAAGCAGTCAGCAGAGGCTGTAACCACTGCAAGCAGGACCACAACAGAATTTCTGCCTTCTTTTCTTTCTTTCTTCTTCCTTCCTTTTTTTTTCTTTCCTTCCTTCCCTCCCTCCCTCTTTCCTTCTTCCTTCCTTTTCTTCCTTCCTCTCTCTTTCTTCTTCTTTCTTTCCCTTTCTCCCTTCCTTCCTTCCTTCCTTTATTCTTCTCTCCCTTCCTTCCTTCCTTTATTCTTCTCTTTCCTTCTTCCTCTCCTTCCTTCCTTCCTTCCTTCCTTCCTTCCTTCCTTCCTTCCAGAGTACCTCTGGATTTTGGTGGTGCAGGGGACTGAACCTAGAACTTCAGAACCTTACGCATGACAGTCTCTTTGCATAACCATTATGCTATCTACCTCTGTCCACAATAGACTTCAGTGTTTTTGCTGGATAATAAAGCACTAAAAGAAGATGGGCCCTAAGGACTTAAAACACACACACACACACACACACACACACACACACACTGAAGAATTAATACAACTGAAGGCATCTGAACTGCTTGGTTTAATTTAGTCCCTGGGATTTCTGTGCTGGGGCCCAAGAAAAAGCAGCTAGAGAAACTAAGTGGTATAGCAGATCAAGCGTGACTTTTCAGGCCCCTTTGGGAGACAGCTTTCCATGAGGAACCACACGCACCACACGCACCGCACGCACCGAAATGAGAGACTTCCGTGGAGCTGAGCTTCTCCAGCATCATCTTTATGATGAGCTCATCCGGGATGCTCTGACCACTCACCAGTAACGACTGCAGCTACGAGCAAGCACAGTGCCGTTATTGGGTCCGTCTGGTGCGGATTTATTTACCTGTTTATTTGTTTCTTTTTAAATCATAATAACTTTGGGAGTGAGTTTGTTTACCATAAGTCCTGATGGGGTTTCAGTAGCAATCTGTTCTTCCAAAAGCGGTAAAGCTAAAATATAAATTCAATCTGTTACCATAAAGTAGTATTACAGTCACCAACCTCTGAGCAGGAGTTTGAAATACAAGGCACTAAACAATCAGTCAGTCCAAGGAAAATGGGTGGGGGTGGAGAGCATCATAGTTATGCAAAAAGACTCTCAGGCCCGAGGCTCAGTTTGCATGGCTGGGGAGATGGCTCCGTGGGTACAGGGTATGTCATGTGCAGGAAGGGGCCCTGGGTGGCAAGCAGATCTTAGGGAAGGTAACTTCCTAAACACTTGCGCTCTTCTCATGCTTATGCCCTGTGTAGTAAGCGAGAGCGTGTGAGGTTGCAATGCGGTGGCGGATGTCAGGAACTGGGATTGGAATGCACTGCACAAAAGACTATGCTGGTGTTCCTGGTCCAGAAAGATACACGCAGAGTCCATTAGTTCTGCACATTCACTGGACAGAGGGAAAGCATACATGAAGAGATGTTAAAATAAGGGGAGATATCTCAGTGGTAGAGCACAGGACTTGTATGCCTGAGGCTTCACTTGCACTGCTTGTACTAGGGTGGCGATCTTGTCTCTCACTATCTCTCATCTTTTTATTCAGATTTTTTATTTTGATTTTTTTTATTATCTTTATTTATTATTGGATAGAGATAGCCAGAAATCAAGAGGGTAGGGAGAGACAGAAAGGGAGAGAGACACCAGCAACACTGCTTCAACACTTGCAAAGTTTTCCCCAGGGGTTGAACCCAGGTCCTTGAGCACTGGAAGATGTGCGCTCAACCAGGTGCGCCACCACCCGGCCCTAAAATACGTCTTTTTAGAAAAGAAAATACCTTAATAAAAAGACAAATGTTAGGCGTTCTAAGGGCCAACTCCCAGTGATTTGTTTCTTTTGTAAGAAGAATATTACCTTTTTTCTTTTTTTAAGTTTTGTCAGTTTTTATAGGGTTATAAAATTACAAGGTTATAGTTCCATTACCATATCCAACACCAGAGTTCTGTCATTCCTTCCCACCTCCACCCAGCTCATAGTTCTCACGGTCTTAAAGACAGTTTGGGCTATATTATTATTATTATTATTATTATTATTATTTTAAGAGGATAATTTCATCCTTTAATGGAAGGTGTTCTGGGATGAGAGTTGGGTGGTGACTCACCCAGTAAAATACACATGTTCCCCTGCAACAGGATCTGGGTTCAAGCCCTAGCCCCCACCTGCATGAGGGAAGCCTCACCAGGGGTGCAGTACTGCTGCAAGTCCTCCCCTTTTTCTCCTGCTCCTCTATCAAAAGAGAGAAAAAGAGACAGAGGAAGAAAGAGCAAAGACAGGAGGAAAGAAGAGAGGAAAGGAAGGAAGGAATTAGTGACCACCAGGAACAATGGAGCCAGTCAGGTACTAAGCCCTAATGAGAATTCTGGTGGGAAAACAAAAACATTCTGGGACAGAAATAACAATAAACTGATTTTTACCCCCTTGCTGTTAGAAATCTATGTAATATTTGGTATTAAGATTCCCTACATATAGTTTTTTTTCTTTACATTTTTATTGGGGGATTAATGGTTTACAGTCGACAAATAAAATAGTTTGTACATGTGTAACATTTCTGTTTTCCACATAACAATACAACCCCCACTAAGTCCTCCCCCTGCCTTCATGTTCCAGGGCTTGAGCCCCCCACCCCCACCCCAGAGTCTTTCACTTTGGTGCAATACACCAGCTCCAGTCCGAGTTCTGCTTTGTGTTTTCCCACTTCTGTCTATGAGTGAGATCATCCCAGAATCATCTTTCTGTTTCTGACTTATCTCACTTATTTAACATGATTCCTTCATGCTCCATCCAAGATGGGGTAAAGAAGGTGAAATCACCATTTTGAAGAGCTGAGTAGTATCCCATGATGTATATAGACCACAACTTGCTCAGCCCCTCATCTGTTGTTGGACACTTGGGTTGTATTTTAAGATAGCAATCTTTGTCTTATGTGTTGCAAAGAATGCAAAGCAATGCATAGACAATAAAATGCATCTCTGAAGATAAACCTTGGGAAATGCTTCATGAGCCCTTTTGAGAATTCCTTTTCTTCTCATTTTTTCATAGGAAGACATCCCCAAACACACATCTCAAATAGTTCTACGACATGAAACCAGAGTATCGGAGGCAGTTGAACAGAGTCAAAGATATTTCCTAGACCTGCCCGAGTTTATGAATAAAACCAGGAATAATAGAAAGATTATTCTCTAGATTCCACATATGGGAGAACCATCTGGTAGTTGTCTATCACCTCTTCCTTTATAAAGCACAATCTGTAGAGAACTGAAACACACGCAATTAAACAGTCAATCAATCAAACAAAAAAGGGTGGGGTGGATAGCATCATAGTTATGCAAAAAGACTTTCATGCCGAGGCCGCAAGGTTCTAAGTTAAAATCCTGGCACCACCATAAGCCAGAGTTCAGAAGTGCTGTTAAAATAAGGAGAAAGAAGAGGGGGAGAGAGTGAGGGGAAGGAAACGAAGGGGGAGGGGTTTCGGGGAAGGGGAGGAAGGTAGCATAGCTAAACTGTTGATAAAACTTGGGGAGAAAAAAAAAAAAACTTGGGGAGAATGATTGTGGTTATTGGTAAGAGAGCGGGGATTACAGAAGCTTGGTGGTGGATGTGATGTGTGACTCTACCCCATAATCTTGTGAACTATTACTTAACCACTAATAAACACATTTTTTAAAATAGTGAAGCACGTCTAATGCTTTAACTATATAAAAAAAGTGACATTAATTGGTTAGAGAGTAAGATGTGTAAAGAAAGTATAGGAAAATATTGCTCCTGATTATTTTCCTTGTTATCACTATTTGAAGGCTTTCATAGTAAAACATTGGGGGACAGGAGGAAAAGAAAAAAATTACCTTCTACAGGAATACATTTCCATGCTTGTGTTATATGACTAGCCAATGTCGTCTTTCCAACCCCCTTAAAAAGAGAGAGAGATCACTTAAAAACCAACAGAACAGTTCTTACTTAGTAAAGAAGATATTATCATGTTTAAAGACTCTATTATGGTTATCATTACATTAATGTTATCAAATGTCTTCCCATGAAATATATAAAGAGTAGATCTTAGATCTTTACAGGTTCATATTTCTTTATTCATTCCTACATCCCATGATTTAAACAGACAAAAATTAGCCCTGAAGCCAGAAAACAATACCATAAAGGCATTGCAGGGACCATACTTTTTTGATTCTCAAATTTTGTAGTTTTGAATACACTGTGGTTACACTGAAATTTATCATTTTATCTTTTTCCTACTTATGTAATCATTAATGTCTCACAGACCTCCATTTACTAACTTTAAAGAGTAAAAACCTTATAATAGGACCTTGAAATGTATCATATTTAAAAGATAAAAATATATATATATTTTGTCTCTAGATATATATATTTTGTCTCCAGGGTTATTGCTGGGCTCGGCGCCTGCACTATGAATCCACTGCTCCTGGAGGCCATTTTTTTCTGCTCTTGTGTTAGATGGGACGGAGAGAAATGGAGAGAGGAAAGACAGAGAGAGGGAGAGAAAGACAGACACCTGCAGACCTGCTTCTTGCACTGGTCCTTGTGCTTCATGCCACGTGGGATTAACCCTCTGCTCTACCACCTGGCCCTCCCTTTTTTTTTTTTTTTTTTTAATTCCACCAGGGTTATAGCTCGGCTTGGTGTCAGCATTATGAGTTCATTGCTCCTGGTGATGGTCATCCCCCCCTTTATCTATTCTATTTTATCTGATAGTACAGAGAGAAACTGAGAGGGGTGGGGAAGATAGAAAGGGAGAGGCTAACAGACATTTGCAGACTTGTCTCACAGCTTGTGAAGTGTCCCTCCTGCAGGTGGGGAACCTGGGTCATTGTGCACGGTGATGTGCGTGCTCAACCTGGTGTGCCTGGCTCCAAAAATAACATTTCTATCTTATTAATTTCCCCATGTTTTAAAAATATAGTGAAATCTATTGGAACCGTGTATTGAAAGCTATCCCAGAATCCATATAAATTTAAATCACGGATGGGACCCAGTCCTTGGCCTCCACAGGAGAGACACTACTTAACCAATTCAGGCTCTCTAATGCTAACTTCCAACTAGTCCTGTGACTGCAAACAACTCTTATCTAGAAATCCTTATAGGAATTGCAGAAAAAGTTAAGCTATTTCAGGACAACAGCCATTTTTTCCCCATCTTTGTTTTTTTCCATCTTTGGAGAGAGGCAACAGACAAGGCCACTGACACACTGCAGGTAACTGTCTCCCAGTGGCTTCAGAGGCTAACGGAGAGCATTACAGCTAGAGTCTTACAACAAATTTCACAGACAGTTTATAGACAAATCAAGCCTGAAATAACCTTGTATCATGACGACTGATCGTTGTTATGCTGTAATAATTTAATAATCTATTTCAATTTTGTATTATTTTTATTTATTGGCTAAAAACAGCCAGAACTAGAGAGGGCAGGGAGAGGCAGAGAAGGAGAGAGACTGAGGGACACCTGCAGATCTGCTTCATCGCAAAGCTTTCTCCCCTACAGGTGGAGACTGGGGGCTCGAACCCAGGTCCTTGCACACTGTAACATGTGCACTCAACCAGGTGCGCCACCACCAGGCCCCTTAATAATTTATTCATGACATGAAAACAAAATACAATCTAGGCTCCTCTTCAGTTGTAGTGTACAGAAGTTATCAATCTATAACCAGCATTATAACAGATTTTAAGTCATACAAGGAAAGTTTAAAAGAATTCAACGAGTCAGCACATGTTGTTTTCATTCTAGTATGGTAACCTAAAATTGCTATGTAAAAAAATTGAGGGAGTCGGGTGGTAGCGCAGCAGGTTAAGCGCACGTGGTGCAAAGCGCAAGGACCAACAACTAAGGATCCGGGTTTGAGCCTCTGGCTCCCCACCTGCAGGGGAGTCGCTTCACAAGCAGTGAAGCAGGCCTGCAGTTGTTTGTCTTTCTCTCCCCCCTCTCCATTTCTCTCTGTCCTATCCAACGACGATGACATCATCAACAATAATAACCACAACAATAAAACAAGGGCAACAAAACGGAATAAATATTAAAATAATAATAATAATAATTAAAAAAATTGAAAACAAATTAAATAATAAACCAGAAGAAATAACTTACTGGGGCTGGGTGGTGGCATACCTGGTTGAGCCCAGGTATTACAGTGCAAAAGGACCTAGGTTTGAGACCCCCACCCCCCCCTACCCCCTGTCCCCACCTACAGAGGGAAGCTTGACCAGTGGTGAAGCAGTGCTGCAGGCATCTTTCTGTCTCTCCCTCTCTCCCTCCCCAGACCTCTTGATTTCTGGCTGTCTCTAGCCAACAAATAAATAAAGATAAAAAGATTAAAAAATAGTAACAACTAGAGAACTTACTGGTTTCCCAAATACAGCAAAGCAGACAGGTTTAGACAACATAAAATTTTTTTCAGCTTCATCTTCATTAAATGTGTCCACAAAAGAAAGCGCTTCAGTCTTCCCTAGAGAAGCCATCATAACAAATACTATGACAAGAAAGAAGAAAAATGTTCAAGGGCCTAATTTAGTGGGAACAGACAGCCAGATTATGGAGAACTAGAATAACCCGTGAATTCACTAGCCCCGATATCACTCCATGCCTCTGGGCACATCCTTATTTTTTTGCCAGTAACTTCAAAGTTGGAGGCAAAAACCAAAATGTAGCTATCTTCTGTATCTATGACAGTTAAAACTATTTCAGCGGACTAAGGGGGAAAATACAAATATGAATAGATATGCATATATGCTGCAATGTGCATATCCTATTAAAAATAAAGTTAGATATACTATGCACATGTTTATATATATGTACATTTATGCCAATCTATATTTAGACGTAGAAGAAGTAATGTTGGCCAAATCTACTCTATTTTAGGGGGGACTTGGTTAATTCCACACAGAACACTCTTCCACAAGTACACAGGTTTTTCTTTTAGTAATTATTTGTACATGTCTGTAAGGACAAAGAATTATTTGAAACTATTTTTGGAATTTGTTATTTTGGAGTTTGAAGACAGTTCAAAATTTGAAGGTAAGTCAAAGACAATTCTAGGTACAGAACTCCAATTTTAAACTGTATTTATAAAGGTTAATCTTACAATGTTCTTTTGGAGTCAACACCCAGAAACAAAGTAAGTCACATTCTCTGGTTTCTTTCTGTACAAAGATTATATCTTATTTTCAATCACTTGGTGACTAATCATTCCACTAAATATTTACATATACTCTCAGCATGTTTCTCCTACATAACCATTAAAAATAAATAGAGACTATTTCCCAAGAACCATGAAAAATATTTAAAAATATATAAACATAATTTTAAAGCTTAATTCATTAGAAGAAAAACAACTACGCTTTTATAAATATAACTGACCAAAGAAGATTAATAATAACAATTATACAATATTGAGAAGACAATGACATTATCATATTTATTAGAAGTAAAATGGCATGGGAAATATTTCTTAAAAGATAATAACCTTTTAAACCAATAATAGCAACATCAGTGAAAACCTATGTGCATGAATTACAAAGTTCTGCTGATATACAGTAAAAACACCCATATGACTTGAAAAACAAGATCAGAAGAAAAAACACAAGTAGAACCTGAACTGGAATTGGCGTATTGCACCAAAGTAAAAGACTCTGGGGTGGGGGTGGGTGGGAGAATACAGATCCAGAAAGGATGACAGAGGCCCTAGTGGGGGTTATATTGTTATATGGAAAACTGGGGAATGTTATGCATGTACAAACTATTGTTTTTACTGTCGAGGGGAAGATAGAGAGGGGGAGAGAAAGACAGACACCTGCAGACCTGCTTCACCGCCTGTGAAGCGACTCCCCTGCAGGTGGGGAGCCGGGGGCTTGAACCGGGATCCTTATTCCAGTCTTTGAGCTTGGCTCCTTTTCTCTTCCCTTCTCCTTCCCTCTTCCCCTTCCCCTTCCCTCCCCTCCTTTCCTTTTTCTTTATAAAGACAGAAGTTGAGAGGGAAAGAGGAGATATGAAAGGGAGAAAGGAAGAGAGACACTTGCAACACTGCTTCACCACTCGTGAAGCTTCTCCCCTGCATCTGGGGACTGGGGGATTGAACTCAGGTTCTTGAGCGCGATAATTTGTGCATTCTAGCAGCTATGCCACCATCCAGCCCCCGGAACACAGGCAGTTTAAGAGATACACGCAGGTAGTATATGATCTAGCAGTTGCAATCCTTGGCATTTACTCCAGAAAACACAAAATTTATGTTCACACAAGATGGTGTGATTATAGTTGTAGAGATAGAAATTTAAGGAAGCTATCTAAAACAAAACAAACAGCTATGCTGAAATTGTGAGATTGAAAAAGAAAACTAAATTAGAACACAAGTAGTAGGAAATCAAAGCACTTACACTGGGAGGAGATAGAATTAAAATTCTAATGTCCAAGGAGTCGGGCGGTGGCGCAGTGGGTTCAGCGCAGGTGGCGCAAAGCACAAGGACCCGTGTAAGGATCCCGGTTCGAGCCCCGGCTCCCCACCTGCAGGGGAGTCACTTCACAGGTGGTGAAACAGGTCTGCAGGTGTCTATCTTTCTCTCTCCCTCTCTGCCTTCCCCTCTTCTCTCCATTTCTCTCTGTCCTATCCAACAACGACGACATCAATAACAAGTACAAAAAAACAACAAGGGCAACAAAAGGAAATAAATAAATATTAAAAGTAATTCTAATGTCCAATGCATTTCTCAGAGGAGTAGAAGACAACAGCCATGCTGACACACAATATGACAACAATTAGACATTCTGTATGAAACATAAAACATGCTTCAAATAATAATAATGATGATGATGATGATAATGGCTTAGGGGCCTGGTATGTCTGCTTGAGAGCAAGCATTACCATAAGCAAGGACCTGGGGTTAAGCTCCTGGGCCCCATCTACTGGGTGAAGCCTCTGAAGCAATGAAGCAGTGCTGGCAGGTGTCTCTCTGCCTCTCTTCTCTCCACCTCCCCATCCTCTTTCAGCTTCTCTTTCTGCTGTCAAGAAGAAAGAAAGAGAGATAGAGAAAAACAGCGAAAAAGGCCACTGAGAGCAGTGGATTCGTAGTGCAGGCTCTGAGCTTCAACAATAATCCGGGTGGAAATAAATAACCAGACAAAATTATTAAACTTAGATAATATACAAAACTGAATAAATAAATTAATTAAAATAAAGAACTTTTTTTAAAAGGACCAGGTGCTGGTGTACTTGCTTGAGAACGTGTTATGATGTACAAGGACTAGGGTTCAAGCCCCCAGCCCCCACCTGCAAGTGTTGCAGGCGGCTCTTTCTCTCTTGCTATCTTCCCTTTCATTCTCAATTTCTCTCTGTGCTATCAAAGAATAGAAAAGAGAGAAATAAGAAAAAAGAAATAGAACTGAAAAATATTGAACACGCTAAATAACAAAATTTACAAGACACAGCTAAAGTAGTGTTTAAGTTTTAAATATACCCGGGTGGGTGGCATGGGTGGCCAGTGGTGCACCCAGGCAAGCACACGTAGCACTAAGCTCAAGGACCTGGGTTCTAGCCCTGAGCTCCGATGCTTCATAAGCAGCGAACAGGACTGCAGGTCTCTCTCTCTCTCTCTCTCTCTCTCTCTCTCTCTCTATCTCCCTTTCCCCTCTCAATTTCTCTGTCTTATTCAATAAAATGGAAAAAACGGTCGCCAGGAGCAGTGGATTAGTAGTGCAGGCACCCAACCCCAGCAACAACCCTGGAGGCTAACAAACAAACAAACATACAAACAAAAAAAATTGAGTACATTAGAACCAAAGAAAGGCTGAAAATTAATGAGTTAAGCCCACAATGTAGAAGGTATATTTAAAAAATAGACACTTCTCCACCAACCGCCACCATGTGACTAGCTAGTTCCTTTGACTCTTAGCCGGAAGATCTATTTCCAGAAGTTAGAACCTTTTCTATTTGAACACAGGCAGACTAAAAGTTTCCTGAAACTAATGTTCTGCCTAGTTGGTGAATAAATACCTCAGGAGGTAGAACTCTGGGACATACTGCCCAGTATAGTTCAGTGAATTCAGTCCACAGAGAAATCTGCTTGGTAACATTCCCCTTATTAGCTCCTTTCCTGTTCCTGATATGGCTTCTTGGGTTTACTTCTCATGGAAACTACTGGCCACAACTCCCCACCCTGTCAGGATTTGCTTTGGCTAAACAAAGTATTTAGTTATAGTATAATTTAATAACTGAAAGCCAAATATTGGAAACTATATTTCTACAGATTTGTACTAATTAAAGACATTGTGCAAATATTTAACTCATATTCAGAAGGCTAATTTCTGTTATGAAACAGAACTAAATAACTTCCCCAGTTAATGTAGCCATTCAGTACAAAATACTGGAACTGACATGACTATGTTTGTAGTTCTTTACGAAAGGACTGGCAGACTATTAAAAATAAATTAAATATCAAGCATTATTATTTTAAAATATTGCAATTTCTCAAATTTGAATTTACAGTATAATTGCTAACATCACATTATGTTATACGCTTATACTATTTTTGAAATGTTCCTTTAATTAAATTTAGCAGTTAGGTTGGGGAACTAGCATAATCTAGGTTATGCAAAAGGCCTTTCATGCCTGAGGCATCAAAAGTCCCAGGTTCAGTCCCAAACACCACCATAAACCAGAGTTGAGCAGTGTTCTCTCAACAGGTTAAAAAAAAAAAAAAAAGGTAATTTAGCAATTGAGAAACTCACTCACTTGCAGTGGAACCTGAAGTAAATTTATAGCAGGCCCACTTCCTGAGAAACCTAGCTCTTCTGCCTAGGCTAGAGTAGGTCTGCTGCCACTCCAGGTTAGTCTATAGTCTCCTGACAGGTGCTCAGTGAATATTTACACACAGAAGATTAGTCTTTGAGAGGGAGAGTTGGGGTTTAAAGCATTTACACTGAGATTCCAAAGTTTAGTTTTGCAAGAAAAAGAGCTGGCTATGGGGTCCCCGCAGGAGGTGAAATTACACTCGGTTCTTGTCTAGATGCCTCCAGGCGGTGACTGCGCCCCCTTCCTACCTGGCTGTCGCTGCAGACCCCAGCGGATCCCACTTCCCCCCAGCAGCAGCCGCCACGCGTTTCTCTGGGATCTGTTGAGCGGTCGCCCAGGGAACCCTGAGCTGGAGGCGGGGCTGGGACTCAGGGGGAGGGGCTTGGGGAGGGGGTTGCTTTCTCACTGATTTTCTGATTCTAAATAGTGCATATTTGTACCTTATTTCTGTCTTCTTGATTTTTAATACACTGCGTTTCACAAATAGGGAAAGTGAAGTTCAGAAAAGGAACATTTCAGTAGTAGAAACCTCCCCCCACCTGTTAAAATTTACTTTAATTAGCATGTTCTTAAATATAAGGAGCTCATTAATACTTGTCTGTTTTGTTAAAGAGCAAAATCAAACCACCATCCACTGCAAGGAAGCAAAAGATGTTTATTCACGAATTGCAATCTGGGCCGAGATGGTGACTGGTGTTAGTCTACCAAGCTCGACCCTGAACAAGGCTCAAACCACACAATTTATAGGAATTTAGACTCTACTCAGGGAGGGGGGAACACATCACCTTATTAGCCTATATCTAATCATTTTAAACTTATCAATAGCCTGATCCATTCAGAATAAAGCATGGGCTAGTTCTAAACATCACACCAGACCAATAGGTCCCCGCCTAAGTGGGAGGGGGTCACCACATTTCTTTGCTCTTTGTTGGGACCACCCGGCCATCTGTTTGTAATTCATCAGGCCATCTGTTTGAACTACCTGGTGACAGTATTCCTATGCAAAGGTCATGAGGAGGTCTGTTCAATGCAGGGTCTGTTAAAATAATTGATGGCCTTTTAGATATATTTAAACTATTCTTAAAACTCAAACTCAAAAAGCAACTATACTTATAACTATTCTAGAGTTACTGCCTCTAACATGTTTCAGAATAAATTTGTCAAGGTTATATTTGGTTTTATATACTGTTGTGGAAATACTGTTTGAAATCTTGTAGATGCTGTCTGAAATCTTGTAGATGCTGTTTGAAATCTTCTAGATGCTGTTTGAAATCATCTAAGCAATGGCAAATAAAACCATTTTTTCTCTTTTGTGCCTGAAGACATTACAAATTACTTCACATAGGCAACATGTTTTATAACCCCTATTAGTTATTGGATAAGAAATCTTAGTGGGATAATCTTTCACCCCCTTCCTACTCCAAAAAGTGTACATTTTAAAATTTTTATTTTCCAAATCCAGGTAGCTAATTTCATTTATCTTCTTGATTGTAGTGGGAAAAGGCTTTAGCATAATGTCTAAACTTTAAAAAAAGTTATTTATTTATTCCTTTTTGTTGCTCTTGATTTATTGTTATAGTTATCCTTGTTGTCATCATTGTAGGATAGGATAGAGAGAAATGGAGAGAGGAGGGGAAGACAGAGGGGGAGAGAAAGACGCCTGCAGACCTGCTTCACCGCCTGTGAAACTCCCTTGCAGGTGGAGAGCCGGGGCTCGAACCGGGATTCTTACTCTGGTCCTTGCGCTTTGCGCCACGTGCGCTTAACCCGCTGCGCTACCGCCCGACCCCCATATCTAAACTTTTAAGGCCAACCTCATCAGTTGGAAGAACTAAGGAAGAAACTTTTTTTTTTTTTTTTTTTAGTGAGAATTGCCTGATTCCAAAGCCAGCAGCACCCTTGTACACTGAACGGCATACAGGACACTGAAACATCTAATTTCAGGATTTAGAAATGGTTGTGGCAAAGTCCACAGTTTCCAACTCTGGAAGATTTTATTTCATTCCATTTATTTATTTTACCTCCTTCTTCATTTTTGTTTTTGTTTGTTTGTTTAACAGTGGTTTAGAAGACTGGAAGATTACAGGGTATCGATCCACACCCCACCTTCAACTTCGGACGATTTTTTAAAAACAATCCTTGAAACATATAGCTTCTGAGCAATATAGATTTTGCTGATTTGCACAAGAGTAAAGAACCATCAGAGAAGAAGGCAGAAACCCTGGGGGGGGGGGGAACCAGACAGATTTGGGTATGAATCTGTGTGCAGCCCCCCCAAAAAAACACTTCAAGAGAAACAACTCAGTGCCCTAAATAAACACAAACATTGAACGAATCCTCAAAGTGTTTTCCCCCGCCCACTTTTCCCTTTGCCCTCACCAAACATGGCGCCGTCGGCTTCCTGCCTGGGCAGCACGCAGGTTCAGGGAGCGGGTCCGCGTCCTCTCTACGGTCCCTCCTCCAGCCCAGCTTCAGCTTCGCCTGGGGCGGGGTTTGCCGGGAGAGGGGGCGCTGGATCCGGAAAGACCTCGCATAAGCGGTCATCTAGCTCCCAAGTGCCCCGGCGCTGTTGATCCTGCGGCACCTGCTGTCCGGGCTTTGCAGCGACTTCTCCGCGGTTGTCCAGCGCCGTCCTGTGGCTCCTCCTGCAGCCTGTGCCGCGGCCTGGCACCCGGAGTGGGCTCCGGCCATGCCCGCCTCCGCCCCCATCATCAGCTCGGTCCAGAAGCTGGTTCTTTATGAGACCCGAGCTGTGAGTACCCGGCGTGGTGGGGTGCGGGCTGGCGAGGGGACCCGGTGGTGGGCTGGTTGAGTGCACATGCTGCGATGCGGGTTCAAGCCCCTGGCCCCCACCTGCAGGAGGAAAAGCTTCATAAATGGTGAAGCAGCGCTGCAGGTGTCTTGTCTCTTTCTATCTCCTCCTCCCCGCTCTATTTCTGGCTGTCTTCATCTAATAAATGAATCAAAATAAAAATAAATGTTAAAAAAAAAAAGGTTCCCTCTCCCAATCCTGATCAGACTCAGTTTTGGGGAAGTTAATCCTTACAGGGTGTATCTTGAGGGTCAGGAGGTGTCTTCGTGATGTTTTTGTGCCCTGGCACTGCCGCTTTTGCTTGCATCCATTTCCATTTAAAAGCTACAGTTGCCAACACAGTGTGGACAGGTGTCCCTTGTCTCAGAAACTGTTCCTAAATCGCTGGGATTTTTCAGCTTTCATGCTCACGTTCTACAGTTCACTACAGCACAGGCAGGAGCGTGAAAATACGGAAACATGATGCTTCTTTTTCCCCTCTCCTTTGAAAGCAAGATTGATATATATGTCCATAATCTTTCTCTTTCTCTCTTTCTTGGCATGCTACCAGTATACTTGGTATTTATCACGTGCACTTATGTGGTGTAAAGACAGACAGCTAATGTGTTTGGATTGTGTTTTTCACTTGGCTTTTTTCTGTAACTTCAAATGGTCATGTAGTAGTTACTAGCAGACTAAGCAGATAAGGTGTCTTCTTACATTTTTTTTTTTTTTTGTACTTAGGTTACTAGTTCCCTAAAATTTAGGGAATGGTGTTTACAGAAGTACATACTTTGTCACTAGTGTGGCTGGAAAATAAACTAGCTTTCTTAAATAAAGTATAGTTTTTCTAAAAATTTAATGTACACAGTTACGAGGCTCTGTATTTTAAATGTATACATCACCGTGACAGTATTGCTTATGCTAAGAAACTCTTCCTTATGTTATAGAGTGTGCTTTCAGGCACCATTCAGTGGAACTCGAGTTAAGAAGATGCTTAATTGTGTATCAGTTATCTCATGGCTTCAGTAAGGAGTCTGCTTCTGATTAGTTACTCTTAGTGTAGAAATATTATCAACTAAATTTTTTCTGACAATCTGATTAGGTCCAAATTAGAAGATAAGCATATCTCCTATACTGTTTTTGCAAACACTTTCAGTTCTCTGAATAAAGTCATATGAAAGTGTCATTTTGACGTTGAAACAAAGTCGTCTGTTATACTAAGTGCTGGAAAATAATCCCTAGCTAGAAACATAAATATTGTCTTTGAAACATGGAAATGTCGGTGCAGTAGTGAGCTGAGTATCCATGTCCGCTGACTGAGGTGCTAGTGTTCATTCAAAAATCACAGTTTACATGAAAGGACTCCTCTACTCAGAAGCCTTTGGTACCCCATTCTTAGGAGAGTAAGCCCTGAACCATGAACCCTTTTAGTTTGACATTCAAAACTGTATATAATCGGTCCTCAACTTGTCTGTCTGATCTTATACCTAAATTTATATCTTGCCAGTACACATTTGTTGAGAATTAACTTGGTTCATTGTTTTGTAGTAAAATTGTGTTGCTTTTAGTTCCATTTATTTATTCTGGTTGTTTTTTTTTTTTTAGATTTATGTATTTAATTATTTATGAGAGAGAGAGGGAGAGAGAGAGGAGGGAGAGAGAGAGGGAGGTAGTGAGGTAGTACTTGCAAAGCCAGGGATAGAATCCTGGATAATATGCTTGAGGGTCCAGTGCCTTATCCACTGCACCAACTCCTAGAGGTCTATCCAGACTGCGTTGTTCTGCTGTCCTCTCTCATTGTTCCATCCTGTCAAAATCTTGTTGCTCCTCACAACACAAATTTGCCACAAATATTAGACTCTCAGTGGATGCTGACTACGTGGGATGTAATACAAATAGATGTGCATTCCAGATTACTGCCATGATCCTTGCATAATGGGAACTAACTCTTGCCAGCACTGGACATTAAAGCTGAGTTAGGGGAAGGATGCTTGGGAAGTCACTGCATAGAAGAGATAATGGAGGGGCCAGGTGGTGGCTTATCCACCTGGATAAAATACACATCACAGTGCGTAAGGACCCACAAATCTTCATGAGTGGTGAAACAGGGCTGCAGGTGTCTTTCTATCACCTCATCTCCTCTGAATTTCTCTGTCTCTATCCAATAATGAAACAATAAAAATAAAAAGAGTCGCTGGAGGATCCGAACTCCCCACTGTCTGGAAAGGCAGGAATGAGACGTCAGAATTTGAGAACCCTAGCAGAATGCTTCCAGGAACAGAGCATAGCTGCCTGGAGAAGGAATTTTACTCACTCAGCTGTGATTGGAAATTTTCTCCTGTGTGGACAAACTGAGTCCAGAAAGTGCCAGGCTATAAAGGCTTGTCTATGGAATCCACCCTTTGTTTAGGGAATAGTTGGCCCAGGACAACCTCCTTGAGAAATATCTGCTGCATTTAATCTCTATAAAGTTCAATTTTCTTATCAGTAAAAGTACACTTTTTCTTTTAAATCATGTTTTTTACTTAAAGATAAAAGCAGAAAGATTTTTTTAGTAACAAACTCAAAGTTTATGGGACATAAGTAACTCAGAAAAAGACATAAAATTACACAGACCCTAGGAATTAAAAAAAAAAAACACTAACAGGTGGCATCAGTAAGAATAATAGTTAATAATTATGCCTAACAGTTATCAAATCATTTTATCTCCATATATATATATAATATATATATATTATATATATATTTCTTTTTTTTTTTTGCCAGTTTGATGCTCAGCTCTGGTTTACGGTAGTGCAGGGGATTGAGGGGCCTGAACCTTGGACTTTGGAGCCTCAGGCATGAGGTTCCTATAACCATTATGATATCAACCCTGCCCCATATATTTTTCTTTTAAATTGATTTTATATAACTTTATTAGTGATTTCATAAAGGTTTATAAGATTACGAAGTGAGGGGACATCTAATAAATGGGATACTACTCTGACATTAGAAAATATGTTATTGTTTCTTTTGGGGTGAAAAATGAATGGAATTGGAGGTGATTATGCCAAGTGAAATAAGTAAGGTGCTTGACCCGGCATGGAACCTGGCTTCCAGGACATTACAGGAAGTTTCGGTGCTATGTTCACTTTCACACTCTCTCTAAATTATTTTGTTTGTTTATTATTGAATAGAGACAGAGAGAAATTGAGAGGGGGAGATAGAAAGGGAGAGACACCTGCAGCCCTGCTTTAGCACTCTTGAAGCTTTCCCCCTGCAAGTGGGGACCAGGGGCTCGAACCCGGGTCCTTGTGCATTGTAGTGTATGTACTTAACCAGGTGGGCTACTGCCTGCCCCCTCGATGGTTTCTATAAATATTTTATTATTTAATCCATCTTTAGTAGATAGGTGTTGTTGCCACTCCCGTTGTCCTATACTGTTCAGTGAGGGAGAGGGGCTAGGACAGTGCTATTCTGCCTGTGATCTGGGGACTGGGACCAGATGCAGTTTGTAACTGAGCTATAGCAAACTGCACAGAGTGATTGAGCCCTAATGATGAGAAGTATTTATGGCAATTCACAGAGTAATTATATTTCCCATGATTCAGATAATTTAGAAGCTTGAGTTTGTGGTTGTATGTTTTTTGAATTTCTATTATGGAGATTCAAAGCACTTAGAAAGTAAACAGATTAGTACAATAAATCCTCACAAATCTTAGCACCTAACCTCAAATTACCAGCATGGTATCATCTTTGATTATCTCTAACTCGTCCCACTCCCTCCCCAAGATTTATTATTTGAGAAGATTCTTTTTCTTTAAGATTTGCATACATTGAAATGCCGCAAGTCTAAAGTGAGCATTTGGACAGATCATTTCTACAATCTGTGAAAGCCACAAATCAAGCAATGATAGGAATTGTTTTTATGGCTCTAGAAAGTTCCTTTGCATTCCTATCCAGCCTGTCTGCCCTCCTTCACTTACTAACAATGAATATTCTACTTGTTTTAACCTCAGGTTAGATCGCCTGTTAAGAATTTCATGTGGAATGTATGTGCATACATTTGAATCTAGCTTAGTTTCCTTAGCAGAATGCCTCTGAAGTAGTTGGCTCTTTTTTTTTTTTTTTTTTTTGGGGGGGGGGACAGTGGCCAGACCTTTATTTTTATTTAATTTGTTTAATTAAAAAGGAAACATTGACAAAACCATAGGATAAGAGGTGTACAACTTTGCACAATTCCCACCACCAGACTTCCACATCCCATCCCCTCCCCTGATAGCTTTCCTATTCTTTATCCCTCTGGGAGTATGGACCCAAGATCATTGTGGGATGCAGAAGGTGGAAGGTCTGGCTTCTGTAATTGCTTCCCCGCTGAACATGGGTGTTGACAGGTTAATCCATACTCCCAGCCTGCCTCTCTCTTTCCCTAGTAGGGTGGGTCTCTGGGGAAGCAGGGCTCCAGGACATATTGGTGGGGTCATCAGTCCAGGGAAATTTGGTCGGCATCGTGCTTGCATCCGAAACCTGGTGGTTGAAAAGAGAGTTAACATACAAAGCGAAACAAATTGTTGAACAATTATGGACCTAAAGGCTGGAATAGTGTAGATGAAGTGTTGGGGGTGGAGTCCTCCATTTTGTCAATAGCTAGTAGGCATATTTTAGCTCTATTTCAAAGGGCCTGTAGCTATACTAGTTTTTTTTTTTTTTTTTTTCTGAGCTTGAAATCTTATATGCAGGTGGATCCAAGTTATTGTCTGGGGAGATGATGTCATTGAAGTTTTGATACTATTGCAAATGAAACTTTAAGTTTGGTTTTCTAATTTCTTGTTGCTAGTATAGAAGAGTGGCCAGGTGATAGTGTACCTGGTTGGGTGCACACATTACAGTGCACAAGGACCCAGGTTTGAGCTCCTGGCCCCCATCTGCAGGGAGGAAGCTTTATGAGTAGTGAAACCTTGCTGCAGGTGTCTCTCTCTTTCCTTCTCTATATCCTCCTTCCCTCCCACTTTATCTATCTATATCCTAAATAAATGGATAAAATATTTAAAAGGAGTTGAGTTGATTTGTATATTGACTATATATTATATCTTTTATTTATTTATTTTCCCTTTTTGTTGCCCTTGTTTTTTATTGTTGTAGTTATTATTGTTGTTGTTATTGATGTCATCGTTGTTAGGACAGAGAGAAATGGAGAGAGGAGGGGAAGACAGAGAGGGGGAGAGAAAGATAGACACCTGCAGACCTGCTTCACTGCCTGTGAAGTGACTCCCCTGCAGGTGGGGAGCTGGGGGTTCAAACCGGATCCTTATGCTGGTCCTTGTGCTTGGCACCACATGCACTTTACCTGCTGTGCTACCACCCGATTCCGTTTTTTACTTCTTTTGTAGATCTATACCACTTCTATAAAGGTATTTGATATCAGTTGTTCCTGGGATGTGTGATGTGCAAATATCTTCTCCCATTTGCTGGGTAGCCTATGGTCTAATATATATATTTTCAATTTTTTATATTTATTTACTTATTTTCCCTTTTGTTGCCCTTGTTTAACATTATTGTGGTTATTGTTGTTGTTACTGATGTCGTTGTTGTTGGATAGGACATAGAGAAAGGGAGAGAGAAGGGGAAGACAGATGGGGAAAGAAAGACAGACACCTGCAGACCTGCTTCACCACTTGCTTCACCTCTGCAGGTGGGGAGCTGGGGGCTTGAACTGGGATGCTTATTAAGCAGGTCCTTGCACTTTGTGCCACGAGCACTTAACCGCTGTGCTACCGCCAGACTCCATCTAATATTTTTTTTAACTTCTTTGGTTTTGAAGTCAAGTTAACTGTGACCCTATAAAATGTGTTGAGAAGTGGTCCTTCTACTTTGTCAAAGCGACTGTATTAAAGTGACGTCGCTTTACTTTTGTGAATGTTTGCTAGAATTTGTTATGTTAAGTGAGGTAAGTCAGAAAGACAAAGATGAGTATGGGATGATCCCACTCAAACAGAAGTTGAGAAAGAAGAACAGAAAGGGAAATGCAAAACAGAATCTGACTGAGTTTGGAGTATTGCACCAAAGTTAAAAACTCTGATAAAACTCTGCACTAAAGTAAAAAACTCACCTTCACTATAGGGGGACAGGGATGGGGGTTTAGTAGGGGGGTATAGACCTTTGGTGGCGGAAATGGTGTTAATATACACTCCTATTAACCTTAGTCTTATAAATCACTATTTCGTCATTATGAGAGGGATAAATAGATTGAATGTCTCAAACTTTTTGATGCAAAAATAATAATGATAAAAATAAATTAAAAAATTTGTTATTGAATATATTTATGCTTGGAATGACTTTGTGGGTGAAATTTCTGATAATGAATCAAATTGTACAGCAGATGTAGAATTGTGCATGTTTTCAGTGGATTTGATTGATGCATTTTCCATGAAATTAGTTATGAAATGTAATGAGTCAAGTTGTTTATGATATTCTCAACTATTCTTTTGAGTAGGCATCTATGATATATAGATATAGAGAGATATTATAGAGAAATTCCCACTTTTCATTCCAGATGTACTTTTTTTTTTTTTTCATCTTTCCTTATCCCATTTTGCTAGAGGCTGATAGACTGATTATTACTATTCTAGAGAGTTAATTTTTGACTTGGTTAATTTTTCCTGTTGTTGGTTCACTTTTGGTCAAACCAATTTCTTAGGCTTATAGTTTTCTTCCTCTTATCGATTTTGTAATAAATACTTCTTCCTTCTTGCCACCTTATCACACAAAATAGAATTTAAAAAGTAAGAATCACATCATGAGAAATGCAGTTTACTTAATTAGCCTTGGTGTGTTTTGGCGGGGGTCGGAGAGAATATAGGATGTACTATTGGCTAAGGGGTTGGAGTCGGGGACTGAAATACATGAGGAGCATGGTGACTGTAGTTGACTTGGAAGGTAGAGTTAGAGGTAATGGCGTTTCTGCTTGTTTCTAGAGTGGATTTAAAGTCTTATCAGTAAGGCCCTGAAACTTTTTTTTTTTCCTCCAAGGTTATCACTGGGCTCAGTGCCTACACTATGAATCCACTGCTCCTGGAAGCCATCTTTTTTCTTTTCTTTTAGATAGGACAGAGAGAATTAACGGAGAGAGGATGGGGAGATAGAGGGAGAGAAAGGTCGACACCTGTAGAGCTGCTTCACTGCTCATGAATCGGACCCCTTGCAGGTGGGGAGCGGGGGCTGGAACCTGGGTCCTTGCACTCGGTGATATGTGGGCTTAACCAGGTGTGCCACCTGGGCCCAGCCCTCAAGCCCTGAAACTTTCCATAGTGAACTTGGAAACACTCATCTGGACTAGGCTAGAGGCTCATTTTCCTTTCTGGGTTGCATTGTTGGAGTTGCTGGGGTGGGTAAGTGAGATGACAAGCTTGCAATATTGTTCCATTGTGTGAGAAGTAATTTCCCGATGATCTTTAAAAATACTGCCTGTTTAATCTGAAAGTTCAAGTGAAGTTGAACACTACTTGAAACTGTCAGACATCCTCAATTTTCTTCTCTTTCAGGAAAGTTGCTTTTTCTCCTTCAGATGAGAAGTGAGTGATATATTAGCCTGCCATGACAGAAGAGGGTAAGAATTCTGGTAGAGACTGAATCCCTGTGACATGGAGTGCCTTTATATTCCACTTGGAGCTCATGCGTGTATTGTAGAAACACACTCATCTTTTTTTTTTTTTTTTTAAGATTTTATTTATTTATTAATGACAAAGATAGGAGGAGAAAGAACCAGACATCACTCTGGCACATGAGCTGCCAGGGATCGAACTCAGGACCTCATGCTTGAGAGTCCAAAGCTTTACCACTGCTTTGGAACACACACACACACACACACACACACACACACACACACACACACGCTCATCTTTAGACTAAGTCACCACTGTTAAAGCTACAAAGTGGAATTTTAAGCCTTTCCTTATACAGTGATTGCTTAACTTTCTTCTCATTTGTTAGAAGTGATTTAACAGTGCTTTATAAAATTAAAGAATTTCAGGCTGGACAGGGGTAGATAGCATAGTGGTTATGCAAAGAGACCCTCTCATGCCTGAGGCTCTGAAGTCCCAGGTTCAGTCCTCTGCACCACCATAAGCCAGAGCTGAGCAGTGCTCTGGTTTAAAAAAAAAAATATATATATATATATATAATTCAGGCCTGTAATTTCCTACCCACACCTGGTGTAAGTCACCACACTCTCCTGCAAAGTTCTCCTCCCCAACCCCCTCTTTCTTTTAGGATTTTGAAGGCCTCAGACAAGGACAGTATTGCTGTTGAGAATTTATGATGTTATGATATCCTTTATCTTTAGTTTAAAACTGACTTATTCCCCTCTCTCTTTGCAAGCATGTTTTATCTTCTTCTTACCCTCCAGATGTTGAAAATGTACACGTCTATACCTAGGCATGAGAGAGCCCACGTAACTTCCATCCCCGGTGGAGATTCTGTGATATAATGAAATTGCTTCAAGTGCTAGTTAAGGATTCCATTTTCTTGGGCATGCTTTTCAGTTTCAGATATCTTTGTCCCCCGTTATCTCCTTTTTTAAAAAAGATATTTTAAATATTTATTTATTTATTATTGGATAGAGACAGAGAGAAATTAAGAGGGGAGGGGGGTTGAGAGGGAGAGAGACCTCTCGTGAAGCTTTCCACATGTAGGTGGGGACCAGGGCCTTGAACCTGGGTCCTTGTGCACTATAACATGTGCGCTCAACCAGGTGTGCCACCACCTGGCCCTGATTTTTTTCTTTTTTAAAAAATGTTTTATTTATTATTGGATAGAGGCAGAGAGCAGTTGAGAGGGGAGAGAGAAATAGAGAGGGAGAGAGACAGAGAGACACCTGCAGTCCTGCTTCACCACTCTTGAAGCTTTCCCCTTGCAGGTGGGGACCAGGGGCTTGAACCCGGGTCCTTGCGCACTGTAATGTGCGAGCTTATTCAGGTGCGCCCCCACCTGGCCCCCCTCTCCTTCATCTTTTGCCCTGGGGCTTCTGTCCAAAGCAGAGGAAAGCCAAAGCCAAACACTCACAGCCACTCTGGTCATATTATTCCTACTGTAATCTTACGAAGTGTTTAGGAGGAACAGAGGCTTCACTCTTCAGCTGTTTCTCCATGTACACTGGCTCCTGGCTGCTGATTCAGTCACGGTACAGATCTGGCCCCCGCCCCAGCACCGAGAACTGCCCACAGAAGGGCCGCTCACAGCCTCCTCCTGTTAGACCTTCTGGATAGCTGATTTTCCTCAGCTTACTTGGTTTTTTGGGTGTGATCGTGACTACCTTCTCCTTTTCCATGTGATCTCCATTTGCTTTGATGTCTCCATGTTACCGCTCAACCTCCCTCTCCAACTACTGTCTTTTCTCACCTGGTTCCTTTTTCATATCCAGTCTAAAGAATTTGACTTACAGTCAGTGCCTCTAACTAGATTTTTTTTTCCCTCCAGGGTTATTTATGGGGCTTGGTACCTGTACCAAGAATCCATTGCTCCTGGAGGCTATTTTTCCCATTTATTTTGCCCTTGTTAATCGTGTTGTGATTGTTATTGTTGTCATTGTTGTTGGGTAGAACAGAGAGAAATTGAGAGAGGAGGGGAAGATGGGGAGAGAAAGATAGACACCTGCAAACCTGCTTCACTGACATTCCCGCAGGTGGGGAGCCGGGGGGCTGGAACCAGGATCCTTATGCCGGTGCATGCGCTTTGCACCATGTATGCTTAACCCTGTGGTTACCACCTACCTCCTAGTTTTTTCTTTCTTCTTCTTTTTTTTAAATCTCTGTCTCCACTCACCCTAGCAGGCTTTGACCAGCTCCCATGATGGTAAGTGCTGTAAATGTGCCGCTGACACCCTCTGAGATCACTCTCCTGACATCTTGTCTCAAATTCCCACTCAGTCTCCTCAGGGATGTTGCAGATAGGACTTTTGGATTTTCTGCAGCTGTATTTCTCCCCCAGAACATCACATCAATAAGTGACTCTACCCTCTCTACCTAATTGCCCAGAGAAATGTAACTGCATCAGTTGGTTCCTCCCATCCTTTTTTGGATCAAATCTGCCAGAAAAACGATAACTCCAAATTTATATTTATTTATTTATCTATCTATTTATTTATTTATTTATTCATTCATTCATTCATTCATTCATTCATTCATTTTGCCTCCAGGGTTATTGCTGGGGCTCAGTGCCTGCACCATGAATCCACTGCTCCTGGAGGCTATTTTTCCCCCTTTTGTTGCCCTTGTTGTTTATTGTTGTTATTATTGTTACTGACATTGTTATTGCTGGCGTTGTTGTTAGATAGGACAGAGAAAAATGGAGAGAGGAGGGGAAGATAGAGACGGGGAGAGAAAGACAGACACCTGTAGACCTGCTTCACCGCTTGTGAAGCCACCCCCTTCAGGTGGGGAGCCGGGGGCCTGAACTGGCATCCTTACTCCAGTCCTTGTGCTTCGTGCCACGTGCGCTTAACCGGTTAACACTGCGCTACCGCCCAACCCCCCCCCCCCAAATATATCTTTAATTCATCTTTTCCTGCAGGTGTTTCGTGCCTGACATTATTATTATTTGGTCAAGTGACTTATGCCACAGCAAAGTGGGACTATCAGTACAGAAAAAAAAAGTGGATTCTTGGTATTGTATCAGTTGCTGTAGAATCTCGGGGTGTGTGTGTGTGTGTGTGTGTGTCTGTGTGTGTGTGTGTCTTAGGGCATAAAAGTTATAATTTCTAGGGATGACATGGTACAATTCTTTCAATCCATCTTCAAGTGGTTCAGAATAAAAACAAATACCTTTCTTACTTTATGGGACTCCTAAGTTCCATTTTGGGTGGCACACCTCCTAACAAAGTTACGGGCCCTAGATACAGACCAGGGCCCACGAGACAGAGCACTCATGCCCATGTATCCGTAAGTTGGGGGAAATATAGACCTTAACGTAGAAGGGCAAAATAGTCTGCTGTGACTCAGTAAGTGTAGCAAGCAAGTAGAAAGACCTAAAAAGGAGGGGCCTGGTGGGGGCGCACCTGGTAGAGCACATTACGATGCACATGGAACCAGGTTCGAGTCCCGGGTCTCCACCTGCAAGGGGAAAGTTTTGCCAGTTGGTGAAGCAGTGCTGCAGGCGTCTCTCTGACTCTCTTCCTCTCTATCTCCCCCTTCCCTCTCAATTTCTGGCTGTTTCTATCCAGTAAATAAACCAAGATAATAATAATAAAAAAAGAAAGACCTGAAAAAGACACCATAAAATACTTAATCAAATATTTTCTGCCCAGACCTAGATACCCTCCTCACCTACTTCCTATTTCAGTTCCCTCAGTCATTCTAAGTCTGACCCTATCAGATAAAGTAAGGACTACAAAAGCTGGGTAAGGGCAAGAGACCGACACACTTTAATGTTGGCTCTTTTGGTCACTACCAGCCCACTCCATCATCTGGGGCCCTAGTCAGGGAATCCTGGGGTCCCCACATAGATACGATGGGCCTAGACCTCTAACAGATCCCTCTCTCCACCATCACTGGTCATCTGCATCAGGAACAACATCATCACCTCTCTTGTGGGCCTCTACAGGACCTTGTCCTCAATGTGGAATAACAATGGTAAAATTGCCCCACTCTCTGGAGGGAGGCTGGGTCAACATACTCTGCCACTTGAGGAAGACGGGTCCTGAAATGAGTGCAGCCTAGAATGTTCCCAGCTGTGACCATGGACTGTGAGCTCAGACTGACAGGGATGCAGAAGTCCTACAGGTTCCTGTGCTAAATATGAACAGACATGGACCCTAGGTCAGATCACTCGGGTTTATAGTTAATGGTATTTATATAGTTTTCCCATATAGGGGAGCTACTCACTCTCCTGATCCAGCTTTCTAGTCCTATTCCCAACTCTGACACCATCTTCCCACTGTTCAGCCCACCTGCATGTTAGCTGTCAGGCTCAGGCAAATATTAGTAAAGTCATGGGCCCCTTGGAAGATAACTAAAATAGGCTTCCTAGCTTCTTCCAACATGAAGACCCCAAATCTGACCTGCTACATTCTTACCTTTAGGCTCTTGATTATTATAACAATTTGTTCTGCTTTATATATATTTTTTTGTTTTCCCTTTTGTTGCCCTTGTTTTATTGTTGTTGTAGTCATTATTGTTGTTGTTATTGATGTCGTCATTGTTAGATAGGACAGAGAGAAACGGAGAGAGGAGGGAAACACAGTGAGGGGGAGAGAAAGATAGACACCTGCAGATGTGCTTCACTGCTTGTGAAGCGACTCCCCTGCAGGTATGGGGTGGGGGGCTCGAACTGGGATCCTTACTTCAGTCCTTGTGCTTGGCGCCACATGCGCTTAACCTGCTGTGCTACCGCCCGACACCTTCTGCTTTATATCTTAATGCTTTTCAGCGACCAAGTTGCAGATGCTACCATAATGCCATCCTAACTTCCTGGGCAGACAACTTCACTAATGAGTCCTAGAACCCCACCTCCCTAGATCCCTGCCACACTAGGGAAAGATTAAAACAAGCTGGGGGTATGGATTGACCTGTCAACATCCATGTCCAGTGGAGAAGCAATTACAGAACTACCACCTTCTGCACCCCACAAAGATCTTTGGCCCATACTCCCAGAGGGATAAAGAATAGGGAAGCTTCCAGTGGAGGGGATGGGATATGGGGCTCTGATGGTGGGAATTGTATGGCATTATATCCCTTTTATACCAAAATCTTGTCCATCTTTATTAAATCACTAATCATTGTCATCTTCTAATCTTGAGTGGGAAGAAAGGAGAAAATAAATGTATCAAAATGTCAGCAACTGGCAAATCCAGATGAAGGGTATATGAGTCTTGACTGTACAAGTATCTTTATCTTATTATAGGCTTGAGAAACCTTCAAAATAATGTATTAGAGTGAAGGAAATAGTATAATGGTTAAGGAGACAGACTCTCATGCCTGAGGCTCCAAAGCTGCAGGTTCAATCCCCTATACCACCATAAGCCAGAGCTGAATAGTAGTCTGGTAAAAAAGAAAAAAATTGCATGCACACGCACATGAATGGAAAATCAGCAGTGATTCACCGAATGTAAAACATTAATCCCCCAATAAAGGAAAATAAATAAAAAATAAGTAAATAAGTAAATAAATAAATAAATACACTTCTAAAAAAATCAGTGGTAAAAACTTTAAGGTAATATTTCAGAGCAGTTTTAAGCCCCTAAGTGCTGAACTTCAGTTTGAAGCATAATATTATATATAACAAAGTCTAAGGGCATAAACGTAATTTCCGAGTTGGCACATTTAACAAGAAGGAAATAAAATCGAGTGAAAGTAAGTTTTTCCAGAAACTGGAAAAACCGCCTATTAAAAAGTGTATGCACATTGATGGTCAAATAATTGCCCACCAGAGGGCGCTGCAGGAGAACTGGTCCGTCTCCAGCGCCTGGCTGAACACCGATGTGTTTTTCATTTCCTCATAACTCTCTCCACAAAAGGTCGCTATTCTCTGTATGACAATTCTGAGGTTCTCTGTAGAGAATAACAGTGGCTTTGGATTCTCAGACCACTTTAAGAGAGAATGCGGATCATTTTCTTGCTTCCAGCTTTTTTTTTTTTTTTTTCCCATTCGCATCTGCTTCTAAATTTTGTGTTTTAGCTCTTTGGCTCATGTAGGTTTTTAACTTAGTGTAGTCTTTCTAAGGGGCTGGAAACCGCCCTTCCTGTATGTGTTTTTCAAAAGGCCATTAATACATTTGCCCTCTAGATTCTCTGATATTCTGTCTGTCTTTTAGATTACAAATCTCCAAATAATCATTCTATTGTATTTAATATATTTTACAAATATTTTATTTATTTACTCAATAGAGGCAGAGAGAAATTGAGAGGGGAGGAAGAGATAGGGAGAGAGCAAAAGAGAAACCTACAGCACTGCTCCTGGAGGCTATTTTTTCCCCTTTTGTTGCCCTTGTTTTTTATCATTGTTGTGGTTATTGTTGTTGTTATTGATGTCCTTGTTGTTGGATAGGACAGAGAGAAATGGAGAGAGGAGGGGAAAGAGAGAGAGAAAGACAGACACCTGCAGACCTTCTTCACTGCTTGTAAAGCGACCCCCCCCCCTGCAGGTGGGGAGCCGGGGCTCGAACCAGGATCCTTATGCCTGTCCTTGCACTTAGCACCACCTGTGCTTAACCTGCTGCGCTACCGCCTGACTCCCAGAACATTTTTTTTAAGTGAAATATCTGTATATAATTTATTTTTGCTTATGGGTCTTTATTTTCTTCAGTGGAATTTGAAAATATTGATCTTCGGTTTTTATTTATTTTTTATTATCTTTATTTGTTTATTGAGTAGAGACGGGCAGAAATTGAGAGGGAAGGGGGAGATAGAGAGGGAGAGAGTCAGAGAGACACCTGCAACACTGCTTCACCACTCTCAACGCTTCCCCCCTGCAGGTGGGGACTGGGTACTCAAACCTGGGTCCTTGTGCACTGTAACATGTGCGCCCAACCAGGTGCGCCACCACCAGCCCCTAGGGCTTTTTTTTCTTTTATCTTTTTTTTTTTGCCTTCAGGATTATTGCTGGGGCTTGGTGCCTGCACCACGAATCCACTGTTCCTAGAGGCCATTTTCCCCCCTTTTGTTGCCCTTGTTGTAGCCTTGTTGTGGTTATTATTGTTGTTGTTGATGTCGTTTGTTGTTGGATAGGACAGAGAGAAATGGAAAGAAATGGGGAAGACAGAGAGGGGGAGAGAAAGACAGACACCTGCAGACCTGCTTCACCGCCTGTGAAGCAACTCCCCTGCAAGTGGGGAGCCAGGGCTTGAACCGGGATCCTTACGCCGGTCCCTGAGCGTTGAGCCACATACACTTAACCCGCTGCGCTACGTCCGACACCCAGGTTTTTTTTTTAAAAGTGTTTCAGTTAAATAGAAAATTTTTATTTATCTGCAATTTTCTTACTCATTTTATTCTCAGTGTTCATCTAAAAAGACTAGTGCGCCAAGAAAATATTTCAGAAAAGAAAGAACATTATTTCCTGTTGCTTTTTTTTTTTTTTTACAAAGTGTCATTTGGGGAAGTTATACCTACTTCAATAGAGCTTGGTGGTGGATTTTTTTTTTCCTAGTAACTATATTAGAGTAGTTTTCAGTAATTCATAAAGATTTATTTTTACAAAGTATCAGTATTTTGCTAACTAATTGCCTCAGCATTCTTAATTATATGTTAAGATCTTTCTAGTTCTTAGCAGAGCTGCTGCTTCCTGGCGATTTTTAAACACCAGTGTCCGATAGTTAGAGAAATCTCTGTTTAACATAATTAAATTCACTCGACCTGGTTACCGGGTCCATGTCACGTATCAGACTGATGTTTCTCATAACACTGCTGAGAGGACTTCAGTTTTAATATCGTCCTTTTGCAATGAGCTCTTCTTTAGCCAGTGAGTTGTACTTAGCAGAAATATTTTGTTTAAACAGTAACCTGACCTCATCAGTGGTTTTAATTTCTGAAAACTGACACGACTATAAAATGTGCGTAAAGCTTTTCATCCTGGGAAATTGACGACATTTCCTTTCTGTTTGTAGAGGTACTTTCTGGTGGGGAGCAATCATGCAGAAACAAAGTACCGTGTTTGGAAGATTGACCGAACAGAACCAAGAGATCTGGTTATAATCGATGACAGGGTAAGTAGCTTGCAGATATGGCTAGAAACAAACACTTTGTTCCTGTTTTTTAAATATTGAAAACATAAGGGAGTCCGGCAGTAGCACAGCGGGTTAAGCGCAGGTGGGGCAAGGATCCTGGTTTGAGCCCCCGGCTCCCCACCTGCAGGGGAGTCGATTCACAAGCAGTGAAGCAGGTCTGCAGGTGTCTATCTTTCTCTCCCCCTCTGTCTTCCCCTCCTCTCTCCATTTCTCTCTGTCCTATCCAACAACAATGGCATCAACAACAACAATAATAACTACGACAATAAAAAACAAGGAGGGGCAGGGTAGTGGCACACCTGATTGAGTGCACGTGTTGGAATGCGCAAGGATCCAGGTTGGAGCTCCCGGTCCCCCACCTGCAGGGGGAAAGCTTTGCGAGTGGTGAAGCAGGGCTGCAGGTGTCTCTCTGTCTCTCTCCCTCTCTGTCTCTCCCTTCCTCTCAATTTCTGACTGTCTCTATCCAATAAAGATAATAAAAAATAAATAAAAATATTGAAAACATAAAAGAGAAGATATATATTTTTACAGTGACAATTATAAAGCTTTTTAAAATTGTTAATTAAAACATAAATTCTTAAAATATTTTTCTAGCTTCTAGTGATAGTTCCCTTTTCTATTGTACATCTGAAAATTACAGTCGTTTCTTTAAAGACATTAACTTTTTTCTCTCTTAAGATTCATTTCTGATAGAGACAGAGAGATGTTGAGAGGGGAGAGAAGCTAGGGAGATAGGTGATAGAGAGACACCTGCAGACCTGCTCCATCACTCATGATGCATTCCCCCTTCAAGAATCTAAGAAAATCATGGTCTGGAGATGGCCCAGTGGATAAAGCACAGGACTCTTAAGCATGAGGTCCTGAGTTCAAACCCTGGCAACATATGTACCAGAGTGATGGCTGATTCTTTCTCTCTCCTCCTGTTTTTCTCATTAATAAATAAAACTCTAAATCTTAAAAACAAAAAAAAAATCTAAGAAAAACTATGCGCATGAAGACTTTGGGTATGGTTATAAGAAGTTCACATATTTCTTTGAAATTTGCTGGTTACTCATATGTCGAAATTTCAGATTCAGAAGGCTTTGCCATAATTTTAAAGTACGTTAGCCTGTGAGCTAATAATCACTATCTATGTGTGTGTATATTAATACTTTACATATATTTATAAACAGCGTTATCACTGGGGTTCTGGGCATGTACATTTCCACTCCTGTGTTGGTATGTTCCCTTCCCCCCGACCTCTGAGAAGAATTGGTTTGCCCCTTGCTAGTTTCGTGCCCCGCTTTCTCCCTGCCCCCTATGCTAAGGACGGGCAGAGTCCCAGCAGCAGCGGCGGAGAGAGGATGATGGAGAAAAGCACATGGTGTGGTGATTTGCCCGTTCGTGAATAAAGATTAAACTGCGTTCTCAGCCCAGCCGTGTGTCTCTGGTCGTCTCTGTTACCCGCCCGTGAAGCCAGCCCAGATAAAACAACACTCCTGTCAGCTATTTTTTCCTTTCTTCTGGATAGAAGGTGAGAAACAACAGAGAGGGAGAGAAAGAGAGACAGATGCAGCATTTCTCCACTGCTCATGAAGCTTGCCCGCTGCAGGTGCTCCCATGTGGTGACCTGGGGCTTTAAGCCTGGCCCTCGCTCTTGGTAACGTGTGCAGTGTTGGGAGTGAGCCACCTGCTGGTCCCTGACAACCACTGTTCATTGCAAACATTAAGTCATCTGTTGCTTTTTTAAAAAAAAATTACAGCTTTGTGGTCTGGGAGGGGGCACCAGTGATAAAGCACTGGACCCTTAAGCATGAGGTCCTGGGTTCAGTCCCCAGCGGCACATGTAACAGAGTGATGTCTGGTTCATTCCCTCTCTCCTTTCTTTCTTATAAATACATAAATGAAATATTTTTTAAAATAAATAAAATACAAGTTTCAGCTCTGTTATATTCTGTTATAGACTTATCGAAAGCTAGTGATATATTACTATTATTATTTTTTGCCTCCAGGGGTATTGCTGGGGCTCCTTGCCTGTACCATGAATCCACTGCTCCTGGAGACCACTTTCCCCCCCTTTTTGTTGCCCTTGTTGTTGTAGCCTTGTTGTGGCTATTGTTGTTGTTGATGTCCTTCGTTGTTGGCTAGGACAGAGAGAATGGAGAGAGGAGGGGAAGACAGGGGGAGAGAAAGACAGACACCTGCAGACCTGCTTCACGACTGCTTCACAAAGCGACTGTGAAGCGACTCCTCTGCAGGTGGGGAGCCGGGGGCTCGAACCGGGATCCCTGCGCCAGTCCTTGCGCTCTGCGCCATGAGCGCTGAACCCGCTTTGCCACTGCCCAACCCCCAGCTAGTGACATTTGTAGGCAAGGTTTCCAGGATAAATAATTAAAACACAATAGTTAAGGAATAAGTGCTTCCTAACCATTGAAATCCAATCTCTTCTTTTCTAGCATGTATATACCCAGCAAGAGGTGAGAGAACTTCTGGGCCGCTTGGACCTAGGTAACAGGACAAAGATGGGACAGAAGGGGTCCTCTGGCTTATTTCGAGCTGTTTCAGCTTTTGGTGTTGTAGGTAAGAAAAGTACCTCCTCCTTTCTACCTCTGTTTTCTTCTTCTTCTTTAAAGACTGCTTAAAGATAGCTATCATCTCTGACTTTGCTTATTTGTTTATTACACATCATGCAGACATCAGTTTTTATGTAGCTCCCGCTCAGTACCCAGCACTGTGCTGAGTTTCCTAAGGATGTAGCAATGGGCTTGAGTTTTTTTCTTTTTCTTTTATCCTTATGGGGGGAGGGGGAGGTTAATGGTTTACAGTACGGTTGTTGACACATGGACATAATTTCTCATCTCCCTGTGACAGGTGTCTGCAGAAACACTCTGACTACTAGCATGGGTCCTTTCCATCATTATCATGTGTCAGGACACCAAAGATCTTACCCCCAGGCCCTTTCCTACCCTCCTTCCCCAGAGTCCTTTACTTTGGTGCAGTACACCAAATCCAATCAAAGTTCTACTTTGTATTTTTCCTTTCTGTTCTTTTTAAATTTTTTTATTATTATCTTTATTTATTTATTGAATAGAGACAGCCAGAAATCGAGAGGGAAGGGAGGGATAGAGAGGAAGAGAGACAGAGAGACACCTGCAGCCCTGCTTCAGCACTTGTGTAGCTTTCCCCCTGCAGGTGGGGTCTGGGGACTCGAACCTGGGTCCTTGTGCATTCTGACATGTGCGCTCAATCAGGTGTGCTCGTCCTTATTTCTTAAGTTCTGCCTAATGAATGCGATCGTCTGATACTCACCCTGCTCTTTCTGGCTTATCTCACTTAACATGACTCCATGGAGTTCCATCCAAGATGGGGTGAAGGAGATGACTTCATTACTTTTAACAGCTGAGTAGTATTCCATTGTGTATATAGACCACAACTTTATTAGCCACTCATCTGTTCTTGGACATCTGGCTTACTTCCAGGTTTAGGCTATTACAAAGTGTGCTGCTGTGAACAGAGATGTACATAAATCTCTTTGAATGGGTATGGCTGCTTTCTTTGGATATATCTCTAGGAGACAAATTGCTGGGTCATATGGTAGGTCCATTTCAAGCTTTCTGAGAGTTGTCCAGACTGTTCTCTACCAGGGTTGGGCATATTTGCATTCCCACTAGTAGTGTAAAAGAATTTCCTTTTCCCCACATCAAGCCCAACTGCAAGGGGAAAAAATACAGAGATAAACCAGTGAGACTGTATCTAACTGAAAAGTTTCTCAAGCAAATGTAGAAGTATTTTTTTTTTCCATTTGAAATATGAAATGTTCCACAGATCCTCTGGTCTGTGGTGTTCCTTACTGAAGTGTGTCTTTGCTTCACTGTGCATGTATTCCTGGTCGAGATAGATAGTGCTTGGACGAAGATTTGGGACAAAACCAGCACATGTGAAAAAAATCTTATGCTTCTAGTGAAGAGCCAAGCTGAGTAGTAGAAATTTAGTGGTTCTTGGAGATTCCATGAGATGTATTACTTTGACTTGCAATGGCCAGGGAAATTTTCTGGAGAAGATAAAAATTACAGATATTCTTCCCATTCTGCCAACGATACTTCCAGGAGACAGTGTTGTGCTACTAGTTCCTCATCTGTCCTTGGAGCCGTTCTAGACATGTTCAATCAGATGAACTGTTCTCTAAGGCTAGGTTTTTTTTTTCTTCTTCTTCTTCCACGTAACAGTATAGACAGCTTGGAGATAATGTCATTATCAGTACAAATTACTTAACTGGAAGAACAGAACTGATTGTTCTCTTAACCTCAGGTGGTGTGACTCAATCATTTGTGTCTTAAAATTACTTCCTGTTAAAACTCTGGTTCATGGAAAAATGTGGAAGGAGGTGAGGACATGCAGGCATGAAGACACTGCAGTCCTGCCAAGCACCGGGATGAAATCAAGCTGCTCTTGACGTTGGCTGCCAAGCAGAGGGCAGTTGTTTACCAACAGAGTCTTATTCTAAATTAATATTCCTAATAAAGTGAGAATTCTTAAGTTAAAAGAAAATTAAAATTCCTAAGAAACTCTCTGTTCTTTTTAGACCCACTGAACAGTGAATTTTTTGACTGAGTGATTGGCATCTGTGGATGATAACAAAATAAATATACACTTGATTATGCTGTGTACTACTCATATGCTTATCTTAGGTTTTCTGGTATTCTGCTAGTACTTTTTTTAAAATGATGTCCTTCTTATTGAAACTTATTTGCAGTCTGGGAGGTGACATGGAAGTAGAGCAGAACTTGCAAGCATGAGGTCCTGAGCTTGATCCCTGGTACTTTACACTTCATATGCCAGAGTGATGCTCTAGCTACTCTCTCTCTTCCTCTCTCAATAAATAGATAAAACACATCTTTTTTTGTTTCTAAAAAACAAGATCAGAAGAGAAAACACTAAGCCAAACTTGGACTGGAGTTGGTGTATTGCACCAAAGTAAAAGATTCTGGGGGGGGGGAGGGAGGGTTCAGGTTCCTGGGGCAGGATGGCAGAGGAGGACCTCGTGGGGGTTGTGTTGTTAGGTGAAAAGCTGGGAGACAGTAGGCATGTACAAACTATTGCATTTTACTATCGACTGGAAACTATTAATCCCCCAGTAAAGAAATTAAAACGAGAGAGAGAGAGAGAGAGAGCTTTTGATTATGTTCTGCCGTATCTGAAGTTTGTCTTTCGTGGTCACCTAGTAGCTCATTGTATAGGGTCTCTTTCGTGGTCACCTGGTAGCTCATTGTATAGGGTCTCTTTCGTGGTCACCTGGCAGCTCATTGTATAGGGTCTCTTTCGTGGTCACCTGGCAGCTCATTGTATAGGGTCTCTTTCGTGGTCACCTGGCAGCTCATTGTATAGGGTCTCTTTCGTGGTCACCTGGCAGCTCATTGTATAGGGTCTCTTTCGTGGTCACCTGGCAGCTCATTGTATAGGGTCTCTTTCGTGGTCACCTGGCAGCTCATTGTATAGGGTCTCTTTCGTGGTCACCTGGCAGCTCATTGTATAGGGTCTCTTTCGTGGTCACCTGGCAGCTCATTGTATAGGGTCTCTTTCGTGGTCACCTGGCAGCTCATTGTATAGGGTCTCTTTCGTGGTCACCTGGCAGCTCATTGTATAGGGTCTCTTTCGTGGTCACCTGGTAGCTCATTGTATAGGGTCTCTTTCCAGTCATTTTTCTGCCTTAGGTGGTTGCCAGGAAGTTCAAGGGCACTAGGGACCGTGGTTTCTTGTTAGCACTGGACCCATTTCTACATTGTCTGCTCAGTCTTGACAAATCTCTTGAAATTACATGTTTAATGACTAAGTGGTTGTAGATTTCTGCATGTCTATGTGTGTTTTGTGAGTTCATGTATTTAAGTTATAAATATCAAAATCCACTTTCTGTAGTAAAGGAAAAACTCAAAGCAAAATGTCTTAAATACAGTAGTCTGAATTTAATATTAATTACTTAACAGAATAAACCTCTCCACTTAAATGTTCTCATTGTAGTATGTCTTTTTTGATGGAAACATCCAAAGGCATATCTGGAATATTTAATGACTCATTAGTCAGGCTTTATTATTATTTTAATTTTATTAGTGAACTAATATTGATTTACAAAATTACATGTCAACAGGGGTTTAAATACATATACCATTCCCACCACCAGAGTTCTGATCTCTCCACTGCAAGCCACTGCAGTTCCTCTAAGGTTGTAGACATCTATCCACATTTACACATAGTTGCTCCCTTTTTCTTCCTGATTCAATTCTCTCTTCCCCTTAAGCCACTCATGACAACATGACTGCCTCCAGATGTCCCTCTTCTTTTCTGGGTGCTGATGGAGCTGGAGTTCAGAGCCCTCTTTTTTTTTTTTTTTTAAAAAAAAATTATTCTCTTTTTGTTGCCCTTGTTTTATTGTTGTAGTCTTTCTCCATTGTTAGATAGGACAGAGAGAATTGGAGAGAGGAGGGGAAGACAGAGAGGGGGAGAGAAAGACACCTGCAGACCTGCTTCACCGCCTGTGAGGCGACTCTCCTGCAGGTGGGGGCTCGAATGGGATCCTTCCGCCGGTCCTTGTGCTTTGTGCCACGTGCGCTTAACCTGCTGTGCTACCACCGGACTCCCAGAGCCCTCTTATCTTCCTCCTATCATTTCTCCTGGCTGGGGGTGGGGGGGTAATGGATCAAGGTTGTTTTTTGGGTTGCAGAAGGTAGGAATTCTGGCTTCTGTAGCTGCTTCTCTGTTGGACATGGTTATTGGCAGGTCTGTCCATACCCCAGGCCAAGCTTTATTACTCAGAGCTGAACCTTGCTTGATGATCGAGTATAAGCAAATGATGACCAGTTATTGAACTGTATTTAAAAATAGCCGTCCGTGGATATTCTGAAGTCATGCCATGCACTTTGCCTTTATGCTCAGTGACCCCGAGACTGCGGTGCTGTTTTGTCTCCATGGCACTTGATTCTTCATTACATTTGACTCGTTTGTTTTGGGCAATTATGTCTCACCTCATTTTAAACCTGTTCACAAGAAAGGTTGTAAAACCAGAGCTTTCTTTTAGTCAATTCAAAACCAAGTTTATAACCAGGTATGTATTTTATACATAACTGTTATTTAATAACTTTACATAAGGACTACTGTTATATCCACCACCACCCCCCCTTTTTTTTTTTTTTTTCATTTTTTCCACTTTACTGGACAGGACAGAGAGAAATCAAGAGAGGAGAGGAAGACAGGGGGAGAGAAAGTTAGTTAGGCACTACTGCCAACTTTCTCTTTTTTTTTTTTCTTTATTGGGGGGATTAATGTTTTACATTCGACAATAAATACAATAGTTCGTATAAGTATAACATTTCTCAGTTTCCACATAACAATACAACCCCCACTAGGTCCTCTGTCATCCTTTTCCAGGACCTGTATCCAACGCCCCCACACACCCACCCACCGCAAAGTCTTTTACTTTGGTGCCATACACCAACCATGTGTTTAATTATTCTTTATGTATTGGATACACAACTGTTTCTTGTTGACAAGGGGATGCAGCAGAACTTTATCTGGGGGGGGGGGGAGCAGTCTAAGAGTGACTATGCACATGTCTGAGGCATCAGCTCAAAAAAAAAAGTGGTGGGGGTACGGGCGATGGTGCACCTTGTTAAGCGCACACACTGCAGTGAGCAAGGAACCAGGTTCAAGCACCTGGTCCCCACAAGCAGTGGAGCCGGACTTCAGGTGTCTCGCAGTCTCTTTCTCCCTCTCTACCTCCCCTACCCATCTCAATTTCTCTCTGGCCTTATCCAATAATAAATAAATAATTATTAAAAATATAAATAAGTAAATACAGTCTTTTAAAAAGGGGTTGAACCCCCACCTGCAAGGGGATGAAGCAGGTCTGCAGGTGTCCATCTTTCTCTCCCCTTCTCTGTCTTCCCCTCCTCTCTCCATTTCTCTCTGTCCTATCTAACAACGACGACAACAATAATAACTACAACAACAATAAAAACAACAAGGGCAACAAAAGGGAAAAAGAAAAGAAAAGAAAATTAAAAAAAAAACAACAAAGGTAAAAAAGGGAATAAATAAATAGAGGAATTTTTTTTTTCTCTTAAAGAATTAAACACGGGTTGGCTAGCTAAATAGTTGAGCTGCTTGAGTTTTCCACTCAGGACACAATATGTACTAGAGCTTTGTCTGTCTCTCTCTTACTCTTTCTCTCTGTCTTCCATTTTCCATATAAAATTGTCTTAGACTTCCTTTTTATTCAGAAAGACAGGAAGAGAAAGTTGTGCCCTGGTGCTGTCGCACTTCCCCAGTGGTACTGGGGTTTGAGTGCGGCACAGCACCAGTCCTGTGTGAGTGCTACTGATCTAGCCCTAAGGTAGGGTATTTGCAGGCTTACTTACAGACCACTTAGGCTTTTTTGTTTTGTTTTTGTTCTTAATTTTTAAACCAGAACACTGCTCAGCCTTGATTCATGGTGGTGCTGGGGATCGAAACTGGGGCCTTTGATGCCTCAAGCATGAAAGTCTTTTTGCATAATCATTATTCTGCTACCCTTAGCCCCCCCCCTTTCCTCTTTTTTAATGGGGATGGTGGCTTATAGAGATTTGGACTTTGTCCGTGACAGTTTTCTTGCTTCAGTGCTTTGAACCTGGGATCCAGGACCTCTGTCGCCTTAAGCATGAAAATCTCTGCTGACGTCTCCTTGGTCTTCATTTCTTAAGTGGGGAAGAGGCTTCCATAATCAACAGGTTCTAGAAAGACACTTAATTTTTTTTTTCTTTTTAACATTTCTCTTAGTGATTTAATAATGGTTTGTAAGATCATAAGACTACAGGGTAAACAGGGTATAGTTCACACTGTCCCCACCATCACAGTTCTGTGCTAATAGCCCCACCCTAACTCCCCCCCATAACCACCTTAATTTTCACAAAGTCTTAGAATAGTTTTACTACTTTTTTTTTTTTTTTTGCAAGTTCAAATGTTTAATTTTTTTTTTTTTTCCCCAGAGCACTGCTCATTTCTGGTTTATGATTGTTGGAGGAGAGAGGGATTGAACCTGGGATTTTGGAGCCTCAGGCATGAGAATGTCTTTGCATAACCATTAAGCTATTTATCCCCACCCAAGTGCTTCAGTTATTTATTTATTTCTCCTCCCTGACCTTCATTGATTAGCAGTACAGGTTTTTATTTTATTTTATTTTTTTTAATTCAGAGACAGGACTTGGGAGGCAGTACGATAGTTTTTTTTCCTCCAGGATTATCACTGGGACTTAATGCCAGCACTACAAATCCACTGCTCCTGGAGAATATTTTTTCCCATTTTATTGGCTAGGACAGAGAGAAATTGAGAGGGGAGTAGAAGACAGACACCTGCAGACCTGCTTCACCACTTGTGAAGTGTCCCTCCTGCAGGTGGGGAGCCCAGGGCTTAAACTGGCATCCTTCCTCAGGTCTTTGAGCTTCCAGCTATGAGTGCCTAACCGGGTGGGCCACCGCCTGGACCCCTGGGGGCTGTACAGTTGTAATGCAAAAGACTTTCAGGCCTGAGGCTTCAAGGTTTCAAGTTTAATCAAGTTTAGATTCTACCTTAAATTAGAGCTGGAATAAATGCTTTGGTGAAAGGAGAAGAAGGAGGAGGGGAAGAGGGAGGGGAAGGGGAAGAGGGAAAGGGAAGGGGTAAAGGGAGGGGGAGGGGGAGGGGAAGGAGGAGAAAGAAGGAGGAAAAAGAGGAGGAGGAGGAGGAGGAGAAGAAAGAAAGAAAGAAAGAAAGAAAACCAGAGTCCGAAGATGGACTCGAGGCCCCTTGCATACTGGATACCAATAAGCTGTCCCACGGATCCACTATTTTAATTTCTCTTTATAAATTTGTAAGAGAGGAAACAAGAAATAGGGAAGGGGCAGTCGTGATATCCATCTTACAAGGAAGCTCCCCTGGTGCCTTCCACGGTGTTCCCTTTAACGCCCAGCCTCACACCTGGGCCTTCTCACAACGCAAAGTAGAAGCTCTGTTAGCTAAGCTGTTTCCCACCTATCCTCTATGTCATCCTTAAGAATAGTCTGTCCCGGGAAAACCATCTTATTCAAATGTAAGTAATGTAAATGTGAAAACATAACACTCGGTGGTAGCGCAATGGGTTAAGCATAGGTGGCGCAAAGCCGCAAAGCGCAAGGACCGGCCTAAGAATCCCGGTTGGAACCGGCTCCCCACCTGCTGGGGAGTCGCTTCACAGGTGGTGAAGCAGGTCTGCAGGTGTCTGTCTTTCTCTCCCCCTCTCTGTCTTCCCCTCCTCTCCATTTCTCTCTGTCCTATCCAACAACAACAACATCAATAACAGTAACAATAAAACAAGGGCAACAAATGGGAAAATAAAAAAAAAAAAGAAAACATAACACTCAGGCAAGATAGTATGTATCCTCCTCCTCTTCTTCATCCTCCTCCTTCTCCTCCTTCTGGGTTCTCTTGAAGAAATCCTGCTAACTCTTTTTTAATTATTATTTATTTATTTAAGAAAGGAGACATTAACAAAACCATAGAATGAGAGGGGTACAATTTCACACAATTCCCATAACCCGATCTCCACATCCCACCCCCTCCCCTGATAGCCTTCCCATTCTCTATCTCTCTGGAAGTATGGATCCAGGGTCCTTGTAGTATAGATATTTCTAGAGAATAACTCCAAGACAACTCACACTTGTATGGCTACAAATCAGGAAGAAACAGTCAAGTAGGAAATGTGTCAAAAGCCTGGCTTTTAAAAGAGTGCTAATCTAAAAGCCATTGCTCTGTTTAGGAGCTGCCACATTTACCTTTCACTTCTGCTGCACAGGTTTTGTCAGGTTTTTAGAAGGCTATTATATTGTGTTAATAACCAAAAGGAGGAAAATGGCAGACATTGGAGGTCATGCAATATATAAGGTAGAAGATACAAATATGATCTATATACCCAACGATTCCGTGCGGATTACTCATCCTGACGAAGCCAGGTATGTACTAGTGGTAACTGCTACTTTTAAAAAAAGTAATAACAATAACACACACACACGTATATATAGAGAGAGTTAATGCTGTACAGTGCAGTCATTGGCATATACATACAGTGTCCTTATATAATAGGCCTCCAGAGTTTTCTTCCTGTCCTCCTCCCTCCCTCCCGGGTCCTCTGCTTTGGTGCTTTACACCATGCCCAGCCTATGGTTCACTTTGTGCTCCCCCCTTCCCATTACTTCTTTTTTAAAAGAAAATCTGTGGTAGATCGATTAGGAAAGAAAATATAGTCAAAAGTTTATAAAGATCGTACCAAACATATGAAACACTGGCTCAGAAATTTGTGATTTTTTTTTTTCCCTTCAAGAATCGTCACACAAACTTTGCTGTGACAATTGATTCTGTCTCGGATCTGTAATGGCTGCTGAAACTGCAGGCTAAGAGGAACAGAACAGCCACTCAGGAGTGACTTAACACCTTCCACGAATATTTTTGTCAGTTACAAAGAGAAAAAGATGACAGATGTGTTTAACCAAATGTTCAAACTTGGTACCAGGAGTGAAGTGATATGCCACTTAACATAAAGCAATAGGAAGGACACAGATTTTTCTGTGTAGTTTTCTTGCTAAAAATATTTAACTTGAATCTATCCATGGGGAAGATAATCGGGTAAATCCATATTTTGGGATGTTTCATAGGTCAGAATAAATATTCAGAAATGTAATGCCACTGAAGAGGAAAAACAGAGGATTGTTAGAGATCTTAGAGCAGCTCTAACAGTGAAGAGTATATAGTGTGTTCACTGTGTGTTTTTTTTTTTTTTTACCCCAAATTCCTGTGAATTTGAGGGGAATTATTGGGAATCTAAGGAAAGGCCATGGGCAAACTGATAAAGAACTGATTTATTTGAATATTACAGAGGTTAAACAACAAAATTAGGCCGTGTTTATAAGCTTTCAGTAAAGTTTTTAGTTTGTAAGTTTATAAGTTTTATGTAATAGTTTAGATGTTAGTTTCATTCTGTGTGTTTAGGGTGTTCCATATACATGAACTAAAATTTAAACTGGTGAAGATCTTTTGCTAAAAACCCTCTTACTAATGTACGATTTTTTGGACATCTACCTACTACCCACTCTATCTACTACCTGAGGAAGATGGGCCCTGAAGTTAGTGCAGCCTGGAATGTTCCTTGCTATGACCACAGAATGCCAGCTCAGACCTACAGGGATGCAGAGGTCACACAGGCTCCTGTGCTGAATATGGGCCCCAGATGAAATTGATGGGGTTTATAATTAACAATATTTATATACTTTCCCCGTGTTTCGGAGCTACTCTCTGCCCTGATTCAGCTTTCTAGTCCTTTTTCCAACTATGACACTGTCTCCCCAGACAATAACCTGGGTGACCTGTCTTTTGATGAGAATAGGGATTTTAGGGTGGAGAGAAGCTAGAAAGTTTATTTCAGGTGTATCCCTAAGGGCCCATGACTTTAGTAATTTTTGTTTGAGGTTGGTAGTTAACATGGAGATGGACTAAGAATATTGTCTAGGAAGATGTAGTCAGAGTTGAGAATAGAACTAGAAATCTTTGCTACTCTAGGGCAAAGAGTAGCTCCCAAATTTGAATAGAAAATTTAGATATAATTCATTGTTTACCATCAACCTGACCCAGGGCCCATGTATAGTAGCACAGAAGCCTGTATAACCTCCAAGCCCCTGTCAGTCTGAGCTCAGAGTCCATGGTCACAGGTGAATACATTTTATGTTTCACTCATTTCAGGACCAATCTTCCTCAAGTGGCAGGGTAGAATAACCCAGCTTCCCTTTGGAAAGTGGGGCAGTCCCTGCCATTGCTAATTTACAGTAAGGATAAGGTCATGGAGTGGTCTTCAAAGTGGCTTATGATGATATTGCTGATGGATGTGAGCAGTGATGGAGACAGGGATCTATTATAGGTCCAGGTCCATCATATATAAATATTATGTCCTACGATTTCTTAACTAGGGCCCCAGGTGATGGGGTGGGCTGGTAGTGACCAAAAAGGCCGTTAATTGAGTCAGTTTCTTGCCCTTTTCCAGCTTTTATCTGGTGAGCCGGGACTTTCTCCCAGTTGTTTAAGTGTTGAGTGCTAATGGTTGTATCCAAACTGGTGTTAGGTCTGTGGGGTCTGGCCTCAAGTTGGGGAGGAAATAGACCTAGGATTTTAGTGGGGTCTAAGTTAACTTTGAGTTTTATTGTGTTACTTGTTTGATGATTCTAATAAAGGTTGTCATAGGGACAATAATTGCAAGTTAGTTGATATATATATATTTTTTGACAGTACATCTCTTGGGCAAACATACACAGTGTTTTTATAAATACTTCCCTATTTTAATGAGGACTGTAATTACAAAGATAAATACATGTTAAATTATAATAAATTATAGTATTATGTAAATGTGATTTGCATCACTTTTTAAAAATTTTTTTTTAGATACCTACGAATATTTCAAAATGTGGACCTATCTAGTAATTTCTATTTTAGGTGAGTTTGAGCTTACTTCTTTCTATTCCTGTCAGTCACTCACATATTTGTATTGTTTTCCAGGGGGTTAAATATGTAATCAGAGGACACAGTATTACTTCCTTTTTCTTTTAAATCACCAAGTATTTCCACCAAAAAGATAAAAATACACAACATATATGTTTTAAGAATCTGATATCTGAAAAATTGAATGAATTGAAGGTAACTGTGTTCACTGTGAAAAATCATCGTAGTGTTAGATTGACTTTAAAGAATTATTCTTCTAGTTCTCAGTTGCAAAAATGGACTTTCCACCAAATCCCTAGAACAGAGTTGTGACAATTCCATAGTTAGATTTTCAATTAACAATTTAGCAAAAGGAGATAAAAACAAGTTAAAAAATAGGAAGAGCTGACACAGTTTTCCTGGAGAGGAATATAGCATTAAGTTTATGTGAAAATATATTGTAAGAAAATAAATCAGGTGACTGGGAAAACACACAGATGGTAGAACACAGGACTGGAGTACCTGAGCCTGGCGCCCCATGAACTAGAGTGGTGTTTTGGTTTCTCTCTCTCTCTCTCTCTCTCTATTGCCTGAAATAAATAAATCTTTAAAAATAAATAAATAAACTGGCTATGGAGCAGCAGCAGCTGTGTTTCTCTCCTCTCCTGGATCAACTAGGAATAGCAAAGGAGACCACCTGGGACCGCAACAAGAAAGGACTAGAACGACTTCAGGAACCCACCAAATCACCTGTGAGTGCAAACACGAGTGGGTGGTGGACAGAGAAGAGCCTAGGGAGAGATTAAGTGGCTGGTAACAGTCCGGCAGTTTACCAGTTGAGACACCACCTCCAGTCTGTTCCACCAACAAGGGGATGGCTGAAGGGAGGAGAGGACTCCTCTAGACTCACCAAATGCAACTGTGAGTCTCCATTGCTACTGCCCTCAGACGCTGGAGCAGTGCGTGGTGGGGGTGGGGGGGAGGTCGGGGAGGCCCTGCACTGACACCAGGGCACAGAGAACTAAACAGGAAACTCAGGAGAAGATCTATACCTCCATGGTCTAGCAGTGGGGCTATAAGAGTCTCTTTGTATAACCACTGGATTATCTCTGTCCCATCCTGCTTTATCTCTTGGTCAAGAGTCAGTGATTAAGCTAAGAAGTCTACTTATAGTTTAAAAGCCCTCAGGCTCTCATAGTCTACAGGGAAGAAAAAGAACAAGAGGCTTTTAAGCCACTGAACTCCAACTCAGGGATTAAAATAATATTGAAACAACTGTCAATTTCCACAACTGTGAACCCTTTAATTATCTTACTTAGACACCTGTCAATCCAGGCAAGAGTGATCAGTACTGAGAAAGGGACCTCATAACATACTATATAAAATGGTTAGACCAACAAGAAGAAATACTGAAGAAATGAACCAGGACAAGAGTCCAGCTAAAAGCCCCCCAAAGGGTGAAGCACAAAATAATGAGGTCAACATCCAAACACTAGTTAAGGAAATAATCACAGGAATGAGTAAGATTTTGAAATAATTGTCAACAGAAATGCAGAAATAACAAATGAGACTCTGGAAGAAAACATTAATTATCTCAAGGTTATTAGAGAGCTGAAAGCTGAAATAGCTGAGCTAAGAACATAACTAGCTGAACAAGATAAAATAGTATTAGAACAGGGTAACAAAATAGATGAACTCCAGAAAACAGTAGAGAGGAGAGAGAATAGACTAAATGAGGCAGAAAACAGAATTAGCAAGATCGAGGACGAATTAGAGACAACTAAAAAAGAAGTAAGAGATTTCAAAAAGAGATTAAGAGTTACTGAAAACAACAACAGAGACCTGTGGGATGACTTCAAAAGAAATAATATACACATTATTGGCTTACCAGAGGAAGAAAGAGAGGGAGGGGAGGAAAGCATCTAATAGCTGAGAATTTCTCTAGTCTAGACAAGATCAAAGACATAAAAGTTCAAGAAGCCCATAGGGTCCCAAACAGAATTAACCCAGACTTAGAGACACCAAGACGCATCATACTTAGAATGGAAAAGAATAAGGACAAAGAAAGGTTCCTGAAGACTGCAAGAGAAAAACATAGAGTCACCTACAGAGGAAAACCTATAAGATTAGCAGCAGACTTCTCCACACAAACACTACAGGCCAGAAGAGAATGGCATATCTATTGAGTGCTCATTGAGAAAGGCTTTCAACCAAGACTACTGTATCTTGCTACACTGTCATTCAGACTAGAGAGAGGCATAAAAACCTTCTCAGACGGGAGTCAGGTGGTAGCTCAGCGGGTTAAGCGCACGTGGCACAAACACCATGACCAGCATAAGGATCCCGGTCCAAGCCCCTAGCTCCCCACCTGCAGGGGAGTCGCTTCACAGGCAGTGAAGCAGGTTTGCAAGTGTCTATCTTTCTCTCACCCTCTTTGTCTTCCCCATTTCTCTCTGTCCTATCCTATCTAACATTGGCAACATCAATAACAACAACAATAACTACAACAGCAATAAAAAAGGGGCAAAAAAAAAAACCTTCTCAGACAAGCAACAGTTGAACAGTTGAAAGAATCAACTATCACCAACTCTGCCCTGAAAGAAGTTCTGAAAAGTCTCCTATAAACAGTCAGACTATCATAAATAGGCCATATATCAGAACACTCTAAAACTCTACCAGAATGGAGTTAAAATATCTTCAGTCTTTGATATCAGTAAGTGTCAATGGCCTGAATTCACCTATTAAAAGCAGAGTAGGAAGATGGATCAGAAAACACAACCCAACTGAAAAAATACTCCAAGTCTTTGATTGTCAGAGAAATGCAAATAAAGACAATGAGATACCACTTCACTCTTGTGAGAATGTCATACATCAGAAAAGCTAACAGCAGCAAATGCTGGCGAGGTTGTGGGCTCAAAGGAACCCTCCTGCACTGCTGTTGGGAATGTCAATTGATCCAACCTCTGTGGAGAACAGTCTGGAGAATTCCCGGAAGGCTAGAAATGGACCTACCCTATGATCCTGTAATTCCTCTCCTGGGGATAGATCCTAAGGAACCCAACACACCCATCCAAAAAGATCTGTGTACATGTATGTTCTTAGCAGCACAATTTGTAATAGCCAAAACCTGGAAGCAACCCAGGTGTCCAACAAAAGATGAGTGGCTGAGCAAGTTGTGGTCTATATACACAATGGAATACTACTCAGCTATAAAAAATGGCGACTTCACTGGTTTCAGCCGATCTTGGATGGACCTTGAGTGAAATAAGTCAGAAACAGAAGGATGAATATGGGATGATCTCACACTCAGGCAGAAGTTGAAAAACAAGATCAGAAGAGAAAACACAAGTAGAACCTGAACTGGAATTGGTGTATTGCACCAAAGTAAAAGACTCTGGGGTGGGTACGTGGGTGTGGGGGGAGAATACAGGTCCAAGAAGGTTGACAGAGGACCAAGTGGGGGTTGTATTGTTATATGGAAAACTGAAAAATGTTATGCATGTACAAACTATTCTGTTTACTGTTGAATGTAAAACATTAACTCTCCAATAAAGAAATTAAAATAAATAAATAAATAAACCAGAAGAGAAAATACTAACTCCCAATTATAAAGAAACATTTATCACTTTTTTATGACAGCCCCTCAGAATCAAACCAACAACCCTAATGCCAGTGGCTGAGCAGTAGTCAGATAAGCAGTGGTAGAACATTATGTTAGACTGTGATACCATCACTGACGCCAGCAATGTGTGGATCTTGGAGATGCAGAGTGACCATGCTGATGCGGCAGTTCTATCACCTGTCATGTTCAAACTGAATAGTAGAATGCAGAATAGCATGCACCTATTAGGATTTGGGCCATAAGGAGTAAAATAGGTGTTCACAACTTCTAGCAATTTATATTGATAGGATATTTTATATTATTTAAAATGCATTTTAATATATTTTTCTAGTGTTTTTGAGTTTTATTGTATATTATTCATGGGTTCTGTGGGCAGTCAAGTGTTCTTAAAACATTTAGATATGGGTGAGGGTAGATAGCATACTTGTTATGGAAACAAGACTGCATGCCTGAGGCTCCAAAGTCCCAGGTTCATTCCCCCACACCACCATAAGCCAGAGCTGACCAGTGTTCTGGTGAAAAAAAAAAACAAACTAGATAAAGTTCTTTACATGTACAGTTGTACCAATTTCAAGAGTTATATATGAATTTTAGCATTATAGATAACATGATAGTTATTACTCTAGTTTTATTGAGATTAATATAGGTATTGTGAAATGATTGCCATAATAGGGTCAGTTTATTGTCTCATGGAAACCATTTAAAAAAGAAAAGATCCTCATGATGATAATTCCTCACAATATTTGTCTTTTTACATATTTTTTTATTATCTTTATTTGTTTATCAGACAGAGACAGCCCGAAATCAAGAGGGAAGGGGGAGATAGAGACAGAGAGATTCCTGCAGCCCTGCTTCTATATTTAGTCTTTTGAACAACTTTCCTATAAATTATACACACAGAGAATGTTAATTATAATCAGCCTTTTGTATAGTGCATCTCTAATACTGTTGACCCTCTAAGTAAAGTGTTGCTTCTTGCTTTCTGACCATCCTACTCTGCAACGTCCCCCACCCATACACACATTTCCCCCTGAAAATCACAAGGTCTCTTTTTGTGATGATTTCTACATCATACATTTATATGTAGTAGATTCTACATATAAATGAGGTCGGACTAATTTCATTTAGCCTAATGCTGTTAAGGTTCAGCCATGTTGCGTCAACTAGTCCATTATTTGCAAATGATAATATTTCCATGCTTTCAATGGCAGACTTATATTTTATTATATGAAGAGTCCACAATTTCTTTATCAGTTCATACATTGATAAGAATTTCAGTTGCATCCATGACTTGCTGTTGTAAAGGATGCTTCTGTGGGAATGGGGGTATGCATACCTATTTGACTTAGTGATTTTGTTTCCTTTGAATGTATTCCAGTTAGAAGTATGTCTTTTTTTTTTTTCTTCTTTTTTTTTCATCCAGGGTTATTTCTGGGGCTTGGTGCCTGCACTACAAATCCACTGCTCCTGGAGGCTATTTTTCCCATTTTGTTGCCCTTGTTATTTTTTATTATTGTTATTATTGCTGTTGTTGTTGCCAGATAGGACACAGAGAAATGGAGAGAGGAGGGTAAGGCAGAGAGGGGGAGTGCTGGGCTAGTGTGGTGATGCCTCTTCCCTGAGTGCGTGCTCTCTGGGTTGGAGAGAACTTGACCAGACTCAGCCTGGGCTGCTACTCACTTAGCGACGTGGGAGATAGATGACTCAGGAACTCGTGGCAGAGTGGTAATGCAAAAGGATCTATTGATCAGAGAGCCAGTGCTTCTATAGGATAAAACCAAAAGTGGCAAGTCGGGCAAGGGGACAGAAAGATAGACACCTGCAGACCTGCTTCACCGCTTGTGAAGCGACTCCCCTGCAAGTGGGGAGCTGGGGGGCTCGAACCAGGATCCTCGTGCCTCCTTGGGCCTTGCACCATGTACGCTTAACCTACTGCGCTACTGCCTGGCCCCCAGAAGTATGTCTTTTAAATATATTTTGAAATTATTCATGTAAATTAACCACTTACCTATGAAATAAAGCCACAATCTACTCTGCAGAATAGATTATGTTTTTACTGATATAAAACTAAAGGAAGTTAATTATTTTACTTGCTTATTTTTTTAAAAACATTTTAATATTTATTTAATATTAGATAGAGACAGAGAAAAATTGAGAACGTGGGGGAGACAGAAAGGGAAAGAGACAGAGACACATGCAACCCCACTTCACCACTCCTGAAGATCTCCCTCTGCAGGTGGGGACCAGAGGCTTGAACTAGGGTCCTTGCGCACTGTGATGTGTGTGCTTAACCAGGTGCGCCACCACATGGCCCCTGCTTATTTGCTTTGATGAGAAACACACACACACACACACACACACACACACACACACACACACACACACACACATCCTCTTACCACTCCAACATATGCAGTGCTAGGGATCAAACCCAGACCCTCATACATGCAAAACATGAATTCTACTGCCCAGCTCCAGGAAGTTAATTATTTAATACAGTCTATCCCTGAAAGTTTAGATGCTTGTTAAATGTATAGCTCCATCAAGCAATATGGTACAATTGAATTTCACATATGAATCTTATCAATTTCAATCAGATTATATGTGCAAATTAAATGAGTAATTAAATAATGCATGTCTACTAATAGAATTGTAACCATTTGATTAGGTACTTTACAAATTTGTTTAAACATAAAGAATTATAGATACTTTCTGAAATTGTCTTTAGCATACATAGCTAAAGATACTTGTAAAAATTATTATGTGAAATAAAAAATTGTAAAGGTTTCTTTGAGTCTAAAGATCAAATTTATACAGTGATATATATATATTTGTGTTTGTTATTTTCCTGCATGTTCCCTTGTAATATCTTGTGTTATTTGCTGGTGTTTTATTATTTATTATGAAGTCAGTTATGGTGGTACCACCATTTGTAATATAATTATTCTGTTCATAGGCCAGTTGCATTATTGAAGTGAATATTGCAATATCTGTAGCAAGTACATATGAAGATGACACCCTCTGCACAAGGGTATGAGATTAGATTGATTTCAGTGTTTAACAAAATTGCAAGTCAGCAAATACAGGCTACTCACATTGCTTTGTGGGTTTCTAGTTGTTCAAGTCCCTAAGTCATAACATAGTGATTTTTTTTAAATTGCCAGTTGTACTCATGGTTTACAAGCCTTATATGAACTGCTTCCCAGTAAAAGTTCCAGGTGCTAAGTAGTTTAGTTGACAAGTTGTAATTCCATATGGAATCCAAGACTATGAAAATATGTTTCACCCCTGTGATTCTTACTACATTTCACTCTGTTCTCAGTTACAGCTATGATTTGTCCCACTCACTTCAGTATAACCTCACTGTCTTGCGAATGCCCCTGGAGATGTTAAAATCAGAAACAGCCCAGACTTGCCAGGAGAGTTTTGACATCTTTGAAGATGAAGGGCTAATTACACAGGGTGGAAGCGGTAAGTGGTTTTCAGCACGTCTGCGGTACAGACAACATCCAGTTAGACTCACTTACATGCTCCTGCTTTTCCATCCCACTTTGCTCTGTGACCTCAGTGAGAGTGCTTCAGTCATGGAAACTTGTTGTATGCTTTACATTGGGTTGTTCTAGCTCTCCCCCTGCCAAGAAAATTGGTTCAGTCCTGCTAGTTTTGCAGGCCGCTTGTCCCCACCCCAGGGAACCCCAAGAGAGTTCCAGAGTTGCAGAGTTCGAGAGTGCTTGGCGCCTCTGCGGGCTGCAGGGCTGCGGGACTGCGGGTGTGGTGCGCGGTGCGCGGTGCGCGGGGTTGAGCGTGTGGGGATCATGCTGCAGTACCTATGGGTGGGCCAGGCAGCTGTCCAGCATCCACATCAAGCCCCCCTCCCTCTTCTGTGCAGCTCTTCTTTTTTAAAAAATAAATAGGGGGGAGTCGGGCGGTAGCGCAGTGGGTTAAGCGCAGGTGGCGCTAAGCACAAGGACCAGTGGAAGGATCCTGGTTCGAGCCCCCAGCTCCCCACCTGCAGGGGAGTCACTTCACAGGCAGTGAAGCAGGTCTGCAGGTGTCTGTTTTTCTCTCCCCCTCTCTGTCTTCCCCATCTCTCTCCATTTCTCTCTGTCCTATCCAACAACAATGACATCAATAATAACTACAACAACAAAACAACAAGGGCAACAAAAGGAATAAATAAATAAATTAATTAATTAAAAAAAATAGGGACAGCCAGAAATTGAGACAGTAGGGGGAGATAGAAAGGAAGAGACATCTGCAGCACTGCTTTATCACTTGCAAAGCTTTCCCCCTGCACGTGGGGACCAGGAACTCGAACCCAGGTCCCTGAGCATTGTAACATGTGCACCCAACCAGGTGGCCCACCAAAGGAGAGCTGCACAGAAGAGGGAGGGGGGCTTGATGTGGATGCTGGACAGCTGCCTGGCCCACCCATAGGTGCTGCAGCATGGTCCCCACACGCTCAACCCCGCGCACCGCGCCTGCAGCCCCGCAGCCCTGCAGCCCGTGGAGGCGCCAAGCACTCTCGAACTCTGCAACTCTGGAACTCTCTCGGGGTTCCCTGGGGTGGGGACAAGCGGGCCGGCGAAACTAGCAGGACTGAACCAATTTTCTTAGCAGGGGGAGAGCTAGAACAACCCAATGTAAAGCATACAACAGAAACTTGACCAGCTCATCTTTGTAGAGATTATTAACCACTGTGCGGTTTCATTTCTGGACCAATTGGAAATTATCTGCTGACCAGTTTACATGAACATTTTGGGACTTTTGATGTAGTTCAATGTTATGCTGTCAGCTGTCTTTCATACTGTCTCTTGGCCTTTTTCATACATATGAATATGTATATATATCAATTTTTATTATTTACTTCATATTGATTTACGAAATTATGACATAAAAGGGGTACAATTCCACACCGTTCTTACCACCAGAGTTCTGTGTCCCCAATTCCCTCCATTGGAAGTTACAGTAGTTCCCCCAAGGTCACAGATGTGGGGTGACTATTATTTCTATAAATATATATATTTGCCCCTTCTTCACATATCTGTATTCATGTCCTTTGTCTTCTTATTGTCCTCTTTCCTCTGAAGTTAAAAAGTAAGTAAGCAAAAGTAATATGAGTAAATAAGTAAGAAAAATCTTATACTCTGTGACTTTGTAGACTTTGTACTGTGTGCTAGGCACTGAGTTCAGTTGTGTTCACTGCAAATGACAGTGCTGTTTAGTGATCAGGCATCTTATTCTGACATTGAAAACTTTACATTTAAGAAATTTAAAATGAGTGGCCTGTCAACCAGTTTCCTTTCTGATACTGATTTTTTTTTTCTTTTCAGGTGTATTTGGCATCTGTAGTGAGCCTTATATGAAGTATGTTTGGAATGGTGAACTTCTGGATAAAATTAAGAATACTGTGCATCGTGACTGGCTTCTGTATATCATTCATGGGTTCTGTGGGCAGTCAAGTATCCTTTTAAAAAATATTTAGCTGGGGCAGATGGTGGCGCACCTGGTTGAACGCACATGTAATGCGCAAGGACCCGGGTTTGAGCCCCCAGTCCCCACCTGCAGGGGGGAAGCTTTACAAGTGGTGAAGCAGGTGTTTATCTGTCCTCCTCGTTATCAACCCCTTCCCTTTTGATTTCTGGCTGTCTTTATCCAATAAATAAATAACGATAATTAAAAAAATTAGATACAGTTCAATACATGTACATTTGTACCAATTTTGAGAATTATTTATGAATTTGAACATCATAGTTACCACTCAGTTCATCCAATAGGGAAACTACCCCATAATACCAGATAGAGGAAATAGAAAGATCTATGTATGCAGAGCACGTAAACAGGTCTTAGTTTGTATACAAAGGATCCGTAGACAAAGGGAAAAATGCAGCGTGCAGAGAAAGAGAGTACTAATAGATAGATAAGAAGCATGTTTACCTGAGAGAAGAAACAGAGTAAATGACAGGTAAGGGAGATGGGGGCAGGCTCTTGGAAAAGTAGAACTTGGCCTGGGCCCAAAATGAAAGACCTTGGGAGTGAGCAGGAAGCTAGATCCTGGTCTCAGTAAGCACCATGAGTGTAGAAATGGTCAAGTCCGGGGCTGGGCCTAGCGCAGCGGGTTAAAGCTCACATGGTGCAAAGCGCAAGGACCCCGTATAAGGATCCTGGTTCGAGCCGCCGGCTCCCCCAAGCGGTGAAGCAGGTCTGCAGATGTCTGTCTTTCCCATCTCTCTCAATTTCTTTCTGTCCTGTCCAACAACGACAACAATAATAGTAATGACAACACCGATGGACAACAAGGGCAACAAAGGGGAAAAAATGGCCTCCAGGAGCAGTGGATTCGTAGTGCAGGCACTGAGCCCCAGCAATGACCCGGGGGGCAAAAAAAAAAAAGGTAAAGTCAAGTTCACGGTAGTGTGACTTGTGTATAACTCCCTGGGAGGCAGACTGGTAGGCAAGGAAGGAGTTTTTTGCTTCTAGGGTTATCACTGGGGCTCGGTGCTGGCACTATGAGTCCACTGCCCCATTTTATTGGATAGGACAGAGAGAAAGTGAGAGAGTAGGGGGAGATAGAGAGAAAAAAAGACATCTGCAAACCTGTTTCACTGCTCATGAAGCGGTCCCCCTGCAGGTGGGGGGGCATGGAGCTTGAACCCGGATCCTTGATTGGGTCCTTGCACTTAGTACTATGTGTGCTTAACCGGATGCGCCACCGCCTGGCCCACGCCGGAAGGAGTTTGTAGGGGACAGTCAGATGGTCTGTCCTTAGACTGCTGGTCAACTAGGGACTTTGGATTTGCTCTTCGAAACTTAGGGACCCTTTATTTATTTTTTTCCCCCCAAGAGAATAATATGTGCAAAGTAGAATTTAGGAAGCTTGACTTGACAGCTATGTTTAAGCAGGATTAATTAAAATGAGACTAGGGGGGCTGGTGTTGGCACTTCTGGTAGAGTACACACATTGCTCTGCTCAAGGAGCCATGTTCAAGCCCCCAGTCCCTCCCTATAATGGGTAGCTTCATAAGTGAAGCACGTGTCTCTCCCTATCTGTCCCCTCCTTGCTTCTCAAATTCTCTCAATCTTTATCACAAAGGAAGAAAAGGAAAGAAAGGAAGGAAGAAAGAAAGAAAGGAAAAATGAAGTGGTGGATTTGTTGTGCAGGTACTGAACCCCAGTGATAACCCTAGTGGAAAAAAAAAAGATAACAAAAGTCTAAAATAAAGGGCATGAGTTAGGAAAAGATCACAGTGATTCAGACATGATGTGACTAGGTCTGTATTGCAAAAGGGTGTCATCAAAGAGAAGTGGGTTGAGACTGGGGTTAAGCTGATGAGATCAATTTTAGAAGTACTTTTGCCTTTTTTTTTTCTTTTTTTTTTTTTTTTTTTTTTACCAGAGCACTGCTTAGCTCTGTCTTATGGTGGTGCAGGGGATTGAACCTGGGACTTTGGAGCCTCAGGCATGAGAGTCTGTTTTCATAACCATTATGCTATCGACCCCTGCCCTACTTTTGCCTTTTTAAAGTCCATCTTTCTTTTTAACTTCTAGCTATGTGAAAACCTTCTGAGAAGGTGTCACGCTGTGGACATTTGGAAGGCAGTCTAGAAGTGGCATTTTGGTTTTTCGTATCTCTTTTTGAGATTGTATAGGACACTTGCGTATCCAGTATGTTCTTTCATGCATCACATTTGCTAGGGCCTGTAGTGAACACTTTCAAGGAGTGGTTGTTTGGAGACCATGAAGCTGGTGGATGTAGTTAGGATAATACTGTGTTGCTCCAGAGTGTTTGCGAAGAGTGAGATTAAGGGACACAGCTGGAGAGAGGTTCTTCTTGAAGCCAGCCAGTGAGTGCCGCCTTCTTTGTGGCGAATGACGGAGAGGAGAGATCAAGATTTCTGGTGACAAAAGCTTTAGGTCCTGGTGGAATAGGGGCACAGAGCCCTTTGATGTTCTTCTGCCACCCTTTACCCCTCTGAGAGTATGGACCAAAGTTCTTTTTGGGGTGCAAAAGGAAGGAATTCTGTCTTCTGTAATTGCTTCTCTGCTGGACATGGACATTGGCAGGTCAGTCCATACCCCCAGCCTGTTTCTGTCTTTCCCTAGTGGGGTAGGGCTCTGGGGAGGTGAAATTCCAGCTCATCTGTCCAGAGAGGTCAGGATGGAATCATAGTAGCATCTGCTACTTGGTGGCTGAAAGGCATTAAGATATAAAGCAGGATAAAATGTTTAATAAGCAGGTACCAAAAAGTAGGAATAGAGCAGATGAGAATATGGACCTGAGAGTGGAAAGAAGCTAGGATGTCTATTTTAGGTTTGGTCCTATGTTCCTTCCTCTTTATTTCTTTCTCCCTTTCTTTTCCTTTCCTTTCTTTTTTGAAATTCTTTTTTTTTTTTTCTTTTTAATCTCTTTTCTTTTAAAATTTTATTTTAATGAGAGAGAAGTACAGAGAAAGACACAAGGAAAGACCAAAACACTGCTCAGCTCTGTCTTATGGTGGTGCTGGGGATTAAACCTGGGTCCTTGGAGCCTCAGGCATGAGAGTCTTTTGCACATTAGTCATTCTGTCTTCTTAATCTTCTCTTTTTAATCTCTAATTTGTTATTGGATAGAGACAGAAATTGAGAAAGTAGGGAGAGACAGACAGAGACACCTGCAGCCTTGTTCACCACTCGGGAAGCTTTTCCCCTGCATGTGGTGACCAGGGGCTTGAACCTGGTTCCTTGCACACTGTGGTGTGTGTACTTAACCAGGTGTTCCACTGCCTCGCCTTTTCCTTATATTTCTTTTATAGGGACAGAGAATGTAGACAGAGTGGGAGGGGGGGAGTGAGACCAAAACACTTAAGCTTCCTTCAGTGGGGTGGGGACTGGGCTCGAGCCTGGGTGCCGCACATGGCAAAGCAGTGGTCTACTCAGGTGAGCTATTTCATCAGCCCTTAATGCAGTCTTGGGTGGAACTTGCTGATGTTCTTAACTCCACTGCAGAAGGGTTATGTAAGGGCATGTTTAGGGTAAGTAGGGTCTCTTACTTTGTCGAACAACTTTAACTTGATCTCTAAGAGCTGCTGATCTATGGTCGACCAGTATATGTCACCCTCATAGCCAGAAGATCCAGTAAGTTTGCTGGGACCCGTTTTCTCAAGAGAGGTGCAAACTGTGAGGTAAGATGGAAAAACAATAGACAGGTTGACCTTTTATATTAGCTTTGCTGACATGTGAAGCAAAGGGGAAGTTTAGTAAGTAGGATTTCTTGGTTTTGATGATTATAAAGAACATAATATATTATCTAGAGTATCTGAAACTTGTGAAAAATATAACTAATATGAGTGGGAGGAGGTAGCATAATGGTTATGCAAATAGACTCTTATGCCTGAGGTTCCAAGGTCCCAGGTTCAATCCCCCACATCTAGCTAGAGCTGAGCAGTGCTCTAGTAACAAAAAAGAAAAGAAAAAGAAAAACGTGACTAATACACAGATGTTCTCAAAAAGCCGCTACCTCAGTAAGTGTTATGCAACACCTTAGGGAGTCATAGGATGTCTAATGTTTTAGAGGTTGGGCCATTTTTGTAATAATGAACAAATGTAATGCATATTAATGCAGAGGTTAAAACAGCCAAGCACCTTCACCCAGTGAGTAAGTGGATGAAAACACTCATTAGAAATAAGTTTTCGATAAGAAAACTAAATTGAACAGTGTGTGGGAAACAAACCCATTACCTCCACCTCCAGCCCTGCTTTAGTTTAGTTTCTCGAGTGTCTCCTTGTTCCATTCACCATGAGAAAATAGCAAATTCACCGGTATTGTTATCTTAGCTTGAGTTTTTTTTTTTTGCCTCTAGGGTTATTGCTGGGGCTTGGTGTCTGTCCTACAAATCTGCTGCTCCTGGAGGCCATTTTTTCCCTTTTGTTGCCCTTGTTGTTATCTTAGCTTGAGGTTTTTTTTTTTTTTTTTTTTTCCCTCCAGGGTTATTGCTGGGCTCGGTGCCTGCACCAGGAATCCACCGCTCCTGGAGGCCATTTTCCCCCCCTTTTGTTGCCCTTGTAGCCTCGTTGTGGTTATTATAATTACCATTGTTGATGTTGTTCGTTGTTGGATAGGACAGAGAGAAATGGAGAGTGGATGGGGAAGACAGAGAGGGGGAGAGAAAGATAGACACCTGTAAACCTGCTTCACTGCCTGTGAAGCGACTCCCCCGCAGGTGGGGAGCCAGGGGTTCGAGCCGGGGGTTCAAACCGGGATCCCTAGCCAGTCCTTGCACTCTGCCCCACATGCGCTCAACCCACTGCGCCACCGCCAGACCCCTTAGCTTGAGTTTTAAGAAGGCATGGGATTGAGTAGACACTTTGGGTGAGACATTGTATTTTTGTGCTGGCTTCAAATAGCAACATCATCCATCAACATTATTATTTGCTAACTGCAGCATCTCTGGGACTTGGTGCCTCTGCAGGACTCTACCACTCCCAGCAGCCATTTTTGTTTCTTGAGGGTGAGAGCCAGAGAGGATGAGAGATCAAAGAGGACACCCTGCCTGAAGGGGGGGGAAGCTTCACGGGTGGTGAGACAGGCTGCAGCTGTCTCTGTCTCTCTCACTCACTATTTCTGTTTCTAGTCAGTAAATAAATAAAGGTAATAAGAAAAAAGAGATAGAAGAGGAGAGGAGGAGAGACACCACAGCACTGCTCCACTGCTAGGGAGGCTTTCCCCATAGGAGCCCAGTGCGTGCAGTGACCCATGGCTCTAACCCTGATCCTTGAGCACAGCGGTGTGTGCACTCCTCTGACTGAGCTACCTGCTAATCCCCACAGCATTATTCTCAGAGTCACATGGACAGTGGAAATAGTTGTGACTGGTGCTTTAAGAAAAATCACAATTTTGCTGTTATGTTATTTGCTTATCGATCGACCTGCCAACGCCATGTTCAGCAGGGAAGCAAGAGGTCAGACCTTCCACCTTCTGCATCCCACAATGACCTTGGGTCTATACTCCCAGAGGGATAAAGAATAGGAAACCTCATTTCTCCCTGGTGTCTATCAGATATTGTTTACCCCTCAGCTTTTTATTCTTTTATTTCTTCTTGGTCTTTACAATTGAATTTTACTTTCCATAGCTCTCCCTAACCTTCTATATAATTTCATGTAATTATTCTTCTCTCTTTCTCTCTGCCATTTATACCACTCAAGCTATTCTCTCTCTACTGCGTGTGATGTTAGTGACTTAATTCTATTTTTCCTAGTCTCCTCTCTGCTATTTTTAGCTGCCTTCCTGTCTTTTTTTTAAAATAGCTTTCCTTATCTAATTTGTACATTGAATATTGATTAACTGTGACCTTTTTTGAGGCATTCTAATCTAGGAACTATCATTTCAGAGTATACTTGAAGTCTTTCCACTAAATACTCTAGCAGCATGAAATATCTTTAAATGTACCTTTCTATTTATTTATTTTTTTAATGTCCTTTTTTTTTTTTTCAGGGCGACGTTGCAAATGAAGTGGAGACTGAGCAGATACTCTGTGATGCTTCTGTAATGTCTTTTACTGCAGGAAGTTACTCCTCTTACGTGCAAGTTAGAGGATCGGTGCCACTGTACTGGTCTCAGGACATTTCAACTATGATGCCTAAACCGCCCATTACGTGTACGTGGAATCACCTCCTCAACACCAACTTTTCTTTGTCCCTATTTAGAGCTAGTGAACTGTTGTCAGAAATCATGTGCTTAGGTTTTGATTTCCCTTTAGTATTGACAGGTGGATAATCTAGAAGAGGGAAGCTATTGTTTTTTTGATGTAATAACTTTATATCTTTTCTTTAATGTTTTTGTTAGCACTTAAAAATTTTCACTTCAGAACTATAAGCATCATGCCAGTTAATTAAATATTTGAAGAGTATCTAATAAGTTCCTTAAGAGGAACTTGGGGAGTGGAATAGTGGAAGATTACTTCTATTACATTTCCTCCTCCTCCTCCATTTATTTATTTATTTACTTATTTATGTATTCATTTATTTATTTGCCCAGTCACTGCTCAGCTCAGGAACCTGGGAGCCTCAGACAGTAGAGTCTCTTTGCATAATCATTATCCTATCTGTCCTGCCCATCTCCTCTCCTTTTATTTCCCTGCTCCTTCTTCTCCTTCTCCTTCTGCCCTCCTTCTTCTACTTTTCTCTTCCTTCTCCTTTTGCACTGCCAGAGCATCACGCATGCCTGGCTCATCCATCCTGGGCAGACTTTTTCACCTCGAGAGAAACAAGACAGAGAGTGAGAGGCAGCACTGCACCAGAGCCTCCCCGAGAGTGCCGCTGAATCACTCCCCGTGTGTTGCACCAGGGTTAAGGTTCAGACCTGGACTGTGTGCCTGGTAAGACTGTTACCCTCTCCACCCTCTCCTGGCCCCAAATCGTATTTCTCTGAGCTCTGGTAAAAAAACAAAACGAAGCCCCCTGCTTTGCTGGCTGTCCCACTCGCTTCACTCTGCTGTTCATCTCTTTCTTCCCAGTGGACCAGGCAGACCCATTCGCGTGTGTGGCTGCTCTTCACTTTGACCAGATGCTTCAGAGGTTTGGCTCCCCCATCATCATCTTGAATTTAGTGAAGGTATGTCACTAAATAAAGTGCTCACCTGCCTGGTCCTGAAGGCTGCTTCTTCAGCACAGAACTGTTGACATGCTTGCTTCACCTCTTCCCAGAGGAGAGACTTATAGATCCTCACATCTTGTGAGCTGTCTGATCACTCTTTTTTGATATCTGTACCTGGGAGGGTCAGTGAGATATTTATCAGAGTTTCTTTCCAATAAAACCATGAGTCGGGGAGTTGGGCAGTAGCACAGTGGGTTAAGCGCATGTGGCACAAAGCTCAGGGACCAGCGGAAGGATCCCGGTTTGAGCCCCCGGCTCCCCACCTGCAGGGGAGTCGCTTCAGAGGCGGTGAAGGAGGTCTGCAGATGTCTGTCTTTCTCTCCCCCTCTCTGTCTTCCCTCCTCTCTCCATTTCTCTCCGTCCTATCCAACAACGACAGCATCAATAACAACGATAATAATGACCACAACAATGGTAAAACAACCAGGGTAACAAAGGGAAAAAGTGGCCTCCAGGAGCAGTGGATTCATGGTGCAGGCACTGAGCCCCTGCAATAAATAACCCTGGAGGCAAAAAAAACAAGAGATTAACTTAAAAAAAAAAACACCCATGAGTCAGAGAGTGGAAGCAGCCTGAATGCCCATTGACAGATGACTGGATGAAGAAGTATGGGATATATACTTCCTGGAATACTGCTCTGCAATCAGAAAAAAAAAAAAAAAAGACAATATTATGTCCTTGGGGACAAAATGTGTGGGACTGGAGGTGAATGTGCTTAGCAAACTAAGTGAAGTGAAATGCAATCACTAGATGGTTTCACTTATATGGGGAATCTAGACAACTGAAACGCATGAACTTGCAAAACAAGCAGACAAACCGCAAGTAAGCAAACTGTCTCAACAAGCGAACAAAAAACAGTGAGTTCGTCTTCTCGATTCCTTGCATGAGGAATCATGTAGGTTCATGTAGGTTCAGCTCTGCCTTAAGGTCTACCGATCTGAAAACGGAAGTGCAGAGATCAAGAGGCCAGAGACTCACCCTTGATTCAGCGACCTCTCTTGACAGTGAGGAGCTGCTGGACATGTCAGTTAATGGGTAGTGACTCAGGTAAGAGAAAGCATGTTTCATAATGAAATTAGAAAGCAACCTACAATGGCACACGCTTCTGATGGGCAGAAGAGATTCTCACGGGTGTTGGCAGTGCCAAAGTCCTGCTGGAAGTGAGTTAGTTGTGAGGTCAAAGTGTGCAGGAGATGGCAGTGCACAGAGTGCCCCCGTCCTTGGCTGTGTCGGGGTTACCTTCATACTGAATGATGGAGAAGGGGCAGTGTCTTATCAGATTTGAAATTTCATTTTCATTTTTTTTTTTTTTTTAGTGAGTTAGTAATGATTAACAAGATGGTGGGATAAGAGGGGTACAATTCCATACACTTGCCACCCCCAGAGTTCCATATCCATTGGAAGCTTCCCTAGTTTTTATCCCTCTGGGAGTTTGGAAGAAAATTCTTAGTGGGGTACAGCTTAGTGTAGTCTTTAAAGCTATAGGTTTGGTGTCACACCCAGTACAGCAGACATATTGCAGTGTGCACAGACCAGAGTTCAAGTCCGTCCTCTCCACCTACGGGGGAGGGGGGGAGCTTCATAAGTGGTGAAGCAGAGCTACAGATAGACACTGTATAAAGCCGACTCTTTGCACAATCAAAGGTTGATTAAATAACCCTTTCTATTTCATAAAATACCAGATTTGATCTAAGAATTTCAGTTCTTGTCCCCTTAGTTGGTTTAAACTGTTTTTGACAAATTTTCCAGCTATGTATTTAATTCTTCTCAGGTGTAATAATGAGATAAATACATTTTCATCCTAAACTGATTTAACAGTGTTCTTAATCAACTCTTACCCAGTTCTTGCATCTGATTTATTCAGCTTTGCTAAATAGATCCCCTCTTTAGTGCCCATAGTGGTTAACTAATTAAATTCATGGCACTTGGAAAATAATCACCATGACTGCAAACAACACAGACTTATTTTGATGACAGTAATAATGCATCAACATCATGTCATTGTCGCTGTTGGCTGAACTAATTGCTTGTCTTTATTCTGAAGGGAAAGTCTTAGGATAATAGTAGGATCATGCAGGATAATAATGAAAATAGCTTCTTCTTTTCTTTCTTTTTTTTTAAACTAACATTTAACATGTTCAAGAAGCTCCAGGAAAAATAATGATCTTGCTTTATCCCATTCAAACCTTCTGTCAGTGCCATAAAGGTGTTACATGCATCCCATTAAAAAAAATTTTTTTATTTATTTATTTTCCCTTTTGTTGCCCTTATTGTTGCAGTTATTATTATTGTTGTTGTTGATGATGTTATCGTCGTTAGGACAGAGAAAAAATGGAGAGAGGAGGAGAAGACAGAGGGGGAAGAGAAAGATAGACACCTGCATTCTGTTTTATAGATGAAGAGATGGAGGCTGAGAGAACCCAAGAACCTTGTTCTCAGTTATGTGACCAGTAAGTAGCAGAGACGGCATCTCAGCCGCTGAGCTGTGCAGCAGGATAGTAGGCCCCCTTTGAGCGGAAGGGCCTGCAAAACAAGATGGCAGCAGGCACAGATTCTTCCTGTGAACGCCCCTCAATGAACTTCATCCGCTTCATTCAAGCACGGTGTTTAAGGGGGAAAATTCCTGTCCCCCCCCCATTTTGTTGCCCTTGTTGTAGTTATTGTTGTCATAGTTGTCACCATTGTTGGATAGGACACAGAGAAATCGAGAGAGGAAGGGAAGACAGAGAGGAGGAGAGAAAGATAGACACCTGCAGACCTGCTTCATGCTAGCAGAAGCGACGCCCTGCAGGTGGGGAGCTGGGGCCTGGAACTGGGATCCTTACGCTAGCCCTTGCGCTTTGTGTCGTGTGTGCTTAAACCGCGGCGGTACCACCCAGCTCCCGAAAGTTCCTGTTTTGACATGTCATTCCATTATATGAATATGACTTAGTAGGATTCATATTTATAGCCATGGGAAGACTGTGAATGTGTTCTATGCAGTTTGGGGGTTATCCATCGAGGCCTAGTTGATATCATTGTGTCCTTCAGCTGGCTGGAGTTGGGGCTCCCCTTGTTAGGTGCACAGGGAACTTTGATTTGTTAGAATGGGGTGGTCAAGGGTAAGGGTGAACTGGGTCTCTTGGGGCTGCAGGAGGGGTGCAGGAAGAACTCTCATCTCCTTCAGGCTCATTACCCACTCCCTTCAAGTCATTGGAATATTTCTTTACTTTTGTATTATTTTAGGACAAGTTGAATACATAGGTTTTAAAATTTGCTATTTTATCTCTCTCTCTTTTTTTCTATCAGGGCTCTGCTTAGCTCTGTTTTATGCTGCTGAGACTTGAACCTGGGACATTTGGTGCCTCAGGCATGAAAGTCTTTTTACATGGCTATTATGCTATCTCTCCAGCAAAGTAGATAGGTTTTACTCTATTTAAAACCTAGACCTAAAAATTATTATCTTTATTTATTTATTGGATAGAGGTAGCCACAAATTGAGATGAAGGGCAGACAGAGAGGGAGAGACACCTGCAGACCTGCTTCACCACTTGTGAAGCTTTCTCCCTTCAGGTGGGGACTGGAGGCTTGAACCTGGGTCCCTGTGCATTGTTAACATGTTCGCTCAACCAGGTGTGTCACCATCTGTCCCCTTTTTTAAACCTAGACTTTTGCCGTTGTTGTTTGATGCAAGTTGAAAGGTAATAATGATAAAAGTTGGTTCTTCAGATTTAAGGTATGGTGAATACTGAAAATGTTTATTTTTCCACAAAGGAACGAGAGAAAAGGAAGCACGAGAGAATTCTGAGTGAAGAACTTGTAGCAGCTGTGACATACCTCAACCAGTTTTTGCCTCCGGAACACACTATTGTTTATATTCCCTGGGATATGGCCAAGTACACTAAAAGGTACGTAGGTATTCACTTGCCTTCTTGTGACAGTCTCCTTTTCTTGATATGCAAGCTGTCAGGAATCTGATCTCCATGGCAAAGAAAACGCTACTCTTTTAGCTGTCCTTTATGAACGTTCTCAGGAATTGTTTTGCAGCTGGTATGCAATTTCAGTCCTTCAATAATCATTAATTTTTTTTATATTTGCTTATTTATTTTCCCTTTTGTTGCCCTTGTTTTTTTTTTATTGTTGTTGTACTTATTATTGTTGTTGTTATTGATGTCATTGTTGGATAGGTCAGAGAGAAATGGAGAGAGGAGGGGAAGACAGAGAGGAGGAGAGAAAGATAGAGACCTGCAAACCTGCTTCACTGCTTGTGAAGCAACTCCCCTGCAGATGGGGAGCCGGGGGCGTGAACCGGGATCTTTAAGCCGGTCTTTGCGCTTTGTGCCACATGCACTTAACCTGCTGTGCTATCACCTGACTCCCTGAAATAATCATTTATGATTCCCTTACCCACTACTTATTTTCAAATTCTGCTTGCTGTACCAACAGTCACTTCAGATGTTTTTAAATTTATTTTTTAAAATATTTTATTTATTTTAGTCTAATGGTAAGGAGAGAAAGAGAGACAGATCAGAGCACTACTCAGCTCTGGCTTATGATGGTGCTAGGGATTGAACCTGGGACCTCAGAGCCTCTGGCATGAGAGTCTGTTGCAGAACTATTATGCTATCTTCCTAGCCCTTCTAAATACACTTTATACAGTCATGAAAATTGAATTAAAAAATAATGCTACCCATATTACAAGCAATACAGAACAGCAGTTAGCTTTCTGAAATTGAGTTTCCAGAGCCAAAAGCTCATCTATAGTTTATGGTGGTGCAAAAGATTGAACCTGGGATTTTAGAGCCTCAGGCATAAGAGTCTCTTTGCATAACCACTGTGCTATCTCCCCCTCAGAACTTCTCTACTCTACTCCACTACTTTTCCTTAGAGGCTTAGCTTTTCCTCCCACCCCCCACCTATTTCATTCTGTTATGTATTTAATCACATTCTCATAGTTCTCACTCTGGATGAACAAGCAGCAACCCTTTACAATGAACCCAATACCTCAGTGTATGATAACCAGAGTCTATCACCTGGCTAGTTCCAGAATGTCATTTTTTTTTTTTTACTCCCAGGATTGTTCTGTGCCTGAAAAACTAACCTTTACACTGTGCCCTAAATGTCATAAGCAAGGTCCTATTTCAGAGCCTTCCTCCCTGCTGTTCACTCCCTTGGGATTTCTGTTCCCCTTTCTCTCTTACCTCTCAAGGTCTGACTGTAACCTCATCTCACCCAGAGAACTTTCTTTCTCTGATCTTGAATTTCTCCCTCCCTCCCTCCCTCCCTCCCTTCCTTCCTTCCTTCCTTCCTTCCTTCCTTCCTTCCTTCCTTCCTTCCTTCCTTACTTTCTCATTTTCCATTATCAGATAGACACTGGATTTATATTGAGGTTGCATTTCTTTTTTTCCTGTTGAATAGTTCGACACTTGTATTTTTCCCTAAGTTGTAGCTAGACACACACACACACACACACACACACACACACACACACACACACACACACACACACACACACACACACACACACTGGATCAGGCTGGAGTCATTTCTATGAATTTATTTTCCAGTGTTTTCTTCCCCTGCCAGCGATAGCGTGCACTGTGTTCTCTTCACTGTCCTTTTATGATTACATAGTGATTTGACTGGTTTAACTTTTGAAAAGGGAAAGGCTTTGGGAAAAGCTCTCACAGGGATGTAATGTGCCAATTAAGATTTGCCAATATTTAAGTTACAGGTCCTTCATGTTTCTTTGGGTCAAATCTTGCTAGTTATTGGGAACAAGCCGAGAGATTTGGAAACTTGAAATCCCTGAAGTGATTATTACTGACTTTATTTGCTTTAGTTGTAAGGATAAATATGTCTTAAAAACTTGGGTTCTTCTCGCTTTTTCCCCTCAGCAAGCTGTGCAATGTTCTTGATCGACTGAATGTGATCGCAGAAAGTGTGGTGAAGAAAACAGGCTTCTTTGTAAACCGCCCTGATTCTTACTGTAGCCTTCTACGGCCGGATGAAAAGTATGTATGGTGTTTCAAAGTTAAAATAGATCATGAATTTTGCTTTTAGTGGCAGAAATAGTCTAAGTCTGAGCAATTTGTATTACTTGGAGGATGAATGAACTTACTCTTTGGGGAAGGCAGGTGGCTCCTGTGACTAGTGGTTAGTTTCAAGCATGGAAATTCCTCCTGTGATTTTTTTTTCCACCCAGAGGTGAAAGAGAGAGAGGAGGATAGACTGGGAGGTGGTGCAGTGGATAAAGTGCTGGACTCTCAAGTATGAGGTCTCAAGTTCAGTCCCTGGCAGCACCCATACCAGACTGATAACTGGTTCTTTCTCTCTCTCTGCCTACCATTCATGAATAATCAAATAAGTAAAAGCTTTTTAAAAATTAAAGAGAGAGAGAGAGAGGAAGAGGAGGAGATCATCACAGCAATGCACCACTACTCGTGAAACTTCTTTGCGTGCGTACTCCCATGTGGTGAACAAGGGCTCAAATCTGGGTCCTTGCACATGGGGAAGTGTACACGCCACTGTGGAAGCTATTGTGGTTTTATCCCGTGAGATGGAAGCTGTAAAGCCGTGGAATCTTTATCTCTTGCATCATGGAATAAACATATATAGAAAATACTTGTGAAAAATGTTCTGCAATTCTTTTTTTTTTTTTTTTAATTATCTTTACTTATTGGATAGAGACAGCCAGAAACCGAGAGGGTAGGGGCAGATAGAGAGAAACCTACAGCCCTGATCCACTACACACAAAACTTTCCCCCTACAGGCGGGGACTGGGGGCTTGAGACCGTTTGTAGCACGTGCACTCAACCAGGTGTGCCACCACCTGGCCCCCTGCAATTCTATTTTTCATTATTAAATAGGAATCGATTTTTCCTTAAGATTTAGATTTTATGAGCCCAAGAAGGACTCTGCAGAAGCTCTCCTCTGATGTTTTGCTGAGATTCCTGCCTCAGGTGTCTTACACATGCAATTCATGTATTCTACTCACTACCCTGGCCCCAGACGTATTTTTCTTATAGACTACGTATTTCCACTTTCATGAAAGGCTAGTCACGTAAGCAACATTTTAGTCATGTACTCAAATCCCAGACTCTCTGGAGGAGAGAAGAAGCATCTAGCTATAAGATAGAGTTGTCGCCATTGAGTTATAGCTGTTGGCCCACAAGTCATAACTCTCTACTTGTCTTTTGTGTGTTTCACATCAAAGATCCTTGTTTTATTCATCTTCAGTGGAATCAATATTACCTACTTCCAGCATTTTATTTGTCGTTAGCTGTGATGGTAAGAGCAAACAAACAAGCCAAAGCCTACGACCGGTGTGTGTGTGTGTGTGTGTGTGTGTGTGTGTGTGTGTGTGTGTGTGTGTGTGTGTGTGTATGTGCCTTTGGCGGCCACCCTGCCATCATCTTTTGCATCATGTGTATTCCTAAGAGTCTGAACTTTGGGGCATCCGTGGTGAGATCCCCAAGATTGCTCAGAGAATGTGAAGGATTTAGGATATTCTTGTGCTCATGGTTGTGATAAAGCAGAATCAGTAAAGGGAGAGGACCCGTGGGACCAAGCTCACAGGAGACCAGGTGCAGGCTCCCAGAGTTCTCTCCCAGCGGAGTCACAAGATCATGCGAATCCCTTTCACCAACCACTCGCTGTGACGGTGCTTTTAAAATGTTACCAACCAGCAAAGCTTGTTAGAAGGCTCGGTGCCAGGGCTTTTTATTGAAGACCAGCCATGGATGAAGCAGCTTCTGCCCACATGAATCAACATTCCAGACTCTCAGCAGGAAAGAAGATCATCAGCAGAAACTGTGTCATGTCCACAGACAAGTGAGACTCATTGTACCATTCTTACTTATTCTGGGAATAGTGGAAACCCAAAACTCCAAATGCCAACTATGGACCAACCTGGCTAGCAAGCCATTCTAAGGACAGTAGGCAAACCTACTATGATTTTTGTTTTTGGACACAGATCTTTTGAATATTATAAATGATTAAAATAAATGCTTAATATCACATATAACTTCATGACAGATCACTTACCCATGTGTTCCTTAGCATAAGAGCAAATTCATGGGAAGGAAGATGATAAAGTGTGCAATAACACCAAAAAAGAATGAAGCAAGAAAAAAAAAAAAACTCCATGAAGAAAAAGCGAGAGGGGGACTGGGCGGTAGCACAGCGGGTTAAGCATACATGGCAGAGTGCAAGGACCCACCTAAGGATCCTGATTCGAGCCCCCGGCTCCCCACTTGCAGGGGGGTCGCTTCACAAGTTGTGAAGCAGGTCTGCAGGTGTCTATCTCTCCCCGTCTGTCTTCCCCTCCTCTCTCCATTTCTGTCCTATCCAACAACAACATGAATAACAACTACAGCATCAATAACAACTACAGCAATTAAAAAACAACAAGGGCAACAAAAGGGAAAAAAAAAGTCTTTTGCAGGGAATCGGGCGGTAGTGCAGTGGGTTAAGCACACATGGCGTGAAGCGCAGGGACCAGCATAAGGATCTCAGTTCGAGCCCCTGGCTCCCTACTTGCAGGGGGTCGCTTCACAAGTGGTGAAGCAGATCTGTAGGTGTCTATCTTTCTCTTCCCTACTCTATAGTCCTCTCCTCTCTCCATTTCTCTCTGTCCTATCTAACAACAACGACAGCAATAACAACAACAATGATAAGAAACAAGGGCAACAAAACAGAAAAGATAGCCTCCAGGAGCGGTTGATTCATAGTGCAGGCACCGAGTCCCAGGAATAACCCTGGAGGCAAAAAAAAAAAAAAAGCAAAAGCTAGAGGAAATAATTTAATTTTGAGTGGGGAAGGGTAGAGGGGGAAGATTTTCTTAGAAAGTTGCTCAGCACTTACTAGTGATTGTCTCTGGAAACCAAACAGGGACTTAAATTAAAATGAGAGATTTCGGTTGACCCAGAGTGACAAAATGGCAGCATGTGGGGCACTGGATCTAGTTAAGCTGTGTTTTTCCCAGGCTTCTCTTTGAGGGGAGCTCGGGGAGTATTCCATCCTGCTGTTTGCATAGTCACCTTCCTGAAAGCAGACAAGCAAGCAGAGTCAGCTAGTTATCCAGGTGCATCCAGCTCTACTTTGATCCCATGATTCCTCAGGCAAAACCAAAAGTCCGTACAGAGCATGCTGTTAAAACTTGTGTTTTTAAATACAGGTGGAACGAACTAGGAGGCAGTGTGATTCCCAGCGGCCGCCTGCAGGTACAGACTGACTACATTATGTTAAAAACGGACGGGATCCATATTTGCAGCCTATGATGTTTTCTGAAGGCAACAATGGAGAAACTTCTTACTTAACGCAAAACTATCCATCATTGATATTTAAAAGTCTTAGTGCGGGTGTTAGGTTTTTACAAAGGCTGAGGGTGGGGTGGTGGGAGGGGAAGGCGGCAATTCATCTGAGAAATTGTGCACGTGTTACCGTGAGAGCACTCAGACTGAAGCCCCTAGCCCCCAGCTTCAGGGGAAACTTCACACACTGTGGAGCAGTGCTACAGGTGTTTCTCTTTCTCTCTGTTCTTCCCTCTCACAGCTCTGTCTTTGACCTGTCAAAACTTTTTTACAAAGTACTGCTGAAATGTAAAATTGGAAGACTAATGGCTCATTGTTGGAAATAGAGACACAAACAGATGTGAAAAGGAATAGAGAAAAGAAATGTGAAAAGAATGAATTAGAATGACTTTGAAAAATCAGCCATATGTGGTCACTATTTATATATTAATCATGCTTTCAGAGTCGTATGGCCGTGGCCACCGAACGTTGGGTTTGTAGAGTTTTACAGTGTGCACATTTACTACCTGGCATGTGTGGAAAGCATTAACTATTTTTTTTTTTTAAATACTTTATTTATTTATTATTGGGGACATAGAGAGTGACAGAGACTGAGAGACATCCGCAGCACTGCTTCACCACTCGTGAAGCTATCCCCCTGTAGGTGGGGACCGGGGACTTGTGCACTTCAATGTGAGCACTTAACCAGGTACACCACCTGGCCCCTTAGATATTTATTTTATCTCATTAAACTAAAGGAGAAAATTTAGATATGTATTAGAGATTATAATAGTATTCTTGGCAATAATAGGAATTGAACAGCAAATATAACTTTAAAAAGTTATTTAGGATAGAGACATATTGAGGGAAGGTCTTGGAGATAGGAAGGGAGGGGAAGAGGGAGAGGGAGAGGAGAGAGAGAGAGAGAGAAAGAGAGAGAGATGACAAACCAGGCCTGCAGCACTGCTTCACCACTCTTGAAGCTTCCTCTTCGCAGATGGGGACTGGTGGCTTGAACCCTGGTCATTTTGCCTGATAACCTTTGTCCACGACCAGATGCACCACCACCCAGCCCCAAATATAACCTTTTATTTAAGAAGTGCTATTCATTCATCATTTGGTCAGAAGTAATACCCTGCTACTGTCTTTTTTATGTTCCTGAAAAGGAAGTAGTGTGCAAGTAGTTTAGTGACTGAATAGCGCTTGAAAGATAAGGCATTTCACTCTTTAGACTGGAGTTCTTCGAACCAACTGTGTAGACTGTTTGGATCGCACCAACACAGCACAGTTTATGGTGGGGAAATGTGCGCTGGCTTATCAGCTGTATTCCTTGGGACTGATGGACAAGCCCAATCTACAGTTTGATACGGATGCTGTCAGGTAAGCCTTATTTTCTACCTTCTGAATGTTGGTAGTAACAGAAAGCAAACCTTAATAATAGTGACTTTCATGAGTTTGATTCTAGTGTGAATACTTTATAATAACAGAATAATTCTATTTCCTTTTGTCCCTTGTATTATTGCTCTCACCCACTTTACATAGAAGCATGTGAGCATTTATGTATGAACGTGTGTGTGCTTGCTATACATATTGTGAAGATTGGGAAATATATAAGAGAGTGAATCTCGAGGATATTGACATAATCAAAAAGGAGACAGGAACCACAAAGTATATATACATATTACATTATACATTTCTGTGTGAATATTATAAAGCAATCAAAATGGGGTTTTTTTGGATGTTGATAGAGAGAGAGAAAATTCCACAGACGTTTTCTTCATTGTGGTGGGGGCTGAGCTTGAACCTGGGTTGTGCGCATGATAGTGAAGCGCACTCTCCAAGTGAATTATTTTGCTGACTTGCAATCCAGTTGTTTTAAACCTGGTTCCCAGAGCTTAGTGGTGTCATCATCATCCAGGGTTATCACTGGGACTCAGTACCAGCACTATGAATTCACTGCTCCTGGTGACCATTTTTTTTTTCATTTTGTTCAATAGGACAGAGAATAATTGAGAGGGGAGGGGTAGAACAAGAGGGAGAGAGAAAGAGAGACACTTGCACACCTGCTTTTTGTGAAGCGTCTCCCCTGCAGGTAGAGACCCTGGGGCTTGAAGAGGCTATCGGTCTTCAAGAATGCGTAAAAGAAAGACCAGTCCTGTGATGCGCTGTGTGGGAGCAATGTGGAGAGTCGGTTGTATGGTAGGGGAGGGAAAGGATTAGGACAGGAACCGGAAACTCCAAGAGTGTTAGCTACAGATTTGAAATAAAAAATATGATTGTATTACCATCTGAGCTAGTCACTAAGGCTCTGCCAGTTTTCCGGTGGTCTGATTCTCTCACGCAGTGGGCCGGAAACAGCTCAGCAGCACTTGAAGAAAAATACCTTTCGTACACGAACATGTTTCTTAGAAGATAGGGGGAGGGCGGTGGTGGTGCACCTGGCTGAGCGCACGCGTTAGAATACAAGAAGACTCAGCACACTAGCATTTCTTCAAGATGTTGAGGAACCTTCTTGAAAGAAAAGACTCAGGACAATTCACAGAGTAAAAGACTCGTTTGAAGTCAGTGGCTCCGTGAATAAACATGAGGTCCGTCAATACTGACAAGTAAATATTAGCTAAATAATACTTTAGTAAAGTTCCTTAATGGTTCTTGTTTTTTTCCTTCTGCTTAGGTTGTTTGAGGAACTCTATGAAGATCATGGGGATACATTATCCCTTCAGTATGGTGGCTCTCAACTAGTTCACCGTGTGAAAACCTACAGGAAGATAGCGCCATGGACCCAGCACTCGAAAGACATCATGCAAACCCTGTCTAGATATTACAGCAATGCCTTTTCAGGTGATTTTGGAGCAACCTGCATTTTTTTGATTTATAAAGTGGAAATATTGACAAGACCATAGGATAAGAGGGGTACAACTCCGCACAGTTCCCACCACCAGACCTCCATAGCCCATCCCCTCCCTTGAAAGCTTTCTTCTTCTTTATCCCTCTGGGAGCAAGGACCCAGGGTCATTATGGGGTGCAGAAGGTGGGTGGTAATTGCTTCTCTGCTGAACGTGGGCATTGGCAGGTCAATCCATACTCCCAGCCACAACAGGCATTTTTTAAGACATTCTGGTATGCATTTTTCCTTTTTTTTAAAAAAATATTTATTCATTCCCTTTTTGTTGTCCTTGTTGTTTCATTGTTGTAGTTATTGATATTGTGGGATAGGACAGAGAGAAATGGAGAGAGGAGGGGAAGACAGAGAGGGGGAGAGAAAGATAGACACCTGCAGACCTGCTTCACCGCTTATGAAGCGACTTCCCTGCAGGTGGGGAGCCGGGGGCTCGAACCAGGATCCTTATGCTGACTTTGCACCACGTGTGCTTAACCCGCTGCGCTACCGCCCGACTCCAGCATTTTTCTTTTTTATAAATACATACTTTCAGAGATCTAAGTAAAATCAAAATTAAACATTTAAGCAAAAAGGAGGCAGTAGGAAGCAGGGGCTTGAACCTGGATCCTTGCGCACTGTAATGTGTGTGCTTAATCAGGTGCACCCCCTAGAGAGCAGGACAGACATAAGACTGGCCTTGGTCCTTGCCAGAGAGATCGTAGCAGCAAAAACAAACAAACAACAACAACAAAACACTTATCCGAAGGAAATCGTTGCAAGAAGCAGACTGATGTGAAAAGATGTGTATGCCTACGGCAGAGGAACTATAAGAGTCCCCAGTTACAGGACTTTCTGATAAAAGCATGATAAAAGCATCTGCAAAAAAAGAAAGAAAGTAAACCTTCAAAATTGTCAGAGCCTGGAGAAAGTGAAAAATCAGTCATGCTACCGTTCAAGTGTACCAGTTTTGTATGCTGAAAAAAAAAATGACTCAAATTTAGCCACCTACAACAATGATTATTTGCTTTCTTAATTTTTTTTCTTTTTTTTTTGCCACCAAGGCTCTGTGCCTGCAGAATTCTGCCACTCCCAGTGGCCATTTTATTTTTTTAATAGAAAGTGAGAGACAGAAAGAGATAGGGAGAGAGGGATCAGAAAGTTTCTGCCCTGCCCGTGGTGATCTGGGATGGAAACCTGGGTCTTCGCCCATGCTGATACGTGTGCTCTCCTAGGTGGCCGCCGTCTGGCTCCAACAATACATTTATTATCTTGCAGTTTCTATGAGTGAGAACTCAAGACATAGACTAGCTGGGTCTGCTTCTCCTTCCTTGTGTCTGTTGGTGGAATCCCGTTCTTTGCAGTTCCTGTGGCTGTAGGACTCAAAGAAGCTTCCTTCTTCACAGATAACAAGGGGCAGATAGTTTCTAGACTGAGCTGGCTGGCAAGACCAGAGTCTTCTATAAGGCAGTGTAAGCTTAGAGTGACACCCCACTACTTCGCCATACTTGTAACTAGGAAGCAAATCAGAGGTCCCACCCACGCAGAAGGGAAGCTTCTGTCATTTTTCTAGGACTGTTGTAACAAAAATAACACTGGGTGACTTAAATTGATTATCTTACATTTCTTTATCTTTTTTTAAAATCTTACTAGTGATTTAATAATGATGAATAAGATTGTAAAATAACAGGGCTGTAATTCCATACAGTTTCCACCACCAGAGTTTGGTGTCCCGTCCCCTCCATTAGATGCTTCCCTATTCTTTATCCCCCTCTGGAAGTATGGACCAGAATTCTTTATGGGGTGCAGAAGGTGGACATTCTGGTTTCTGTAATTGCTTCTCTGCTGGACATGAGCATAGACACATTGATCCATACCCCCAGCCTGTTTCTATCTTTCTCTGTTTGGTCAGGGCTCTGGAGAGGTGAGGTCCCAGGACACATGGGCAAGGTCATCTGCCCAGGGAAGTCAGGATGGCATCATAGTAGCATCTGCAACTTGGTGGCTGAAAGGTGGTAAGATAGAAAGCAGGGCAAATTGTTTAATAAATAGGAACGGAAAGGTAGGAATAGAGCAAATGAAACTAGGGGTCTTCATGTAGAAAGAAGCTAGGGAGTCTATTTTAGGTATGTTTCATGTAGCCCATGACTTTAGTAATTTTTGCCTGAGTCTGGTAGCTAACACACAGGTGGACTAAAATATTGTGTCACAGTTGAGATCAGGTCTAGAAAGCTGGATTAGGGCAGAGTGTAGCTCCAAATATGAGGAAAGTATATAGATACTGTTAACTGTAAACCCCATCAATCTGTAATGTGAGCGCTTAACCAGGTGCACCACAGCCTAGCCCCAAACCCCATCAGTCTGATCTAGGGCCATATATATTCAGATTTAGCACCGGAGACTGTGTGACCTCTGTGGTCATGAGTAGGAACATTCCAAGCTGTCCCAGTATCGACCCATCTTCCTCAGGTGTAGCATAGAGTGTGTTGCCTCTAAAGGGAGGATGGAACATTCTCTACTGTTGTTGATCCAAGTTGAGGGCAAGGTCCTCTGGGGGGGCATCTTACATTTCTAGAGGCTAAAAGTCTAAAACTCAGGCGTCAACAGGGCCAGATTCTCTTTGGAACTCATCGAGGAGAATCTTTACTTCTTCACCTCTGGTCATTTGGCAGTAGTCACTGGTGTTCTTTGGCTTGCAATTCCTGCTTTTGTCATCCCGCAGTCTTCTTCCTTCACATGTCTCTCTATGTGTCAAATTTCCTTCTTATGAGGACATTAATTATATTGGATTAGGACCCACCCTAATCTAACATGATAATCACCATGACTTAACCACATCTGTAAAGTCCGTGTTTTCCATAAGACTATATTCATTGATTAGTGAATGTGCCCGGTGTATCTTTTTGGGGGGGAGAGAGGGGCGGGTAAGAATTCACCCCATATAGCAGAGTGTAATTATACTAAGGAGTGAGTGTGGAACATGGAGACCACTACTAGGTAACAAATGGCCTAGCCCAAATGCTAAGTAGCAAATACTAGCTCAATCCCTACTAGGTAGCAAATCAGTGATGTTATCTGGCTGTTCAGATCGTTTCTGTCAAATTCACTGCGAATTGTGCCTTTGGTGGCACTCTGTGTGTAAACTCGGCAAAGGGTCAGAGCCTGCTGAGCAGTGTAGCAGGTGAGACAAGGCCCTTGAGAGCCACCTCTGTGGAGCAGGCCTACCTTGCCTTCCTGCCACGCACTCTAATCCTGCCTTCCGTCACCCCTCCCCAGACATGCTGCCCTGAGGGCCTCAGGCGGCTTCTGCCGCAGACCTGCAGCCACGTGCCGCGGCGGCATCCAGGGCAGCGCAGGATGCTCATCTTCTGACTCCTTCCTCGCCGGCCTTGGGAGCACACTCTGCTTTCCCTTCTCAAGGCAGGCCTTCAGTTTCTGTTCTTGCAGCATCCGCCTTGTTTGCAGCACGTGACTCAGTTACAATGAAGCTCGCGGCGTTGGGGCTGCCAAGCTCTCCATGAGCAATTTTTTAAAGTTTTTTTTTAAAATTTATTGCCACCAGGGTTGTTGTTGGGGCTTGGTGCCTGCATAACAAATCCACCGTACCCAGAGACCCTTCCCTCCTCTCATTCCCCCTCATTTCTCTTCCCTTTCTTCTTTCCTTTCCCTTTCCCCTCCCCCTTCCTCCTCTTCTTCTCCTTCCTCCCCTTCCTCCTCCTCCTCCTTTTCCTTCTCTTCCTCCTCCTTCCTTTTTAAAAATAAGAGCAGGGTACAGGCAGGGTGCACCTTGTTTAGTGCTCACATTACAGTGCACAACGACCCGGGTTCAAGCCCCGGGTCCCCAACTGCTGGAGGAACGCTTCATGAATAGTAACGCAGGGTTGTAGGTGTCTCTCTCTTTCCCTCTCTGCCTCTTCCTTCCCTCTCAATTTCTCAGTTTCTTTCAATAATAAATAAATATAATTTTTAAAAAAGAAAGAAAATGAGAGGGTGGTAGGGAAAGGGAGAGACACTAGCTACATTGCTCCGCTGCTCGTGAAGTCTACTCCCCAGCAGATGGAGACCAGGGGCTCGAACCCAGGTCCTTGAATTAGTAATGTATCCTTTCTACTGGGTACTTCACTAGCCAGTCCCAACCATGAACAACTTGTTCACTGTGATGTCTTAATGCTTTGCTCATGACGTATGAGATATTTACAGAATTAACTAGGAAGTGTGTGTGTGTGTGTGTGTGTGTGTGTGTTAATTTGTTACCTACGCTATTCCCAACTCTTTCTTTTCCCTTAGTTAAAAATTTGGTGGTGGGGGGGGTCAGGCAGTAGCGCAGCGAGTTAAGCTCAAAGGGTGCAAAGCGCAAGGACTGGCGCAAGGATCCCAGTTCAAACCTCCAGCTCCCCACCTGCAGGGCGGTCGCTTCACAAGCAGTAAAGCAGGTCTGCAGGTGTCTGTCTTCCTTCCCCTCCTCTCCCAATTTCTCTCTGTCCTATCCAACAACAATAGCAATGGAAACAATAACAACAAGGGTAACAAAAAGGGAAAACTGGCCTCCAGGAGCAGTGGATTTGTAGTGTAGGCACCAAGCCCCAGCAATAACCCTCGAGGCAAAAAAAAAATGTTGGTAGAACTTAAGTTTGTCAGCCCAATACTAGGTAGCAAATCAGTGGTGCTATTGGACTGTTCAGATGATTTCTTTCGACTTCACTGGGAATCGTGCCTTTTGCTGTTCTCTCTCTGTGTAAAATCTGCAGATCACCAGGCTCCTTCTAGACTGTTTTCATGCTCCTCCCTGTGCACAGTTCCTTGAGTTGAGCTTAGGAATTAAAAATCAAAGTACTGATTTTGAACCAAATGTAAGAGTGAGGGGAAACAAAATTTAGGAATTCATCCCAGTGGAGTGAATTCCATGTAGATTTCTAGGGACGAGGAGATGGCCTACCTGGTAGAGAGCTTGCCCTGCCAGGCACAGGGCCGGGCTGCGGCTCTCAGACACCACATTGGAGCGCCATGCAAAGCAGAGAACTTCGCAAGCAGTGCTGTGTTGTCTCTCTTTCTGTCTCTCACCTTATATCTAAGATTAAAAAAAAGATCTGTTGGGGTCATGTGAGTCATACAGGCATGAAGCCACAGCAAAAACCCTGCAAGCAAGGGAGAAAAAAAATGTTTCTGGGAGTCAGGCAGTAGCGCACATGGCGCAAAGCACAAGGACAGGTGTGAGGATCCTGGTTCGAGCCCCCGGCTCCCCACCTGTTGGGGGGGGTCGCTTCACAGGAGGTGAAGCAGGTCTGTAGGTCTGTCTTTCTCTCCCCTCTCTGTCTTTCCCTCCTCTCTCCATTTCTCTCTGTCCTATCCAACAACGATGACATCAATAACAACAACAATAACTACAACAATAAAAACAACAAGGGCAACAAAAAGGGAATAAATAAATACTTAAAAAAACATTTCTAAAGTAAAAATGTTAAATTCTTCTTCTTATTTTTTATTAATACTGTTTTGGTTCCCATGGAATTGTTAGTAGGTATTCTGGTTGACTACAAAATGATTATTATCATTTTATCACCAAAAATGCAATATAATTTTTCACTTGATCTGATAAATTAGCAGAGTTATCCATCTAAAGTCAGTCTATTTGGCTGTGTTTCTCTGTTCTGCTAGTTTTTTCGTTTCCTGGGGGCTTCTGTAACAAAATACCACAAGCTGGTGGTTTGAACCAGAGAAAGTTTAGTCTCTTTAAGTTCTCTTAGAAGCCAGAAGTGAGAACTCAAGGTTTCCACAGGGCTTTGCTCTCTCTGAAGGGCCAGGGGAGGACTCTTCTTTTCGTATGAGTTTCTGGTGGTTTCCTGGTGAGCCTTGGATTCCAGGGACAGCACTGGCATTTCAACCTCTGGTGTCATGTGACTTCCTTTCCTCATGTCGTTATGTTTATGTTATTTACTTTCCCGTGTGCTTCTTCTGTGGGCATGAGTCGTATTGGATTAAGGACCCGCTCTATCCCAGTGTAGCTGCGTCTTATTTATAAGATATATTTGTTTATTTTTATGAGAAAGAGGTAGGTGTGTGTGTGTGTGTGTGTGTGTGTGTTGAGAGAGAGAGGAGAGATGGAGACTCCAGAGTACCACTCACTCTGGTTTATGGTGGTATCAGGGATTAAACATGGGATCTCTTGGACTTTAGGTAGCAAATCTAGTACTTTAACATACTGTGTTATCTCCCCTGCCTGTGATTGTATCTTACTTCATCTGTTTAAATTTATTTATTTATTTATTTGGTTTTTAAAAAATGTATCATGTTTATTTATTGGATAGAGACAGCCAGAAATGGAGAGAGAATGGGGGAGATAGAGAGGGAGAGACAGAGAGACATCTGCAGCCCTGCTTCACCACTCACAAAACTTTCCCCCTGCAGGTGGGGACCAGGGGCTCAAACCTGGGAGCCTGCACATTGTAATATGTGCACTCAGCCAGGTGTACCACTGCCCGGCCCCCATCTGTTTAAATGAAATTTGTTGTTGTTGTTGTCACTGGGATTTCACTGCTCTGGGCTAAGGTTTTCAGTTAGAGAGACTGAAGCCAGGTGACGGAACACCCGCTAGAGCAAGTGCATTTCCATGCATAAGGACCCAGGTTCAAGCATCTGGTTCTCACAATAGGGGTGCTTAACAAGGGGTAAAGCTACTGTAGGTATCTCTGTATCCAGCTCTCCCCTCTCAACTTATATTTTAACCCAGTAAACAAACACATGAAGGAGAAACAGTTGGTGCGGGGGAGGCCACTGGAAGTGGTGGATTTGTCGTGCAGATATCAAGTTCCAGTGGTAATCTTGGGATAGTAAAAAAAATAAATGTAAGGGGGCCGGGATATTGCACACCTGGTTCAGCGTACATAATGCAAAGCTCAAGGACTCAAACAAGAATCCAGGTTCGAGTCGTCACTCCGCACCTGCTTGGGGTCCCTTTCATGAGTGGCGAAGCAGATCTGCAAGTGTTTATCTGTCTCTCTCCATCTCTATCTCCCCCCTCCTCTCTCAGTTTCTCTCTGTCCTGTCCAGTAAGGTGGGGGGAAAAAAAGGCCACCAGGAGCAGTGGTTTCATAGTGCTGGCACCGAGCCCCCAGCAATAACCCTGGAAGCAATAAATAAATAAACATGAAGAAAGAGGGACACGGCGCGATACCGCAGCACCAAAGCTCCCCTCAGTGCTGTAGTTCTTCCATGTGGTGTACTGGGGGCTCGGGCCCGGGCCGCAAGCCCGCCTGGGAGAATGAATGATCTCATCAGGCCCCGGGGCCCCATCTTCACTGGAGCATGTCTGCCAGGACTTGACTCTCAAGTAAAGTCATATTCACAGTTACTAGGGCTTAAGATCTTCAACATATCTTTTTTTTTTTTTTTTAAGTTCAACCTATAATGACTGTAACTCATATGCCAGCAAGTCCATTTCCCTCTAGGTATGTTGCCACACTCCTGTCATCATGGTCCTGCGATGGGAGTCATTGTTGAAACTTAAGGAATGGGAGCCAGGTGGCAGTGGTGCATGGATTAAGCGCACATGGCAAGAGCACAAGCACCGGCATAAGGATCCTAGTTTGAGCCCCTGGCACCCACCTGCAGGTGGGTCGCTTTGTCAGGTGTCTGTCTTTCTTTCACCCTCTGTCTTCTCCTCCTCTCTTGATTTCTCTCTGTCCTATCCAACAACAGCAGTAACAATAACAACAACAACAAAATGGGAAAGTAGTCTCTAGAAGTGGTGGATTTGTGGTGCAGGCACTGAGCCCTAACGCCCCCTCCCCACTAATGGGGGCTTTATGCTCTGTTTCCATTGCTCCTAGCACATTCTATTATTCTTCCGTTAAGACAGAGGGTGAGAAACACAAGAGAAGAGTAACACCATCCCACTATCATTAAAATGTCCTTCTGGTATTTAAGGACATTAAAATGTCCTTCCGTGTCGGGACCAGGGACTAGAACCCAGATCCTTGCTCAGAGTCAAACCTATGCTCTGCTGTGTGGACGACCTTCCAGCTCGTAAATAATGCATTTTCCAATAACACCAGAGGGCAGAGAGAATGAGTGTTAGCTGCATGTGACTGAAAAAATGAAAAGAACTATTAAAGGCCTGAAGACGGTCATGAAAAAGTAGCAGGCAGGTAAATGGGAAAATAAGACAGAGTCATGCACAACTACTAGAGGATCGACTATGAAAAAAATGACTTTGTGAGTAATGTGATGAAAAGAGACCATTTGAGGAGCATGGTGTACTGGGTGCAGGACTTATTTTTAAGTTAGAATGGATATTATATAATGACAGAATATTTATAAAACCATTGTGTTTAAATCTCTCAAGGTAACTTTGTAAAGCAATCAGTCTCATGTTATACCTCTAGAACAGGCAGGAGGGTATTTGAAATTTAAGACTGTTAGGAACATTTATCTTGTTTTTTTTTAAACATGTTTATTTATTTATTATTGGATAGAGCCAGAGAGAAATTGAGAAGGGAGAGGGAGATAGAGAGGGTGAGAGACAGAGAGACACCTGCAGCCCTGCTTTACCACTCATGAAGCTTTCCCCCTGCACGTGGGGACCAAGGTCTTGAACCCGGGTCCTTGTGCACTGTCGTATGTGCACTTAACCAGGTGCACCATGGCCTAACCCCCTGAATCTTGGTTTCTACAGAGATTGATGAAGGGACTGGGCACACATTACCTTGTGCAAGGATCCAGGTTCAAGTCCTCAGCCCCAGCCTGCAGGGAGCGGAGAGGAAAGCTTCACTAGCAGTGAAATAGGCGTCTTCCTGTTTCCCTCTTGATTTTCTCCTCTCCTCTCAATTACTCTCAGTCCTATCAAATAAAAGGGGGGGAAATAAGGGTTGTTGTTTGTTTGTTTGCTTGCTTCCAGTATTGTTGCTGGGGCTCAGTGCCTACATTACGCTCCCATTTTGTTGCCCTTGTTATTGTTTCTATTGCTGTTATGTTGTTGTTGTTGTTGTTGGATAGGAGGGAGAGACAGAGAGGGCCAGAGACAGACAGACACCTGCAGACCTGCTTCACTGATTGTGAAGTGACTCCCCTGCTGGTAGGGAGCCGGGGGCTCGAAATGGTATCTTTATGCTGGTTGTTGTGCTTCACGCCATGTGCACTTAACCCACAGTGCTACCGCCCGGCCCCCTGACTTACTTTTTCTTCTTTTTTTTTTTTTTATTTATAAAAAGGAAACACTGACAAAACCATAGGATAAGAGGGGTACAACTCCACACAATTCCCACCACCAGAACTCCATATCCCATCCCCTCCCCTGATAGCTTTTCTGTTCTTTATCCCTCTGGGAGTATGGACCCAAGGTCATTGTGGGATGCAGAAGGTAGAAGGTCTGGCTTCTGTAATTGCTTCCCCACTGAACATGGGCATTGACTGGTCGATCCATACTCCCAGCCTGCCTCTCTCTTTCCCTAGTAGGGTGGGGCTCTGGGGAAGTGTAGTTCCTGGACACATTGGTGGGTTCGTCTGTACAGGGAAGTCAGCATCATGCTAGCATCTGGAACCTGGTGGCTGAAAAAAAGAGTTAACATACAAAGCCAAACAAATTGTTGAACAGTCATGGACCTAAAGGCTGGAATAGTGCAGATGAAGAGTTGGGGGGGGGGGTCCTCCATTTTGTAGCTAGCTAGTAGGCATATTTTAGTTATATTCCAAAGGGCCTGTGGTTATACTAGCTTTTTCTTTTTTCCCTGAGCCTGAAATCTGATATGCCAGTGGATCCAAGTTATTGTCTGGAGAGATAATGTTATGGCTGGAAAAAACAAAGGACCAGAAAGCTGGATCAGGGAAGAGATTAGCTCCCTAATATGGGAAAGGGGTATAAATATTGTTGACTGTAAACTCCATCGATTTGATGTGATCTGGGGCCCATATTCAGCTTAGGAGCCTATGTGACCTCTGCATCCCTGTAGATCTGAGCTCACATTCTGTGGTCATGAGTAGGAACATTCCAAGCTGCCCCAATATTGACCCATCTTCCTCAGGTGTAGTATAGAGTATGTTGTCCAGCCTCCCTTCGGAGAATGGAACATTCTCTACCATTGTTGATCCAGGTTGAGGGTAAGGTCTTATGGGGGACCTTCAAAGGGGTGTATTGTGTTGTTCCTGATAGAGATGACTGGTAACAATGGAGAGAGGGATTTATTTGAGGTCTAAGCCTATTATATCTGTTTGGGAATCTCAGGACTCCCCGATTAGGGCCCCAGCTGATGGGGTGGCCTGATAGTGACTAAAGAGTCATCATTAAAGTATGCCAGTCTCTTGCCCTTATTCAGCTTTTGCAGTCCTTGCTTTGATAAGGTTAGCTTGGGAGTGAGAGAACTGTAGTAGGAAGTAGGTGAAGAGGGTATCTAAGTCTAATTAGACACTGTTTCATTAGGAACTTTATACTGACTCACTGCAGACTATTGTGTACTTTTGTACTATTGTATATTTTGCCCTAATTTGTGGATACATGTGAACATATGCTTTATCTTATGGGACGTGGTCTATATCTTGGTTTTGGGACTTTGTTAGGAAGTGAACCACCTGGAATGGAATTAGAGAATATTATGAAAGGAAAAGTCTCACCCGAATAATGAAGCTGAAGGATTGACATTCCATGCCTGAAGTCTCTGGGCACAGTCTAAAATGAAGCATGCTGAGGTGGTACTCGTTGCATTCATTAGGTTGGGATTGGCGGATGCAATATTATTTGGTATGAGTTGAGAGAAGCATGCAGGAAAGTGAACCCCACCCTAGAGGTTCCAGGACTGGGGGAAATACAGACTCTATAGAGGATATATGAGGTTCCTGCTGTCTTAGGGTTAAGAAGTCAATAGATAGTTATTGCTATAATCACATTATTTGGTAATTGGGTTAACTTTAAAAGATCCCTTTGTTAGGATTTGCTGTATCATACACAGCATCACCATAATTTATGTCCTTTGACATTATTTGTATATAGTTGTGCCACTGGTTGCTTCTGTTCTCCCTGGTCTAGGCTTATGAGAGAGTCAACATTATCAAAGACTCAGTCTATGTATGAAAAAGACTCAGTCTGTGCTTTAAAAAGTTTGAGACATACAATCAATTTTCCCCTCTCATATTAATTAAATAGTGATTTATATAACTATAAATTAATAGGAGTGTTCATAAACACCATTCCCACCAACCCCCACCCTCCCACTCCCTACCCCTACCATCCTGGGAAGCCGAATATTCACCCTCATCCTCACCCTCACCCCAGGGTTTTTACTTTGGTGCCCTACTCCAGCTGACTTACTTTTAAAGCATCAATCAAAAGTCCTCTTTACCCCTAGCTGAGTTGTTATCCATTTATCTCTTCATTCGCCAAGTCATATTTATTGAATGTCTCATTTATATGTATTGTGTTCCACTGGTAATATAAGAAAGACCATTAAAAAACCACATTTTACCTGTTGTAAAGAAAGGGTAAACTGAGTGTCTTCCTGGAAGAGGGGGCGGGGGTGTTGTATTATTTTCGATCACAAGTAGCCATAAAAAGATACTAGAAAAGATACTGAGTCTTCTTTGGACTGGCCTTATTGTCCAAGGTTAGTAAGTGGCCATAAACAGCTCAGATATATTTGAAGTTACAACACCATCAATGCATTCAAAAAGTCTCCACTACTATCCTTCAAAGAAATATCCTTACGTTTCTCACCTCTTACATTTCACCTTACTTGATAAACATTGAAAGAAGTTGCTACTAGGCTTAAAAAATGGGGAAAAACAAAACTTTTTGAGAACATGGCTGAAAAATGGAAACCTTTTCTAGATAGTACTAACATATTTTGAGGTATTAAATAGTGGAATTAAGAAGCATACTAGAATTACTCTAAAAGCGGCATGTTTACTTTCGTATTGTGTAAAAATGGTGAAAATTGAGGTAGTAATTTCTGTATCATTTAATACTTGATAGCTTTTCTCAACAGAATGCCAAGAAAGGGTTGGTCCCAGATATAATCCGCATATAAACAAATCCCTTTTATATATTACTTTTAGGTGAAATGTAAGAGCTATTTAGCGGAATGTTTACTGTCAAGATACTAATAGCTTAAATACACATTTGATGTATCATATTTATTGCTTTTGCTGAAATGACCACAGAGTACAATGAGAACAATGTTACTAATTTCAGATACATTCTGCTTCCACGGTAGTTGGGAGAAAATTGATTTTATGATATTGTTATCTTGTTTTAAGAGCAATCATCTCTATAATGCTGTCTTCATTTTCAGTATGAAGTTTTTACTGGTATTGGGGATGTCTGCCCCGAACTTGAATATACAGGGCTCAAAAACAGGAAAAGATTAAATGAGGGGGGAAGAATGAAGGTTATTAGGAAGGGGATAGTGCAGAATGAAAAGGGGAGCTTGTAAATCTACTCCTGGGCTTACCTTTTTTTTCTTTCTTTTTTTTTCTTCTTTTTTACCAAAATATAATTAGGAAAAGGAAGAGAAACATGTATCTAGCCAGCCTTATTAGCTCACAGTATAATTTGAAAGATAATTTTAGAGTTTCTGAATGGTTAGAATGAAGCTATTATCTTTTTTTTTTTTTCTCCAATATATCTTCATTATCAGACACAAAAGACAAGGCCAGGACCATTGCTGAATGGAGCAGAAACTGCTGTAAATTTTGTCTGTTTAAAAAAGCAGGGGAGGGGGGAGGCAGTGGTGCATCTGATAGAGGCATATGTTACCTTGCACAAGTTAGCTTAAGTTCAGACATCAAGTAAAATGACTTACAATGAGAATGTCTCTATGCTACAAAGAAAACCACAAGGTATTATGGCAGTTAAAAAAAATTTATTAGTGGTTGAATAATGATTAACAAAATTGTAAGATACCAGGGGTACAATTCCATACACTTCCCACCACCAGAATTCTGCATCCCATCCCTTCCACTGGAAACTTCCCTATTCTTTATCCCTCTGGAAGTATGGACCAGAATTCTTTATGAGGTTCAGAGGGTGGGAGGTCTAGCTTCTGTAATTGCTTCTCCACTGGACATGGTCGTCGGTGGGTCAATCTCTAACCCCAGCTTGTTTCTCTCTTTCCCTAGTCGGGTGGAGCTCTTGGAGAGGTGAGGTTCCTGGATACATTGGTGTCTGCCCAGGGAAGTCAGGCTTTTTACATCTTACCACCTTTCAACCACCAAGCTGCAGATGTTACCATGACACCATCTGGTAGTTTTTAAAGATTTTGAGGAGTCTCTCAAAATTCATGAAGCAGTTAATGTTTATTATCCTCTTTAGTAAGAGAGACAGAGAATAATTGAAATCCTGACCTTGGTGACTCTTTTATATGTTGTGGATGTGTGTGACTTTTGAAATGTAAGTATTATCATTTTCAGAGAAAGGCTCTATGAAATTGCAGCTGTACCCTATTCCCAGTTATGTATTTGTAATGAATTTCCTGAACTGCATTTTTTTTTTTCTTTGCTTCTCAGATGCTGACAGACAAGATTCTATTAACCTCTTCTTAGGAGTTTTCCATCCCACTGAAGGGAAACCTCATCTCTGGGAACTCCCAACAGATTTTTATTTGCATCATAAAAATACCATGAAACTTTTACCAACAAGAAGAAGGTATGTTTTCACTGTAACCATTGTAACCTTTATTTGATGTTATTTTGAAAGAAGTTACTTTTCCTTTTGAGAAATAGCCACATAGGCTAAGCTCATCAGTCTGGAGCACATATTTGCTGTGAAGAATTTACTTTGTTGATAGAATGGTAGTGGGTGTGGGAATTGTTGTTGCCAGCTGCTTTGCATTTCCCCTAAGATACAAATCTTTTCAGCTTCATCACTGAACATAAGTGTAGATCCCCTAAAGCAAACCATCAACGTTGGTTTTGTCGCTTCCTAAGAACATGGAACCTTTTTCACTTTCTTTAAAGTCTGTATTTCTCAGGGACTGGGTTAAGTGCACATAGTATGAACCCTAAGGACCTGTGCAAGGATCCAGGTTCAAGTCCCTGCTCCCCACCTGCAGGAGGGACGCTTCACAAGTGGTGAAGCAGATCTGCAGGTGTCTGTCTTTCTCCCTCTCTATCTTCCCCTCCCCTCTTAATTTCTCTCTGTCCTATCCAATAAAAATGAGAAAAATGACCACAGGAGCAGTAGATTCAGGAGCAGTAGATTCATAGTGCAGGTACCAAGTCCTAGCGATAACCCTGGAGGCAAAAAACAAATAAACAAACAAACAAACGAAAAACCCTGTGTTTCTCCTAGTCCTGGAACTTCTGGGACATTGCTTGTCCATCTCTCCTCCTGACCCCACACTGTGTTACGCTTCCTCTGTTGGCCTCAGCTAGATCGAGGCTGCCAGTACCCCCCACACCAAGTCACGCTGCTGCTTCCTCATCCGCCATATCTCCTTTCGAAGCCTTAGTTTATTCCTTAGCAAGGTGTGAACAATAGCATATGCATTGCAGAGTTAGAGTGGACATTAAATAAGAAGACTGATGTTGTAAATTGAGATGCCATGTATTAATATAATCAGTGCTGCCACCCCGGCAACATTTTTCACATATATGTAGTTATCGCGCGGGACTTTCTGCTTAAAAGCCTACTGTTTCCCGTTCTCCTATTCTGCTCTTATCTTTCAGTGACTGGATCAGTCTCACACAGTCCTTCTTTGTTCAGGGATGACTTTCAAGTGCTACAAGGTTCATCATTTTTTTGTGTGTGTGTATGTGTTTGAGAAGACCATAAACAATTAATAAGTGAATTAGCACCTACTGGTATTACTGCAGTCAGCAAATTCTTGGTTACTTCAGGGATATTTAAAATATTGGGAAAATGTCAGAGTTTCTGTGTTTCTCAAATCTGCTTTTAGTAAGTTCACTTCATTGGAATAATCATCTTACTATTTGAAGTTACTTTTTCCCTGCAAATGAAGCACTGCTAGTTTTTAGATCCGGTTTAAAATTAATATTAATTATTGCTTATGTTGATTTTTTCTGATAGACAAAAGCAATTGAAACTGTATTGATTTAGTGAGAGATGGGCTTAAATTTCTGTAGTTAGCTTGGGTGATGCATTTGACTCTGGGTAACTGAACTGTGACTGATTTTCTGAAATTTTAACCTTAAAGTACTGGAGGGCTAGTGAGGTAGTGTAATAGTTATTCAAAAATACTTTCATGCCTGACGCATCAAAGGTCCCAGGTTCAGTCCTTTGCACCACCATAAGCCAAAGCTGAGCAGTGCTCTGGTAAAACAAATGAAGTATTAGAGCTATTAATATTCAACTTGGGAACAACCAGAACCCAATTTTCTGCTGCTGCAGTTATACTGTTTGTAAATCACAAGTGTAAACTAAGCCACTTGCTTACTGAGGAAGGTAGGCTTGCTGTTTAGATATGAGAATAAAAAGTAGACAGTGTTATACCCCCTTTTTCCAAATAGGAAATTGAGGTGCAGAAAACATGTCTTTTTAAGATTTTTAAAAGTTATTTTTATTTATTTATTGGATAGAGACAGCCAGAAATTGAGAGGGAAGGGGGTGGTAGAGAGGAAGGGAGACAGAGAGAGACACCTGCAGCCCTGCTACACCACTGCTTGTGAAGCTTCCACCCTGAAGGTGGGGACCAGGGACTTGAACCCTGGTCCTTGCACAGTTGTAGTGTGTGCACTTAACAAGGTTTTCCACCACCTGGCTCCCAGAAAACATCTTTCTTCCTTCCTTCCTTCCTTCCTTCCTTCCTTCCTTCCTTCCTTCCTTCCTTCCTTCCTTCCTCCCTCCCTCCCTCCCTCCCTCCCCCCTTCCCTTCCCTTCCCTTCCCCTTCCTTCCTTCCTTCCTTCCTTCCTTCCTTCCTTCCTTCCTTCCTTCCTTCCTTCCTTTCTTTCACCTCCAGGGTTATTGCTGGAATTCGGTGCCTGTGAACCCACTCCTCCGGGAGGCTATTTTTCCCCCTTTTGTTGCCCTTGTTTTATTGTTGTTGTGGTTATTATTGTTGTTGATGTCATTGCTGTTGGATAGGACAGAGAGAAATGGAGAGAGGAGGGGAAGACAGAGAGGGGGAGAGAAAGATAGACACCTGCAGACCTGCTTCACCGCCTGTGAAGTGACTCCCCTGCAGGTGGGGAGCCGGGGGGGGGGGGGTCGAACCGGGATCATTACTCCGGTCCTTACACTTAACCCACTGTGTTACCACCCAACCCCTGAAAACATTTCTTGGCTGAGGTTATTCAGCAAGTTAGATGACTCAGTAATCACTAGTTCCAAGCCCATCACTAAAAGTAACATGGATGAAATCAAATAAAGAAGAGAAGACAAGACAAGACAAAAAAAAAGAGAGAGAGAGAGAGAGAGAAGAGAAAAAAAAGAGAGAAGAGAAAAAAAAGGAAAAGAAAACAGAAGGGAAAATAATGTTTACAAGAAGCAGTATAGATGTATTGTGCAGGCACTGAGCCCCAGCGATAACCCTAATAGCAATTTAAAAATACTTTTTTGGAAACATAGATAACACTATTTGAACACTTCTTATAGGATAGTATCAAGAAATGTTTAATTATGCATATGCATTTCCTAATGTATTGACTATCCTCTATCTTATACTGTGTCTATGAATAATTTACTCTGAAGTACTGTTGTTATTAGATACTCAGAGAAGAGGGGGTATCTGAAGAGAATTCATCCAAACCAGGTTCTTCTGAAATAGCTCCTGTTGCTCAAAACATCACAGATGGCTCAAAACATCAGAGCCACAATTTGAAGCTGAATTAGGTTAAAATGTCACCTACCATCTAAGATACCATTTATTGAGTCAGTGTTTATATTGTCACTAAGATGTTTTGGGGGCATTGATATAAATTATTTCACTAACTTTGAGAGTCAGAAATTTTCTGAGCTCTACTCTCTCTGTGTTCTGGGCTCCCTGTCTCTTTTCTGGGGGAGGTCCCCTGACCTATATGCCAGGAGCCCTGACTTCTCTGCTTGAGGAGACAGTTGCTTTTCAGTAGTTCACTAATATAATTCTTGCTCACGTCATGCTAAAATCTGCTTCTCTGTGGCTTTACCTACTGGTCTTGGCTCAGGCCAGAGGGACTATTAAAAACACCATTTTTAAAAAATGTCTTTATTGGGGAGTTAATGTTTTACATTCGACAGTAAATACAATAGTTTGTACGTGCATAACATTTCTCAGTTTTCCATATAACAGTACAACCCCCACTAGGTCCTCTGAAGGACCTGTGTTCTCCCCCACCCCCCACCCCCGAGTCTTTTACTTTGGTGTAATATGCCAGTTCCAGTTCAGATTCTACTTGTAAAAACACCATTTTTTTGTCCAGTTGTTAACCTTTTAAATATTTGAAGATGAGTTTATCATTCTGAAAACTTTCCTCTCTGGGGCAAATGGATCTTTTTTTTTTTTTCTTTTCTTTTTCTAGCTATTCTTCAAATGCTGTAGTTTAAAATCATTTGGAATGTTCTCCTGTATATGCATTTAAGCCAGTGCTGATATTACTTTTACTTTGTCTTTCTTTTCCCAATCAAGTTCCACTGATTTTCTATATATTTATATTGTAAACTTTGGGGGGGTACAGCTTCTTATACGTATGTCCAGTAATAGAATTCAGTCTAATTTACGCCAACTGCTAACGGCCCATTGAGACCACTACTCCCGTTGCCCTGCATCTCAAGTTTTTACAGTTAACTAGAATATTGTACTAGCTATTTGTAGCTCCACCATCGTAGTGTTAGCTCTGAGCTTCCTGTCCGCCAGGCCTCTTGGGAGTCTCTGACATTTTCTGCTGTGCTTCAGCTACACTTCTCTGTCCATGCTTATTTGAGTATTCTTATCATGCTCATACATGTGCATAGAGTTTTTTTAAAAATCAACAATTACCTCTAGCTTTGTAGCTTTCTTCAGATGTAATTAGATGTCTGTAAAGATGTCCTGCTTAATCAAGAATTTCTAGTACAAAGGACTGACTAGTTATGGGAACTGGCATATCTGACCTTGCCTGTTACAGCACTTTTTTGTGCCTCCAAGGTTCTCACTGGGGCTCAGTGCTGCCTCAACAGAGTCACCACTCCCACTAGCCTTTTTTATTTGTATTTTTTTTCATTTCTAATTTTTATTAGCTAGGACAGGGAGAAATTGAGACAGGGTGGGGAAATAGGAGGAGAGCAAGACACTTGCAGACCTGTATCACTGCTTGTGAAGCGTCTCCCTGTAGAGCTGGACCAGGTGTGCCTAACCCAGCGCAGCCCCACCACACTTACTCTTCACCTCTTCATGCTCTTCCCCTGCGCCCCTACTCCTCCCCCACTCCTCCCTGTCCTCTCTCCCCTCTCCTTCCTCCCTTCACCCTCCCCTTCCTCAGCTCCTCCTCCTCCTCTGCAGCTTCTCCTTTTTCTTTTTTACTGGGCTATGCATTCTGCTTGCCATTCAGCATTCAAGAGAGTTCTTGTTGTCCTTTCTTTATGTGTGGGATTAGTTGAGATTGCAATGTCAACACTTTATTATTTTTTTTGAAAACTTTTTATTTAAAAAAATCTTTTGCACCAATATTCCAGCTATATGCTCTATGTTTGCCCCTGAAATGTATGAAAATATTTTTTTTTTAATTTAAACTTTTGACATGTCACTACATGCCATCAACACCCTCCTGGCTTGAAGGACTTTTATATAGCATTTTCTCCTAAATATTCATTCCATCAGAATGTCAGTGGCCCAGGAGGTGATATGCAGCAGCTAGAGTGTTGGCCTTGGAAGCCCAAGGTGCCAAGTGTAGCCTCTAGCATCACCCATGTCAGAGTAGTGTGCTCTCTGTCTCTCTCATCAAACAATAAGTGAAAATTTAAACACAGAATTTCATTTAGATAAATTCCCTGCTCAGAGAGAAGGCAGTTCAGGATTCTTTCATATTCACTGCTTGTAACAGTGGAGTCCTCTAATCGAATGTCCCTATATTTGCTTTGACTGACATCTGTAATCAAGGGACTTGGTGAAGTTAAAGATTAGTAGGACCTATACTGTTTTTTAAGGTAACTTGTTCTTATTTTTAATCGTGTATTTGCTTATTTGTTTTTTGTTTTTTTCCTCCAGGGTTATTGCTGGGCTCGGTGCCTGCACCATGAATCCACCGCTCCTGGAGGCCATTTTTCCCCCTTTTTGTTGCTCTTGTTGTTGTAGCCTCGTTGCGGTTATTATTGCCATTGTTGACGTTGCTTTGTTGTTGGATAGAACAGAGAGAATTGGAGAGAGGAGGGGAAGACAGAGAGAGAGGGGAGAGAAAGATAGACACCTGCAGACCTGCTTCACCGCCCGTGAAGCGACTCCCCTGCAGGTGGGGAGCCAGGGGCTCGAACCGGGATCCTTACGCCGTCCCTGAGCTTTGCACCACGTGTGCTTAACCCACTGCGCCACTGCCCGATCCCCTGCTTATTTGTTTTTAATGAAGGATACACGTGTGTGTGTGTGTGTGTGTGTGTGTGTGTGTGTGTGTGTGTGTGTGTGTGTTTACATATTTTTATAGAGCTAGGTGAGGGGGGAGAGTGAGTCAGACAGAAAGAGTTGGCAGAATACTTACTACTCAGTTCTGGTCTAAGGTGATGTTGGGGCTTTACCCTAAGATTTCACAGCCTCAAACATGGAAGTCTTTGGCATAACCATTACGCTGTCTCCCCAGCCCAGGAACTTGTTATTTTTTAATAGGTCACTCCACAGGGAAGTGGTCACAGATGCACAGCTGCATGTGACGCGGGTGCAGTGTGGTGTACTGCGAATGTCGGTGTGCTCCTCTCCTCTCCCCACCACCTTGCCCTCTGCTTCCACCACAGCACACTGAGCTGCCCCCTCCCCCCTTTAGAGCCCTTGGATCTGCTGCTGCGATAGATCGTACAGAATCAAGTTTTCCCTTTCCTTGTTTTGTTAAATCCCACCTATCAGTGAAGTCATACATACATTCTGGCTTATTTCACTTAACATGATTCCTCTAAAAAAAAAACAACTCATTCTTTAGGATTATTCCGTTCACTCTTTAATGATTTTTGTTTAACCATTGAAACTCACTTTGCATGCAGACCACTCACATACAGTAATGTAGAGAGAAAGAAAAAAACAACAAAAACTCCCATAGTAAGATCTGCAAAAGAATCTGACTGTAAAACATGACTGTAGGTCACTGCTATTCACCGAGCTGTAGACGAATGTAGGTCCAGTCCCCAGGGGGATAGAAGCAGGAGCTCAGAATCTGGCTTGTTATCCTCACACCTGTTTCCAGCTAAAAGAAGTTACAGCAGCAGCACGGTCACGTTCACGTGTATTCGTGGCATTGTTGTAGACCTGTGGCAGAATCGCAACAAGCATGAGGCTGGGAAAGGAGTTGGGTTGAAGACCTGTTGTGCCAGGAGCTTCATGAACAGGTCTTACAGAAATAACTTTGAACTATGAGGCACTGCCTTCATGTAAACTGTACAGTCCCTTTAATCCAAATGAGTTGTAGGAAGCCAGTATTTACACTTGGCTCATCTTTTCTTCTTTTTTTTAATTTCGTAGTTATACTCATTGGTGGACACCAGAGGTAATTAAACATTTACCGCTGCCTTATGATGAAGGTAAATACTGTTTCTCCTTGAATTTTTTTAAATATTTATTTATTTTCTATTGTAGTTATTATTGATGTCATTGTTGTTGGATAGTTTCGGGGTATCTCTCTCCTTCTCCGGCAGGGTGTCCTCCAGGGGAAAGGTAACGGGCTGGTTCTTTCTCGCTCATGACAGGGGTGACACGAAGTAAAAGACACCAGGGGACTCTTAACGTGAATCTAGAATCTGAGTCCTTGAGTCCCAGAATCCTAGAGTCCCTCTATTGGCAAAGTGGATATGAGTTAAATAGAAAAGCAATGGAGGTAATTATTGTTGCAATATGACAGAAATTACAGGTTTCTTAACAGTCAGTATGCCCCTAAGGTAGGGGGTTGGTATGACAGGAATTGATGAGATACAAGACAGTTATTTTCCATAACACAAGCAACTTATCCAAAGGTATTTGAGAGAAGCATAGGAGTTAAACCCGTAGGGTGAGACAGAGAGAAGATGGATATCAAAAGGCCATATAGTTTGGAATTTCTCTTGTCTGGGGTCTGAGGTGTGTAATGAAGTGTGTGATAAGGTGTGTTCTGTGATCAGAAGGTGACTTTGAATAAGTGAATCTGTGGCCATGTGGCCTGCAGTTAATGGAGGGAAGTACTGGGGTATCTGTGGGCCTGAGAGTCAAGAAGGAAAGAACTAAGTCTGAGTTTCCCCCCTTATGCTCACCTCGGTTGAGAGAGACTTACCAAGAGGTTATCTTCTCAGACCTCCATCCAAAGATGGGGGTGGTTCTCCCTAAGCTCTATCAGGCTCACACATGTTCCCAAAAGGATAGGACAGAGAGAAATGGAGAGAGGAGGGGGAGAGAAAGAGAGACATCTGCAGACCTGCTTCACCACCTGGGGGCTTGAACCGGGATCCTTACGCCGGTCCTTGCGCTTTGTGCCACCTGTGTTTAATCCACTGCACTACCACCTGACTCCCTCTCCTTGAATTTTTTATACTGACATTTTCCTAAATGAACTTGAAGCACTAAGGCATTTCTGTATAATTTTTTAATTAAATATAAATGACTAGTCAGTGTTAGTTTTTTCAGTAGGTAGGTTAATTGTGACATCTCTTAGCTGGCAGGGATGGTCTAATAATTCTTTTGATTTAAAAAAGCAAATACTTTGTATTGTTTCTTAGGTATAAGGTAAGCCTGTCAGATAGATATAGCATATTGGTTCATTTTAAACTAGCACTGATTACATTTGTAGATAATTGAGGAGGAGGAAGGAGGAAATTAAGATCTATCATTAAGAAATATAAAAATAGATCCTGTGCCTAAACTGTGAAGAGCTACAAATGTATACATGAAAGTATTTGCAGAATTTTAAATTTTACTAGACATGAGGTATTTATATTAAAATATCATTACATGTATAATATAATGATTAGTTCCAGTTTTAAATAGAGTTCAGTCTTGTCTCTACTGATAATTCTCCTAGCTTTGGGCAAGCCAGTTTACTATTTGCAAAGGGCATTAAGTGAGCTTTACTGAGTACTAAGTAAACATGGACTACTCCAGTTGAGAATTTCATCCAGTTTGGGGTAGCCACACAGCTTGGGTTGATGAAAGGATAAAATCCTAAGACTGCAAAGGATTTTCAGTTCTTAACAAACTAGTTTGTATAATCTTGAAATCCTGGACAAAATCATTGCTGAAGTTGTTAAGTGTTTATTGTTATTTGAGAAAGGAAAGCACTTTGACTGTATAACTATTAATAGGAACTAATTTTTTACTTATCTTTATTTATTTATTGGATAGAGACAGCCAGAAATTGAGAGAGAGGGGAAGATGTGGGGGAGAGAGAGAGGGAGGGAGGGAGAGAGAGACAGAGACAGAGAGACAGAGAGAGAGAGACCTTCACCACTTGGAAAGCTTGCCTCCTGCAGGTGGGGACCGGGGGTTAAAACCTGGGTCGTTGCACATTGTAACGTGCGCTCAACCAGGTGTGCCACCACACAGCCCCCAACAGGATCAGAAATATAAAGGAAAATTTAGTGAAATGCCATATGATTTTTTAATCTATGCAGAGTACTTCTTTAAGAACACAAAGAGATTTTTAAAAACTCATGCAATTTGATTTCTAAAATAATTCCTTGCCTACCTTTATTTCCAGGGTCCTCCTGTCTCCTTAGAACTTGTCAGCTCAGTTTTGTCTTGTGTCCTCTGTGTATGTGACTTTTCAAATGATTTAAATGCCAGAGGCAAGAGGTGAACTTGTTCAAACTGTCTGTGTACATAGTGACACTATGTCTGTCCTTGCTAGATGTAATCTGGAGACTTTTCATAGGCAGTCTCTCTCTTAGTTTTCTGTGCAGCGAACTTAAAGAAGCTGACGGTGAAGAAATTCCACAAGCGTGAAGACGAGATAGACATCCACAATGAGTTCTTTCGACCGTATGAATTAAGCAGTTTTGATGACGCCTTCTGTTTGGCTATGACAAGTTCAGCACGGTATGAGTATTTTTGATAGTGCTCGTATATGAGAACTGTAGTTATGTGCATAGTCCTTATTTTTATCAGAGACCTAGTCTGCAAACTTGCTCTCAGGTGGCTAGTTGTTCGAGTTCTGTTTAGGAACTAGGATGGGGAACTCATGCTTCTATTGTTAGAGAGCTGAGCTATTGTTCCCCTCTTCAGTAAGTTGAGATCTCTGTTCCAGTTGGTTTGAATTTGTCATTTTCAGCAAACTCAATATTTTTAATTGAACATAGGAATTGAGGATTAATATAGATTATTCGAATATATATATATATATATATATATATATATATATATATATATATATATATATATATATATATAATTTTTAATGGAAAAGGGAAAAGCCAGGATGTGAATCTGAGATCAACCACTGTCTCTCTGGTCTTAGGAAAGTTTTCCAATTTATTTGCATCTCACAAATAGAAAAAGAAAATCAACTTTATATATATATATATATATATATTATTACACACACATATAATATTCATTCCTTGCTTAGTTGAAAAATCTAGAAATGACTGTGACATGTACAAAGACAGAGCTGTGTATCAGCCACACATACACACACAGAGACACACAATCACACATATGCTAAGTTTCTGATTAAGTTTCTTGGTTACCTGACACAGGTAGGTAACTAAGGAGTATCAACTGTTATTATAGCACTGGTTTTCTTAGTGATTTAATCACGATTATCAAGACTGTAAAATAATAGGGATAGAATTGCACACAGTTCCAGCCGCCAGAGTTCTGTGTCCCATCGCCTCTGTTGGAAACTTCCCTGTTCTTCATCCCTCTCTGGACCACAATTCTTTATGGGGTGCAGAAGATGGAAGGTCCAGCCTCTGTAATTGCTTTTTTGCTGGACATGGGCATTGGCAGGTCGGTCCATACCCCCAGCCTGTTTCTGTCCTTGCCTAGTGGGATAGGTCTCTAGAGAGGTGAGGTTCCAGAACACATTGGTGAGGTCATCTGTCAAGGGAAGTCAGGATGGTGTCATAGTAGCATCTGAAACTTGGTGGCTGAAAGGTGGTAATATCTAAATGTGTTTAATAAACAGGAACCTAAAAGAAGAAATAGAGCAGGTGAAATTAGGGGCCAGTGAAATTAGAGTCAGTGACTCCCATTCTTGCATGTAAGCTCTGTAACACACATACTGGTCTACAGCACACCTTTTCTGTGTTTGCAGACACTAAGCCAGAGCACTGTGCTTGAGGTATGCATGTTAAAACAGTGAGATCACAACAAGGGAAAAGCCCAAACAAACAAAACCGCAACACGAAATAGAATGTGAAGGAGATCATTAGTTTATAGTGTGAGGACTAAAACCGTAAGATAGAATGTCATCTCAGCTGGGACGTGTCAGATTACTTTAGTTACTTAGCACTCTGGATGTGCACATGTGAAAACTCTGATTCTGCTTTTGGGGGTTACGCATGCATTCTAGTGAGTTAGCATTTGCAAGTATGGGGTTCACAGATAGTAAGGGCCAACTTTATGTATTCCTCCCCCCACCCTCCCAAAGAAGATAGAAAAATGAAATGACTAGGGCTAGGCAGTGGTACGCTCAGTAGAATGCATGTGTTATCATGTATAAAGACTCGAGTTTGAGTCACCTGCCTGGGGGAAGCCTCGTGAGTGGTGGAGTAGTGTTGCAGGTGTCTCTCTTGCTCTCTTTCCCTCCTCTCTATTTTCTGTCTCTATCAACAAAAGAAGAAAAAAAAAAAGGTTGCTGGAAGTGGTGGAGTAGTCATGCAGGTGCTGAGACCTATTGATAACCCTGATGGCCCAAAAGATAAATGAAATCTACTTACATTAAAAAAAAAAACATTTTGAAACTGTTAAATGGACATTTTAAATTACCTTCAACATTCCTTTCTTTCTATTAAAAAAAAAATGGAATCACACACTTGGAGGAGTAACCTTATTAGAAGCTGTGCCTTATTAGCATAAATCATATAATTGTTGGCTTGTTGGCATTAATGAAGGAGTTTGGTCTGGGTCAGTAGTAGTACTAAGCTAAGTCTTTCATAGTGAACTCATAGTTAACTTCAGGGAAAAGGAAATTAAAAGTTTAGGTTTAAAGTAGTCAACAGAGTTTTAATCAATTAACCTTAGTCTAATGAGGTAGCGTTGGTACTTCAACTTATATTTATGTTTTTTTTTTTAATTACTATGTCGGGAGTCGGGCAGTAGTGCAGGGTTAAGCGCAGGTGGCACAAAAAGCACGAGGACAGGCGAAAGGATCCCGGTTCGAGCCTCCAGCTCCCCATCTGCAGGGGAGTCGCTTCACAGGCGGTGAAGCAGGTCTGCAGGTGTCTGTCTTTCTCTCCCCCTCTCTGTCTTTCCCTCCTCTCTCCATTTCTCTCTGTCCTATCCAACAACAACGACATTAATAATAACTACAACAGTAAAACAACAAAGGCAACAAAAGGGAATAAATAAATATAAAAAAAATTACTATGTCACTCTCCTGAAGTGATGCACAGTAATAAAACACTACCCATAAAACTAAGTGTCTTCATGTTTTGAAAGATGTTTTTATGAGCTCAGCTTTACTCTCAAGTCAATCATCTGAGCAATAGTTAAGCTTTATTCAAGTAAATAAAAATCTTAAAGTTAAGGTCATCAGACCTCATTATCATAGAGAAAATCTGAAACAAGGCCTAATAACATTGACACTATCAAAATCATTAGTTCATAGGATTTTTGTGGATCGAATCACCTCTAAGTTCCCTGAAACATTTGTCTCAGTATATTAGGTCCAAGGATAAGAACTAATAATATATGAATATAAACAGAGATGGAATCCAATATTATCTGGATGGGCAGTGGCTTATGTGGATTTTTTCCTCCTTCTCTCTTCAGTGACTTTATGCCTAAGACTGTTGGCATTGACCCAAGTCCATTTACTGTGCGTAAACCAGATGAAACTGGAAAATCAGTACTGGGGTAAGATTTACATACAGAATGAAATCTTAAAGATTCATGTAGAATCATATAGCCCTTGCAATTTAATTCCCACCGAGACCTAATAATGTCAAGTCACATAGTTTGGGGCACAGTCCGTTTATTGCACCTAGATGGCTTGTTTATGAACAGCACCTGGGATCACTAACGTACTGAAAGGAGTATAGTGACTCGAGCAACATGGTGCATTTTATTATTTTAAATTAGGAAAATCACAGATCACATAAAGGCAGGAGGTGGATATTCTGTGTTAAGTCCTATAGTAATTCTGCATGCTATTTCCCACACATAAAAAACAAAGGTGAAAATTGATGTTCATTGTATGTGCTCTGTTAGCATCTGGAGAAACATAAAAGCAAATATACTCTAGAAACTTAATAGATTTTTCTGTATATTAATGTAGCATTGTTCAGGGGAAGACATATTTTATTATATCCAACAATGTAAGAAAGAAGAAGAATCATGTTTACATCTTCAAGCTAAGACACTGGAGTAAAATGTGCTGTGTTCTGGCATGAGAATCCATCACTTAACTTGGATTATTCTCAGCAATAAGATTTATTTATTCTAGATCCTGACTAGAAATGCTATCCAGGCTGTTGCTTCTGAGTCCAGATCATATCTGGGAGTGTGTATGAGGACCTAATTTGATTTTTAACTACATGTGATTTATAGTCTGGGCTCTGCATATTACTATTTTGCAAATACAAACCATTTTTCAAAAATTATGTTTATTTATTATTAGATAGACATAAATTGAGTGGGGAGGGGGAGTTAGAGAGGGAAAGAGAGAGAGACACCTGCAGCCCTGCCTCCCGTGAAGCTTCCCCTTTGCAAGTGTGGACCGGGGGCTTGAACCTGGGTCCTTGCACAGAGTAATGTGTGCACTTAACCATGTGCACCACCCCCTGACCATTTCTATGGCTGAAGTATGTGACCTTCAATAGCTGCATGTTAATCTCTGGATCAGATACTAAAAGGACTTTGAAAGGAGAAATGTCTTCTGGAGTTCAAAATTAAGGAATTATTGAGACAAATATGTAATGACTGGTGACACATTAGCATATGGCATAGAAATATTATTTACTTGAATTTTTAGTTATTGGAAGTCGGAGATGGATTTATTTTTTATAAAATCTAACCCACAACCAGATAGTATTACATTTGCATTTCTTAGAGCTTTTCAGAATATTATAGCCATCTAAGTCAGCCCCTTGTTTTTTTATTGAAGAGTGAAATATTTTAAAATATTTAAATGTTTTTCATAACAAACATTTATAACATACTATAACATATTTTCAGAACTTAAAAAGCCATATTCTTGTAACTCTAAGTTGGACACTAAAATAAAAGGACTTTACTTCCAGGGCCAGGTGGTGGCTGCATTATACTGTGCATGGACCTGGGTTTGAGCCCCCGGTCCCCACCTGCAGGGGAAAGCTTCACGAGCAGTGAAGCAGGGCTGCAGGTGTCTCTCTGTCTCCCTCTCTCTGTCTCCCCTCTCAATTTTTCTCTGTCTCTATCTAATAAATAAATAACTTTTTAAAATAAAAATAAATACTTTCCTAAGTTTGGGTTTCTTCCTCCTAACCTTCCTTCCTTCTAGTCCCTACTACTGAAAGGAGTGCTCAGCAAATACAGCTTTTCACTACAGCAGAATGTATTTTAAAATGTAGTTTTATCTTCACCAGTTGCTCGTTACTTTGGTACAAATAACTAGCTGCTACTGTGATTGATAGAAATTCCTAGGATTGGGGGAGTCAGGTGGTAGCCCAGCGGGTTAAGCGCATATGGCGCAGAGCGCAAGGACCTGCGGAAGGATCCTGGTTTGAGCCCCCGGCTCCCCACCTGCAGGGGAGTCGCTTCCCAGGCGGTGAAGCAGGTCTGCAGGTGTCTGTCTTTCTCTCCTCCTCTCTGTCTTCCCCACCTCTCCCCATTTCTCTCTGTCCTATCCAACAACAAGGACATCAGTAATAAAAGCAATAATAACTACAACAATAAAACAACAAGGGCAACAAAAGGGACTAAATGTTAAAAAAAGAAAAAAGAAATTCCTAGGATTGAAGGAAATATCCAAAGATTTGACAATGGACTTTTTCCCGAAGCTTCTTTACCTATAGGTGATTTTTCACAACATCACAAACAGATACCTATTACACCTTACTTTTTTTTTTTTTTCAAATATTGCTTCTAATTACAAAAGGAGGCTTAGTAATCAAGAGGCAAGAAGACCTTTCTGCTCTCTACCTTGCACCTACTGGTTTCTTTTCAAAATTTATAATAAGGTTCAAATTCATTGAAGGTCAGCACATGTGTATGGTTAAAAATAACAGAAGCTAGCTGCTCATAGTCACAAGGAGCCGCTGTTCCTGGTGGGTATTCCCCCCCCCCCATTTTTTTAGAATAGATAGACATTGAGAGGGAGAAAGAATGAGACACCTGCAGCCCTGCTTCACCTCTCATGAAGCTTCTTTCCCCCTGGGTCCTTGCACAGAGTAGTGTGTGCACTTAACCTGGTACACCACACCTCTTTCTTAGGGCTCAAAAGAGGTAAGTCTGTGGCACGGAGAGGTGCACAGTGCCTATTGGGGTCTGAGTTTGAAGGTGTTTCCCACCCACCCACATTCATCTTTTTCAAGTAACAAAAGCAACAGAGAAGAAGCAGTGTTACAGCGGAAAACAGCGGCCAGCGCCCCGCCTCCCCCCAGTGAGGAGGCTGTGTCCAGCAGCTCTGAGGATGATTCTGGAACCGACCGGGAAGAGGAGGGCTCTGTGTCCCAGCGCTCAACTCCAGTGAAGATGACCGACACAGGGGACAGTGCCAAAGTGACCGAGGTGTGGGGGCCAGGAGCTTGGGGGGGAAGCTCTAGAGAAGGATCGCTAACATTCTGTTTTCAGCCAAGAGTAAGAGGCCACATGACCTCACTCACATCATTTCTAAACTGTCGTGTTGGAGGCACTGCTGTGATGACAACATTTAGCAAAAACATTAATGGAAATAATCTCATTTTAAATTTCGTAAATTTGGTGTTTTTTGTTCCCATGTATAATACTGAATTTGTTTCTTGAAAAATATTTATTTATGTATGTTTATTATATTTATTTATTTATTGGATAGAGACAGCCAGAAATCAAAATGGAAGGGAGAGAAAGGGTGGTAGAGAAGGGAGAGAGACAGAGAGACATCTGCCACCCTGCTTCACCACTTGAAAAGCTTTTCCCTTGCAGGTGGGGAGTGGGGTCTCAAACCTGGGTCCTCACACATTGCGACATGTGACATGTGCACTCAACCAGGTGCACCACCACACAGCCCCTTATTTATGTATTTATTTATATTGTCTGCAGGGGCTTGGTGCCTGCAGGGCAAATCCACCACTCCCAGCAGCTGTCCCCCCCTTTTTTTGTTGTTTCTATCTTTTTCTTTTTTTTTAGATTTAAAATAATTATCTTTATTTATTGGACAGAGACAGCCAGAAATCGAGAGGGTAGGGGGAGGCAGGGAGAGAGAAACAGAGACACCTGCAGCCCTGCTTCACCGGCTCAAACCTAGGTCCTTGTGGATTGTAACGTGCGCTCAACCAGGTCCACCGCCGCCCACCACCTTTCTTTCTTTTATCTGATAGAACAAAGAGAAACTGAGGCGGAAGGGGGCCATAGAAAGGGAGAGAGAAAGAGTCACAAGTAATCTGCTCCACTGCTAGTGAAGCTTCCTCCCTGCAGGTGGGGAGTGAGGGCTTGAACCTGGGCCTTCGCACATGGTAAAGTGTATGCTCAACCAAGTGGGCCACTGCATGGTCCCTAATACTGAGTTTCTTATCACTTCAGGATTTTAAAATTTTTTTTTATTTGTTTTTTGCCTTCAGGGTTATTGCCGAGGCTCAGTGCCTGAACTATGAACCCACTGCTCCTGTGGGGGGGGCATCTTTTTTTTTCCATTGTTGTTATTGTTGCTGTTGTTGTTGGATAGGACAGAGAGAAATGCAGAGAGGAGGGGAAGACAGAGAGGAAGAGAGAAATATAGACACCTGCAGACCTGCTTCACCGCTTGTGAAGCCACCCCCTGCAGGTTGGGAACTGGGGGCTCAAACAAGGTTCCTTGAGCTGGTCCCTGCACTTCACTGTGTGTGCTTAACCAGGCGCACTACTGCCTGGCCCCCCAGGATTTTTTCCCCTTTAATTTTATTTATTTGTTTGTTTTTCAGATCACTTTATTTGGGGGTTAATGGTTTACAGCACAGGTGCTGACACATGGGTGCAATTTGTCCCCTCCCCGGGATAGGTGTCTGCAGAACACGCCTGGAAGCCTAGGTCCTTTCCCCCATCATGCACCAGGACCTCCAGGCCTTCTCTACCCCACCCCTCCCTTCCTTCTCCAGAGTTCTTTGCTTCGGTACACTGCACCGTACCCAGTTCAAGTGTTACTTTGTGTTATCCCTTTCTGTCCTTGTCTCTTAGGGTCTTAACAGCATCCTGTCTGTCTCTGAACAGCCCACCCACCTGAGGCCCATGTAGTCCCTTGTTCAGCATGTTGTTGGAGTGTAGGGTTTGGACTCATAGCCACTGTATTAAGGGAAAACCGAAAGGAAGTCAACAGCAAGACAACCAAATCTAGCTTTGGGGACATCTGATTTACCCAAGAGTCTTAGAGATACATGCAGTGTATAAAATTTGACAATATAAGAACCAAGTCCATTATTCCAGGAGATTGACTAAGTCCATCCTCTGCCTTTAAAAAAAATTTTTTTATATATAAAGTTTTATTGGAACCCAGCCAGTCCAGTTTGTCTCCATATTGTCTGTGGCAGCTTCAGCACTATGACAGAGTTGAGTAGTTGCTGTAGAGTGAGCATGACTCAGAAAGAACCTAAAAATATTTACTATCTTGCCATTTAGTAAAATACATACATATATATATATATCAATATCACCAACCCCTGCACTATATAAAGCAATGATTATTAAACAGATTTTAAAATCTAAAATAGACTCTGTCTAGTGAAAATGAAATTTTTTTTTTTTTTTTTTGTTTTCTTTTTTTACCAGAGCACTGCTCAGCTCTGGTTTATGGTGGTGCAGGGGATTGAACCTGGGACTTTGGAGCCTCAGCCATGGGAGTCTGTTTGCATAAGCATTATGCTATCTACCCCTGCCCTGAAATTGCATTTTTAAAGATCCATTCACTGAGAAATTCAATGAGCAAGTTGAACATTGTGATTGGCTTTGTAGAAAACTTTACGGGTCCATTGTCATGATCCTCTTTGGAAAATCAATATGTACATGATCTAAAAATTCCTCCTGGTTTCTTTTTTTTTTTTTTTACCCCAGAACATGGTTCAGCCCATGAAAGAGGTATATGGAATTAACCTCTCAGACGGCCTTACCGAAGATGATCTCACCATTTATTCCAGGTAAATCCCTCCATGTTGATGGTAAGAGAAGATGATAGTAGAATAATGTATATCTAGTATAACTTTTAAAAATAAAATATCCAGCATTTCATAAGGAAGTGAATTCTTTCTTTTAATCTTTTATTAGTGACTTAATAATGACTAATAAGATTGTAAGATAATGGGTTACTGCTGCACACAGTTCCCATCCCCTTCATTGAATCTTCCCTATTGTTTATCCCTCTCTGGGAGTATGGACCAAAATTCTTTTTTTTTTCTTTCTTTATTGGGTGATTAATGGTTTATAGTCAACAGTAAAATACAATAATTTGTGCATGTATAACATTTCCACATAACAAGACAACCCCCACTAGGTCCTACTCTGCCATCAGCATGAGCTGAACCCTGCCCCCACACCCCAGAGTCCTTTATATCAGTTTATGGACCAAAATTCTTTATGGGGTGCAGAAGGTAGAAGGTCTTCCTTCTGCAATTGCTTCTCCACTGGAAATGGGTGTTGGCAGGTTGACCCACACCTGCCAACACCCACCTTGTTTGTATCTTTTCCTGGTGGGGTAGGACTCAGGAGAGGTGAGGTTCCAGAACACACTGGTGAGGTCGTCTGCCCAGAGAAGTCAGGATGGCATCATGGTAGCATTTGCAACTTGGTGGCTGAAAGGCAGTAAGATATAAAGCAGAACAAATTGTTCAAGAAACAAGAACCCAAAGGTAGGAATAGAGCAGATGAAACTAGGAGTCTTTGTGTGGACGGCAGGTAGGAAGGGGAAGTATATTTTAGGTATGTTCCACATGGCTCTTGACTTCAGTAATTTTTTTCTTGAGTTTGACAGCTAACACCTGAGAAGATGGTGTCAGAGTTGAGAATAGGACTATTATGGGATTGTAGTGGTAGTGTCTAGGAAGTCTAAAACTAATAACCTTTATTAAACAGATTTAGCTGAAAAGAGGGGACCCTCTCATTCCCTTAAGTCATATGCACAATGCTGTACACATGTGTGTTTCTCTGGAAAGATTTATAGTATCCTGTTCTCACAAAGAAAATCCTATGCTTAGGAATCCTCAGGATCTTGATAAATTGTAAACACCCTCCTCAACTAATACCTACATTAAGAAGTTTCAGTTATCGCAAATGAACACAGTCTCACTTCATTGATATAAACTTGGCTTATATAAACACTATAATATAAGTGAGATCTTTCTTTCTTTTAAAAAGAAAGATTATTTCTTTTAAAAAAAAGAAATAGTTATTTCTTTTAAAAAATTGGGGGGGAGGGTTGGGTGGTAGCACAGTGGATTAAGTGCACGTGGAGTGAAGTGCAAGGACCGGTGTAAGGATCCCGGTTTGAGCCCCTGGCTCCCCACCTGCAGTGGTGATGTAGGTCTGCAGGTGTCTGTCTTTCTCTCCCCCTTTCTGTCTTTCTCTCCCCCTTTCTGTCTTCCCCTCCTCTCTCCATTTCTCTCTGTCCTATCCAACAACAATGACATCAATAACAACAACAATAATAACCACAACAATGATAAAAACAAAGGCAACAAAAGGGAAAAAAATAGCCTCCAGGAGCAGTGGATTCATGGTGTAGGCATCAAGCCCCAGCAATAACCCTGGAGGCAAAAAAAAAAAAAAACACAGAATTTTTGTTTGGTTTAGTTTTGTTTATGTATTACCGCACCAGGGTGTTGCTGGGGCTTGGTGCCTGAGCAACAAACTGCTTCCAGCAGCCATTTTTTCCTCTTCTCTCTGTCTTTTTTTTTTTTCTTTTTTCCTTTTCTTTTCTCGAGGGTTATTGCTGGGGCCTGGTGCCTGCACCACAAATCCACTGCTCCTGGAGGCCATTTTTCTCCCATTTTTGTTGCCCTTTTTTATTATTATTGTTATTGTTGCCATTGATGTTGTTGTTGGATAGGACAGAGAGAAATCGAGGGAGGAGGGGAGACAGAGAGGGGGGAGAGAAAGACAGACACCTGCAGACCTGCTTCACCGCTTGTGAAGCGACTCCCCTGCAGGTGGGGAGCCGGAGCTCGAACCGGGAGTCTTGTGCTTTGCTTTGCACCATGTGCGTTCAACCCGCTGCACTACCACCCAACCCCCCCTCCCTTTTTTTAATTTCTGTTTTCTTTCTGATGGAGACAGAGAGAAATTGAGCCGAGCAAGGAAGGAGGGAGAGGAAGGATAAGCACTACTTCACCACTTTTGGAGCTTTTCCCCTGAAGATGGGGGCTGGGGCTTGGACCTGGGTCCCTGCATGTGTTGATGTGTGTACTTAGCAGATGCATGTCGTCTGCCAACTGCTGGGCCTCTAGTTCTTTCTTAAAGGGAGTACTTTATTTCCAGACTCCACTGAATTGATTATTACCTGCTTTTTTCTTGATCTTTTTTTTTTTTTCTTTATTGGAGGGTTAATGGTTTAGAATATAGTTGTTGACGCCTGGGTATAACCTCTCTTCTTTCTGTGATAGGTGTCTGCAAAACACACTCACCCCAACCTAGGGCTTTATCCACCAGCATGGGCCAGGAGCCCAAAGCCCCCCTGACCCTCGCAGGCCCCCAGCCCTGTCCTTCCCCCCTCCTTAAAAAAACAAGGACAGGAAGGGAAAGCACAGAGTAAAACTTGGACTGGGATAGTGTATGACCTGCTTTTTCTTTCAAGATAGTGAGATCTGTTATGTAATAAGTAAAAATATATAAAGGTACAGCATCATTTTTTTCACTGCAGAAGTACTGGTGAAAGTCTATGCTCTATTGTCTTCCTAGAAATCAATACAGTCACTGAAAACTCAGTCTTTAACCATCTCTTGAACATGCAGACAGGCATAGAGAACTCAGTCTTTCACCATCCTCACTCTCGAGCACGCAGACATGCACTTACTCATCACAGCTATTGTTCTCCGTGGCTGAACTTCTTAATCGTTGAAGTAGACCTTTCCAAACAACCTGGTCTGGGAGAATGAATTATCTGACATTAATGGGGGTTGTGACTTTGCTTTTTATGCAGAGTGTACATGTCAAGGGACTGAAATTTTAGCTCAGATTAATTAAGCGAGGTCAAAGTGTCACCTCCTTCAGGCTAGATTTTCACCAGGATCTTTATTAGCTCAGGACACCTCTAAGGTCCACTTCAAACTCTCTCTTCCCAGGGTGTGAGAGACAGCCTGGTCAGCGACAACATCCTTGGGAGGTCGTCGAAGGAGGACTTGCAAGGACAGGCCTTTGGGGAAGGCATTACTGCAGGGAAGGAAGGAGTTCATGCCTGGAAATAAGGATCAGTGTTTGATGTTCATGTCCTCCTTTGACTTGTATAACACTTAGCAGTATTTTCTTTGTTCTTTTTTTTTTCCTTTTGTTGCACTTGTTGGTTTTTTTTTTAATTATTGTTGTTGTAGTTATTGTTGTCCTTCTTGCATAGGACAGAGAGAAATGGAGAGGGGAGGGGAAGACAGAGGGAGGAGAGAAAGATAGACACCTGCAGACCTGCTTCACCGCCTGTGAAGTGACTCCCCTGCAGGTGGGGAGCCGGGGCTCGAACCGGGATCCTTACACCGGTCCTTGAGCTTTGCACCACCTGCGCTTAACCTGCTGCGCTACCCCCATTTTCTTTTTTTTTTTTTAATTGTTATTTATAAAAAGGAAACACTGACAAGAACCATAGGATAAGAGGGGTATAACTCCACACAGTTCCCACCACCAGAACTCCATATCCCATCCCCTCTCCTGATAGCTTTCCTATTCTTTATCCCTAAAGCCACTCGGTAGTAAATCGCAAAGATTTTCCCTCTATAAGCTATCCATAAGGAGAGATGAACCCATCAGCATTGGTAACAGATTACTAACTGGAGTTTCTGCCAATTAATTGATGCCGTACAGCCAACAGCTGCATGATTCATTCTGATAAGATATGGCTTCTGGTAAGGTCATTGCTCCAAGCATGCAATTCATATCTTACTTTTCTTGATCTTTAAAAAATTTAATTATTAAAGTTTTTATATTGCCATCAGTAATATTTTAAATTGAGCAGTGGAAGATTTGCACATCAAATATGTGACAAAGGGTTAATACTTAAAATATATGGAGAACTCATAAAACCCAGCAATAAAAAAAAACTGATTTAAAAAGTGGGCAGAAGAGTTGATAGATATCCTCCAAACACAGACAGATGCCCAGCAGGTAACATGAAGGGGTGTCCATCATCTCTAATTACTGTTAGAGAATATGCAAATCCTAACGGTGGCGGGAGATCCCCTTCAGACTGTGAGGATGGCTGTTATCCCAAAGGACCTAAAACTTACATGTCACAATGCAGTGTTACTTCAACAATAAAAATGTATTTTAAAAGACTGGCACGTTAAAATAGGGAGAGAAGAGGCCAGGCAATGACACATCCGGTAGAGTCCACACATTCTAGCACAAGGTCATCTTCTCCTGCCCCTCTCAAATAGAAGTAAAAGAATAAATGTGGGAAAGGAAGCAGACCTTTAATCCTGCCCTGCAGCCTCCCAGAGACCCAGAGGACGGGACTACAGACTAAATCCCTGCGGGAAAGATGGGTGCAGATAGCACGGGCTCCCCCCTCTGGCAGGTTGACACATGGCAGTGACCCGTCCACAGATCGACCCTTTTAATTCCTTTGGGTTTGATTTTCAAGTCTGGATTAGTGTTGTTCTGATCTTTACAGCAGATGTGTGACACGGTTGTCTTCTCAGGCCCCTGTATCTTGTGGAGGATTTTCCTCCTCAAGTGGCTGGAATAGGTTAGCTGATCAGTACTCGTGGCCCTATGAAAGCCTACTCTATGCTCTGCATCCTGGCCAACCTTGGCTCCCGGAGAAGATTCTCTGTTCTGGTCCTGCCCTGCCTGGTCATTTCATTCAGTTGCAGACACTTTCCGTTTCCTCGGACTTCCTGGATTTGAGAGGCCTGCAAGATGACTTTCCTGGCTTCAGGAGTATATAGGCTTAAGTTCTTTTCTTTAATTTTCTTTTCTCTTCTCTTCTCTTCTCTTCCCTTCTCTTCTCTTCTCTTCTCTTCTCTTCTCTTCTCTTCTTTTTTAGTCATGTTTAAGTGCATAGAAACACGTTGTGTCCCCAGGCTGCAGATGCTACCATGACTCCACCCTGACTTCTCTGGGCAGACGACCTCACCAGTGCATCCTGGACCCTCACCTCTCCAGAGCTCTGGTCCACTAGGGAAAGATAGAATCAGGCTGGGGGTATGGATCGACCTGTCAATGCCCATGCTCAACAGAGAAGCAGCTACAAAAGCCAGAACTTCTACCTTCTGCTTCCCATCAACAACCTTGATCCAGACTCCCAGCGGGGGAGAAGTGACAGGAGGAAGATAAGAGGACTCTGCACTGCAGCTCCATCAGCACCCAGAGAGAGAGAAGGACAAGGAGAGGGACATAGGGAGGTAGTTATGGTGTCGTGAGTGGCTTAGAGGGAGAGGATTGAATCAGGAAAAGAAGGGGCAACTATGTGTAAATGTGGACAGATAGTTGTAGAGAAGATGGTTGGCTCATGTCTACAACCTTAGGGGAACTGTGGTGGATTGCAGTGGGGAGAGTGACGATTCAGAACTCTGGTGGTGGAATGGTGTGGATTCAAACCTCCATTGACATGTAATTTTGTAATTTAAAAATATAGTAAGGAAGTCGGGCGGTAGCACAGTGAGTTAAGCACACGTGACGCCTAGCACAAGGACCGGCGTAAGGATCTCGGTTCGAGCCCCCGGCTCCCCACCTGCAGGGGAGTCGCTTCACAGGCGGTGAGGCAGGTCTGCAGGTGTCTATCTTTCTCTTCCCCCCCCCCGTGTCTTCCCCTCCTCTCTCCATTTCTCTCTGTCCTATCCAACAACAACGACATCAATAATAATAACTACAACAATAAACAACAAGGGCAACAAAAGGGAATAAATAGACATTAAATATATACATATAATAAATAAACAAAAGAAACACTGTGTCCCACATTTTTTATTCATGTTCGATTCATTTCCATGACTTACATTTTAACCAGCGAGGCTTCATGGTGGTGCAGCTGGTAGGGCACACATCACACCCACAAGGACCCAGCTGCAACTCTCCCTCCCCCCACCCCTCGAGTCTCTACTTGCAAGGGGGGAAGTCTTCACAAACAGTAAAGCAGTGTTGCAAGTGTCTCTCTTTTTCTCCATTTCTATCTTCCCTTCTCTCCATTTCTCTCTGTCCCATCTAATAAAAAAATACTGGAACATGAACAGACACACTGACCAGTGGAATAGAATTGAGAGCCCAGAAATGAGGCCCCACACGTATGGACATCTAATCTTTGACAAAGGGGCCCAGACTATTACATGGGGAAAGCAGAGTCTCTTCAACAATTAAAACAACTTTTAAGTGTTTTTAAAAGTTACACTTTATTCAGAATCCTTCTTCTTAACTTCTTACAGAACTGCCCCCCAAATCAGGCAAGCTGTTTGTAAGTCTTATGTTACTTAGAGAACTCTTCTGTACTTTTCCTGAAATAAGCCTACCACTATCATTCCAAAGCTCATGTCATTTTGTGTGGTCTACTGAATTTATTGCAATCACTGCCTTTTAGCTTACTGTCTGTCTATTGCAATTTGTAGGTTTGTTCAGCTGGGGCAGAGTCAACATAAACAAGATAAAAGCAGTCAGCAGCTCTGTTCCAGATGCCCAGATGGAGTTATAAAATTGTAAGTATTAGATTAGAACTTGAAAAAATAAAAGTGTGCCAATGCGTAGTACTTAAAGAAAAACTTTGCAGAAAAATATTCCATCTTTTTTTCTTTTTTTTAATATTTATTTATTCCATTTTTGTTGCCCTTGTTGTTTTATTGTTGTAGTTATTATTGTTGTCTGTCTTCGTTGTTGGGTAGAACAGAGAGAAATGGAGAGAGGAGGGGAAGACAGAGAGGGGGAGAGAAAGACAGACACCTGTAGACCGGCTTCACCGCCTGCGAAGCGACTCCCCTGCAGGTGGAGAGCCGGGGGCTCGAACCAGGATCCTTACACCAATCCTTGCGCTTTGCACCACGTGTGCTTAACCCACGGCACTATTCCATTTTTTTTTTTTTTGTCTAATTACCTTAAGTATTAAGACATTTCCTGGTGCTTGGTTTGAGAAAAAGTAGGTAGTTATGGAGGTGGAGAAGAGATTGACAGCGTTGGCTACACTTGTCATGAACCCTTTGGGGAGTGGGGTTCGAGCTGTTGACGGCTTGCCCCCATGAACTCGTCTCTGCTTTTTGCAGAGCGATGGGGAAATGGCTCTGGCCCTGGAGACAAGCCTCTCCATTGCAGTAGAAGTCCCTGACGGCAAGGATGGGTTTGTCTCTTCCAGGTAGTTGGTTTAAAGGTGTTTAGTGAATTATTAAGTAGCAGAGCTAGATTCGTCTCCTGAACCACAGCCCTGCTGCTATGTGGACCTTCATCCTGAGCAAGTGACTGAAGTCCTACATGACTCAGTGGTGTGTCAACAGCATCGGCTTCCTAGGGCTGGGATGATGCTCGAGTGGGACAAAGCATACAGAGTGCTGAGGGCAGAGTCTGGCATCATCGCCACCTTCTTCAGACTCATCACTCTTCACCGGGACCAGGGGAGTGTTGTGACCTGATGCCACGGGCTCGCTTGAGTCTGTTCTAGGAAGTGACTCACGGCGAAGGTTGCGTTTTGGCAGACGGACTGCCCGGGCTATTCCAGGCAAACAGTGAGAGCAAGAGACACTTGGGAGAATAAGGAGCCTGTCCATTTATGCTAGTGGGTCCAGGTTGGGATCACTCCCAGAAAACCTGCACCCCGGATGGCACTTCAGCAGGCTTTTGTCTGTGTCTGGCAGAGAAGGGGGCGGCAGGGAGGAGCTGCTTATGGGTAACTGTGGGCAGTTTCACAGAAGCAGAATTTAGCTGTTAAGATGGAAACTTTCAAACTTTTTTTATTAACCCCACCCCCACCCCCACCTATTATATCAGGGCTGTGGCAGCCTGGCTTTGACTTCTCTGCCTCAGTTAGGTGAATTTGGAGATTTGAGGTCTCTAAAATAGCACCTGACTTAGAGCTCACATCTTGTCAATGTCCTCTTCCCTTTTCCTTTTTAATTTTTTTAAAGAATTATTATTTGTTGTTTTTTTCTTTTATTTTAAATTTTTATTTACTTATTTATTGGGTAGAGGTAGCCAGAAATCTCGAGGGAAGGGGGAGGTAGAGAGGGAAACAGAGCGACACCTGCGGAGGGAAAGCATCGCGAGTGGTGAAGCAGGGCTGCAGGTGTCTCTCTGTCTCTTTCCCTCTCTATATCCCCCACTTCTCAGTTTCTCTGTCTCTATCAATTAATAAATAAATAAATAAAAATTTAAAAAGAGAGAGAGACCTGCAGCCCTGCTTCACCACTTGCAAAGCTTTCCCCCTGCAGGTGGGGAACCGGGGCCTGAACCTGGGTCCTTGCGCACTGTAACACGTGCTCAACCAGGTGCGCCACCACCCGCCCCTCCTCTTCCCTTTCCCAGATCAGCTTTATGAGTTTGCACAGTATTGTGTTAGTCAACAATGGCCCAGATCTGCATGCTCTTGATTGATAGACAAAAGATTATTATTACAGTAATTTGGGTAAAACATATTTTGGTCACCTTGGAGGATTTAGGAGATGAATGGATTTGAGATTTTATTTTTATTTTATTTGGAGGTGAATTGTTTCTGGTAAAGTTGTTGTCCCATGGGTGCCATTTCTCCTCTCCCCGTGGTGGGTGTAGACAGAACAATCTCACCCCCAGCTGAAGTCCTTGCCGCCATCAGACACTAGTTTCCTTAGCCCTCCGGTCCTTCTCCTTCCCACCTCCCCAGCACCACTGCTTTGGTGCTCTGTGCTAAATCCAGTCCAAGTTTCACTTTGTGTTTTCCCTTTCAGACGTCATTTCACAAATTCCGCTTATGAGGGAGATCATCTGGTGTGGATTTGAAGAATTTTGGGGAAGGGAAATATATAATTGGACACTGACAGTCAAGGAGGGAGAAGGAAAAGGATAGGGAGAGGGAGAGGGAGAGGGAGAGGGAGAGGGAGAGGGAGAGGGAGAGGGAGAGGGAGAGGGAGGGAGAGGAGAGGGAGAGGGAGAGGGAGAGGGAGAGGGAGAGGGAGAGGAGGGAGAGGGAGAGGGAGAGGGAGAGGGAGAGGGAGAGGAGGGAGAGGGAGAGGGAGAGGGAGAGGAGGGAGAGGGAGAGGGAGAGGAGGGAGAGGGAGAGGGAGAGGGAGAGGGGAGGGAGAGGGAGAGGGAGAGGGAGAGGGAGAGGAGGGAGAGGGAGAGGGAGAGGGAGAGGAGGGAGAGGGAGAGGGAGAGGGAGAGGGAGAGGAGGGAGAGGGAGAGGGAGAGGGAGAGGGAGAGGGAGAGGGAGAGGGAGAGGAGGGAGAGGGAGAGGGAGAGGGAGAGGGAGAGGGAGAGGGAGAGGGAGAGGGAGAGGGAGAGGGAGAGGGAGAGGAGGGAGAGGGAGAGGGAGAGGGAGAGGAGGGAGAGGGAGAGGGAGAGGGAGAGGGAGAGGGAGAGGAGGGAGAGGGAGAGGGAGAGGGAGAGGGAGAGGGAGAGGGAGAGGGAGAGGAGGGAGAGGGAGAGGGAGAGGGAGAGGGAGAGGGAGAGGGAGAGGGAGAGGGAGAGGGAGAGGGAGAGGGAGAGGGAGAGGGAGAGGGAGAGGGAGAGGGAGAGGAGGGAGAGGGAGAGGGAGAGGAGGGAGAGGGAGAGGGAGAGGGAGAGGAGGGAGAGGGAGAGGGAGAGGAGGGAGAGGGAGAGGGAGAGGGAGAGGGAGAGGGAGAGGACCTCATGGGGATGATCCCTAGGTTTACTTTAGTTTTGTCCTATGTGCACTTAACCCTCTGTGCTACTGCCTGGCCCCCAGGTTTACTTTATTTTCATGCCAGAGAGCGAGAAAGACCAGAGCACTGCTCGTGTATGGCATTTGGTGGTGCTGAGTATTAAACCTGGGTCTTCTGGGGCCTCAGGCATGCAATTCTGGTTCTCAGTCACTGCGTTATCTCCCCAGCACAAGAACACTCTCCAAGATGTAAAAATACATGGTCGGTATTTCACACCACTAACGAAAAAAAAAGGAAGAAAGAGTGGAGTGAGGAAAGATCTACAACTGAGTCTTTTTTTAAAAAATTTTTTATTTATAAAAAGGAAACATTGACAAAACCATAGGATAAGAGGGCTACAGCTTCGCATAATTCCCACCACCAGAACTCCGTATCCCATCCCCTCCCCTGATAGCTTTCCTATTCTTTACCCCTCTGGGAGTGTGGACCCAAGTCCACACTTCTGTAGTTGCTTCCCCGCTGAACATGGGTGTTGACAGGTCAATCCATACTCCCATCCTGTCCCTCTCTTTCCCTAGTGGGGAATGGCTGTGGGGAAGCGGAGCTCCAAGGCACATGGGTGGGGTTGTCTGTCCAAGGAAGTCTAGTCGCATCCTGTTAACATCTGGAACCTGGTGGCTGAAAAGAGAGTCAATATACAAAGCCAAACAAACTGTTGGACAGTTATGGACCTAAAGGCTGGAATAGTGCAGGTGAAGTGTTGGGGAGGTCCTCCATTTTGTAGATCGCTAGTAGGCATATTTTAGTTATATTTCAAAGGGCCTAGTAGCTATACTAGTGTTTTGTTTTGTTTTTGCCTGAGCCTGAAATCTGATATGCAGGTGGATCCAAGTTCTTGTCTGGGGAGATGATGTCATGGCTGAGAAAAGGACCAGAAAGCTGGATCAGGGAAGAGAGTAGCTCCCAAATATGGGAAAGGGGTATAAATATTACTGTAAACCCCATCGATTTGATGTGATCTGGGGCCCATAATTAGCTTAGGAGCCTGTGTGACCTCTACATCCCTCTAGATCTGAGCTCACATTCTGTGGTCATGAGTAGGAACATTCCAAGCTGTCCCAATATGGACCCATCTTCCTCAGGTGTAGCATAGAGTATGTTGTCCATCCTCCCATCGGAGGATGGAACATTCTCTACCATTGTTGATCCAAGTTGAGGGCAAGGTCCTATGGGGGCCCACAAAGGGTCTCTTTTGTTGTTCCTGTAGAGATGACTGGAAACAATGGAGAGAGGGATTTATTCGAGGTCTACAACTGAGTCTTAAAGAGGACTGAGTCTAATGGCTAAGACTGAGGGATACCTGCAAGGGAGCCAGATGCTTGATCAGATAAGGAGACAAAAATACAGTGTTTTATCACAGCCTGGAAAAGGGCTAGTTACACCCTTCTTTCCTCTATCACTGTTGTTCTTTCTTTTCTAGAAGCAGAAAGTCCCATGAATTTAGAAGCAGTATTTTTCTTATGCTTAATTAGTACATGAAATGTATATGCTCCCAGCAAATGATTTGAAATAGATGTAACCAGAGAAGGAATGTGTTTAAATGTGTTTGTCAGATGACTCTATTAGCCAGATTGTATCATACAGCATGATGGTTCCATTAGGAACAGTGTAGCACAATTCAGGGTGGTGAGAGGGACAGAGCAAAACATTTCCCCACTGTGTCTCCTTTGACCAGTGTTGCTCTCACAGCTGTTGCTTTGAGATTGTTCTCCTGAAAATATTTAGAGTTTTATTATTAGTAGTATTTAATTTTTTTTTTGAGTCCTGGCACAAATAGAAACCACGTGGACCTGGGATTCTTTTTAACCTTTTCCACTTAATCAATAAAGAACCTAACACAAGTGTGTTTTGGCAGGGACTCTTAAAACAGTAATACAAAGAGCTGGGTAGGCTCTGGCTTTGTGTTGTCATGACAACTGCCCAGGACAGTTTTTGAGTAGCAAGCCTGAGAGAGAAAAGGGGAGGGGACGGGAGAGGGAGAGAGGGAAAGGGGGAGGGAGAGAGGGATGGGAGGGAGAGGGGAAGGGAGAGGGGGAGGCAGAGGGGGAGAGGGGAAAGGAGAGGGAGAGGGGGAGGGAGAGAGGGGGAGGCAGAGGGAGAGAGGGGAGGCAGAGGGGGAGAGGGCAAGGGAGAGGGGAAGAGGGGGAAGGAGAGGGAGAGGGGGGAGGCAGAGGGGGATAGGGGAAAGGAGAGAGGGAGGGAGGGAGAGAGGGAGGGAGAGAGGGAGGGAGAGAGGGAGAGAGGATGCACACTTTAAAATGCAGCTCTATAACTAGGTTCTTTAAAATACCAAGTATTCATTTTTAGCCTTCCAAAAGCTATGCGAAGACAAAGCAACATCAGATATGTGAGGTTCTTAAAATTCCCATCTTGTTATTTCTTAGGTTTTTTAGCATCTTTTCTAAATGGTCATACATTTATTTTACATTTATAAACATACTACCTACAGTCTCTGTATAATGTATAAGCTTGCTAATTTTTCTTGACATCATGAGACAAGCTAATAGTCCTTTTGTAAATATAAAGTGAATACATATAACACCAAATTTAACAATGTTGATTGTAAATAACCAGCAAGGTGCCCATGGAACAGGGCCTCAGAGATGCAAGGGAAGCCAGGTGCAGAGACCCAGCTGAGGGACTGGATTTCACCCTGTGTCTCCTAGGAGTTTTCTTGGAAGTAGACATTTCCACCCAAACTGGTGAATGTCAGTATTGTCAGCTCAAACAATCATTTGTGTTTTGTTTGGGTATGACCCATTCCCTTTGATTCAAACCACTCTTTAGTAGATGAGTGGTCATTGGAGAGACAGGACATCAGTCAGCATTGACTCAGCACTCAGCATGTGGTACGCACTGTCCTCCCTGCCTTGACCTACAGGAACTTAGCGAACTTAAGAACCTATGGATTTGCTCTCCCTATTGTCTTCATTTAAAAAAAATTTTTTATTAGTGGTTTAATAATGATTAACAAGATTGTAAGGTAACAGGGACAATTCCATACAGTTCCCACCACCCGAGTTCCATGTCCCATCCCCTCCATTGGAAAATTTCCTATTTTTTCTTAAGATTTTTCTTTTTTAAAAATCTTTTCTTTTTAAAAATTGTATTTATTAGGGAGTCGGGTGGTAGCGCAGTGGGTTAAGCGCACGTGGCATGAAGTGCAAGGACTGGCTTAAGGATCCCAGTTCAAGCCCCCGGCTCTCCACCTGTAGAGGAGTCGCTTCACAGACGGTGAAGCAGGTCTGCAGGTGTCTTATCTTTCTCTCCTCTTCTCTGTCTTCCCCTCCTCTCTCCATTTCTCTCTGTCCTATCTAACAACAACAACATCAATAACAACAATAATAACTACAACAATAAAAAACAATAAGGGCAACAAAAGGGAAAATAAATACATAAATAAATTTTTTAAATTATATTTATTTATTGGATAGAGACAGCCAGAAATTGAGAAAGTAGGGAGAGAGAGAGAGGGAAAGAGAAAGAGAGATATCTGCAGCACTGTTTTACTACTTGCAAAGCTTTCCCTCTGCAGGTGGGGACTAGGGGCTTGAACCTGGGTCCTTGATCATTATAACATGTGCACTCAACTACGTGTATCACCACCTGGCCCCATCTTCCTTATTCTTTATCCCTCTGGGAGTACGGTCCAAAATTCTTGTTTTTTTTTTTAATATCTTAATTACTTTTTTTAAATATTTATTTTTAAAATAGAAATATTGACAAGACCATAGGATAACAGAGGTATAATTCCACACAATTCACACCACCAGAACTCCGTATCCTCTCCCTCCCCTCACCTTGATAGCTTTCCCACTCTTGATCCCTCTGGGATATGGACCCAGGGTCATTATGGGGTATAGAAGGTGGGAGTTCTGGCTTCTGTAATTGCTTCTCTGCTGGACTTGGACATTAGCAGGTGGGTCCATTCCCCCAGCCTGTTTCTGTCTTTCCGTAGTGGGGCAGGGCTCTGGGGAGGGGAAGTTGCAGGTCATCTGCTTGGGGAAATCAGGATGGCGTCATAGTAGCATCTGCAACTTGGTGGCTGAAAGGCCATAAGCTATAAAGCAGATATTGTCTTCATTTTATCAGTGGGAAAACTGAAGCACAGAGAAGTTGTGTAACTTGTCCAAGGCCATACAGCTAGAGGAGCTAAGACTCAGACCTAGATAGGCTGGCACCCTCACCAGTTTGTGTGGATGCCAGCTTTCCCAGTGGTTCGCTAGCCAGAAGTGTAGAGTGGTCCACTCTCATTGTGGACTTCTGACATGGTACGGGCTGGTTAGATACCCCTTATGAAGTGTTTCTGTTTTGCTGATCTGGAATTTGGTTTTAAAAAATCATATAAAGAGAATAGACCTTTATTCTTGTTCAGTGCCTTCTGTGTTGTCCCTGATGCAGTCAGGCTTCGGAAGCAGGCATACATTGTTTCATGATAATGTTGTAGGCACTGTCCAGCCATCAGCAGAACAGCACTACCGCTATTCAGAATCACACTAGCCCACTGGGTTCTGTATTCCAAAAGGAAGTCCCTCTGTGTGCTCCCAGCTGCCCCCAGAATAGGGCCTGAAAGTGAGCTCTCCATAAATATCTGTTGAAATGTACTGAATCCCACCCTTGCATGACTGTCAGAATCACCATGCAGTGCCCTGGATAGCCCTTGATGCCCAGGCCACTCACTGCCTGCCTGACTTCTAGCCACCAACCCAGTGACTCCTTTGTATCCATCCTTGAACACTTTTTAATTTTTTCCCTATTATGTGCCTTCTTCTCCTTCTCCTCCTTCTCCTTCTTCTTTGCCTCCAGAGTTATTTCTAGGGCTTGGTGCCAGCAGTACGAATCCACTGCTCGTGGTGGCCATCTTTTTTTTCCATTTTATTGGATAGGATAGAGAGAAATTGGGAGGGAAAGGGGGAGAGAGGGAAAGGGAGAGGGAGAGAAAAAGATTGGTACCTGAAGACCTGCTTTGCCACTTGTGAAGTGTCCCTCACTTTCAGGTGGGGAGCCCGGTGCTAGAACCCAGAGCCTTGTGAGGGTCATTGAGCTTTGTAATATGTGCACTTAACTGGGTGCCCAGCTTCCTATTCTTTCTTTACCAGAACCCTGCTTGGCTCTGGCTTATGGCGATACCAGCGATTGAACCTGAGACTCAGAACCTCAGGCATAGAAGCCTTTTGCATAACCACTGTGCTATCTCTCTGCACTGCCTTCTGACACATGACAGCTTTTTTTCCCCCCCATACTGCTTTTGTTTTCAGCTGTGACCAAATGCAGATGAGAAGGACCCAAGTGGAAGGACTTGTGTCTGGGTGGGTGGGGTATTGCTTGGCCCAGCAATGGTTCACTGTGTCCATGCCGGACCAACCTGTTCTCATCATACCCTCCTATCAGTCTCTGAGAATTTTAAACTAAGCAGCAAATGCCAATCCATGTAGGTTCAAAAGGAACATTAACACACATATTATTCTGTGGACCTCTTGTTCCAGGAGTATATCTCATTCATTTAAAAATTAACTCTAAGAAATGGCACAAAATATAATACGCAGTTTGAATAAATACTGCTTAACAGATTTCTCCTAGTACCAGATGAGCTGAAATGTAATATAAGGTAAACAAAGTGTGTTGACTGTTTCAGGGCCAGAAGGTTGAATGTATTCTCTAGTACGCCTTATAAGTAGCGCTTACTAACTTTAGAATGAATGCCCCTGAGTTTGGGCTTCTGCTCAGGATAGTGTCATAAATGAAGGTGCCCTTCTGCAGTCAGAACCAGAGCATTTCATGCCCGAGAAATGACCGTGAAACATGGCTGTGATCACCTCAACTTGGCTTTTCATGATGCCATCTTCAAGCATATGTTTTCTAATGCTTTGTTAACAAGAAAGAGGGAGCAGGAATCAGAGCATCGCTCTGTCACATGTGATGCCAGGGATTGAATCTAGGACCTCATGCTTGAGAGTCTAGCACTTTATCTACTGTGCCACCTGCCTGGCCGTTCAGTACTATGCTTCTTCTAGACCAATCATTCTTTGGCATCCCCAGCCTTCCCCACTAGTCTAGGCTTTGGTAGATGACGCTCTGCTCTCTGGGCTACAGGTTGAAGGAGCATTTCTACCCTCGTGGGTAACTCTTGTTATCTTTCCCAAACACCTCAGTGTAGTCTTTTTTAAATTTTGTATTAGTGATTTAATAATGATTAACAAGAATGTAAGATAGCAGGGGTACAATTCCAGACAGTTCCCACCACCAGAGTTCTGTGTCCCATCCCCTCCACTGGAAGCCTCCCTGTTTATCCCTCTGGGAGTACGGACCAGAATTCTTTGTGCAGCTCAGTGTAGCCTTTAAAGTTGTAGGTTTGGCATCACACCCAGTAGAACAGACATAATGCAGTGTGCACAGACCAGAGTTCAAATCCCTTCTCTCCACCTACAAAGGGGAGGGGTCTTCACAAGTGGTGAAGCAGAGCTGCCGGTATCTCTCTCTATCTCCCACTTCTCTCTTGATTTCTGGGTTTGTTTTTTTTTAACATTTTTTTAAGTGGGGGGATTAATGGTTTACAGTCAACAGCAAAATACAGTAGTTTGTACATGTGTACCATTTCTCAGTTTTCCACATAACAGTCTGACCCCCTCTTGGTCCTCCTCTGCCATCATGTTCCAAAACCTGAGCCCTCCCCACACCCCAGAGTCTGTTACTTTGGTGCAGTTCACCAAACCCAGCCCAAGTTCTGCTCCGTGTTTTCTTTGTTTGTTGATTTCTGTTTTACTCAGTAAATAAATAGATAAATAAAATGTTTAAAAATGTGAGGAATAGAGTAGTTGGTAGGCAGTGATGTTGATTAATCAACTAATCCCAATTAAGCCACTGGAGGGGATGGCTGGTGACTCCTTCCTCTTTCATTCTGACCTCTACTCACCTCTCTTTGTACTCAACCCCTCTCTGAATTTTCTCATCTGCCTTTTCTAGTTGGCTCTTTCTTCTCACTCATATTTCTTTGATCTTTTTTACAATCCACTCTCCCTTTGTCTCCCTCACAATCCTCTCCCCATTCCAAGACAACAAGTTATTTTCAACCTTTTTGGAATGCAAGGACCTTTCCAAAAATATGTTTCCTTCATGTATTCTAGGAAAGTGCTCTTCAGATTATAATTATTGTCATGGAATTAATTTAGTTGGTTCCTTTCCAATGAAATAAAATAAATCTGAATGTAAAGTTCCACTGCATAGCTGGCATATACTGTGCTTGTCTTTTTAAAAAAATATCTTTTTAATTTATTATCAATCGAATGTTACAAGATTGTAGATTACAGTGACTAGCTCCACACCACACTGACCACCAAAATTCTGTATTCCCATCCTCCCAAAGATAACCACCATATAGTTTTCACAAGTCTTATGGTTTACTTGCTTCTGTTTTATTTGGATTTTTTTTTTGGGGGGTGGGTAATGTGAATCAGATCTCCAGATTCCACATATGAGTGATTTGGCAGTTGTCTTTCATCTCTTATTCCGCTAAGCATAATCACCTCCAGTTCCATACACTTTGTCCCAAAGGACACAATATTATTTTTTGATAAATAAATATATAATGGAATATATATCCCATAACTTCTTTAGCCAGTTATCTGTTGATGGGCATTTGGGTTGATTCTACTCTTTAGCGATTGTGAATAATGCAGCTATGAACATAGGGGTGCATATGTCCCTCTAGTTAGTGCTTGAGTGTCCACTGGATAAATACCCAAGAGAGGTCTTGCTGGATCATAAGGTACTTCTGTTTTTATTTTGAGTTTCGGGACTTTCCATACAGTCTTCCAAAGAGACTGTCCAGTTTACATTCCCACCAGTAGTATAACAGGGTTCTCTTTCTCTACCTCTCCAACACCTGTCATTTCCTGGTTTGGTAATGGAAGCCATTCTCTCAAATGTGAGATGGGATCTCAGGGTAATTTTAATTTGCATTTCTCTGATGATAAGTGAAGAGGAGCATTTCTTCATGTGTCTGTGGGCCATATGGATCTCTTCTTTAGAAAACTGTCTGTGTAGGTCTTTGGCCCACTTTTTTACTGGGTTGTTTTTTGCTTCTTTTGTAGATCTGTACCAATTCTGTATAGATGTTTGATATCAGTAGCTTGTCTGATGTGTGATGTGCAAATATCTTCTCCCATTTACTGGATTGCCTGGTTATACCTGTGTAGTTTGCTTTTGATGTGCAGAAGCTTTGAGTTTCATGTCATCCTGTTTACTTACTCTTATTTTTATTTCCTATGCCCAAGGCCATTGAGTTTCCAAATAAATCTTTGATGTGAATCCTGCAAAGTTCCACTGACATTTTCTTTTATAAGTTTTAGAATTTCTGGTCTACTATCTAGATCTTTCATCCATTTTGATTTGACCTTCGTGTATGGTGCTAGGTGGTGGTCTAGTTTCACTTTTCTACATGTGGCTGTTCTGTGATTAAGCCTTGTTTCATTAACTTTTTGTTTCTGTCTGTAAATGTAGCATGTGGGCACTGTTTTGCTATGCAAAATACTTTTTTTTTTACTATGACTAACAACCACAGGTTGGATAACTACAAATGCACCTTTTTTTTCTACTTTTTTCCTTTATTGGGAGATTAATGCTTTACATTTGACAGTAAATACAATAGTTTGTACATGCATAACATTTCTAAGTTTTCCACATTACAATACAACCACCACTAGGTCTTCTGTCATTCATTTCCAGGACCTGTACTCTCCCCCTCACCTACCCCTGAGTCTTTTACTTTGGTGCAATACACCAGCTCCAGTCCAGGTTCTGCTTAGTGTTTTCTCTTCTGACCTTGTTGTTCAACTTCTACCTGAGAGTAAGATATTCATTCTTCTATTTCTGTCTTATTTCACTTAACATGATTTCTTCAAACTCTATCCAAGATGAGCTAAAAATGGTGAAATCAACATTTTTAGCAGCTGAGTAGTATTCCATTGTGTATATAGACCACAACTTGCTCAGCCACTCATCTTTTGTTGGACACCTGGGTTGCTTCCAGGTTTTGGCTATTACAAATTGTACTGCTATGATCATGGGTATACACAAATCGTTTTCTATGGGTGTTTTTTTTTCCCTTAGAATCCCCGGGAGAGGAATTGCAGGATCATAGGGTAGGTCCATTTCTAGCCTTCTGAGAATTCTCCAGACTGTTCTCCACAGAGATTGGACCAATTGACATTCCCACCAGCAGTGCAGGAGGGTTCCTTTGAGCCCACAACCTCTCCAGCATTTGTTGCTGTTACCTTTTCTGATGTATGACATTCTCACAGGAGTGAAGTGGTATCTCATTGTTGTCTTTATTTGCATTTCTCTGACAGTCAAAGACTTGGAGCATTTTTTCATGTGTTTCTCAGCCTTTTGGATCTCTTCTGTGGTGAATATTCTGTCCACGACCTCTCCCCATTTTTGGATGGGGTTATTTGTTTTCATGTGGTTGAGTTTGGCAAGCTCTTTATATATTTTGGTTATTAGCATCTTGTCTGATGTATGGCATGTAAAGATCTTCTCCCATTCTGTGAGGGGTCTCTTAGTTTGGGTATTGGTTTCTTTTGCTGTGCAGAAGATTTTCAGTTTGATGTAGTCCCATAGATTTATGCTTGCCTTAGTCTTCTTTGTAATTGGATTCGTTTCATTGAAGATGTCTTTAAAATTTATGTGGAAAAGAGTTCTGTCAATATTTTCCTCTAAGTATCTGATAGCTTGTGGTCTAACATCCAAGTCCTTGATCCACTTGGGATTTGCTTTTGTATTTGGTGAAATATAGTGGTTCAGTTTCATTCTTCGACATGTTTCAGCCCATTTTTTCCAACACCATTTATTGAAGAGATTCCCCTTTCTCCATTTAATAGTCTGGGCACCTTTGTCAAAGATTAGATGTCTATAGGTGTGGGGGCTCACTTCTGGCCTCTCAAATGCACCTTTTTTTTTTTTTGAAAACATGAGAATTACAGCAGTTAGCTCTGTTCCCGGCATCTAGACACTTACTAGATGTTTGTTGGTTGAATTGATTTGTATGGATGAATGATTCCTGTTGGGGGTCATTAGAAAGAGAAAGGGGAAAAAAAAGAGGTCAGAAAGAAAAGAGGTCAAGAAGAGATGAGAGAGGCTTCTGTATAATAGCTACAATGGGAGCACTAATTTCTGGCCTTGGAAAATACACTCTTGTTACTTACTTATAAAGAACTGAGAACTGAAGTGAACATGCAAGGGGAAGGAGGAACTGCAGCTGAAAGTCTAAATGCAAAAGGCATTAGACCGATAAAGTGCATGTCTTTTCGAACATTATCTGTAATGCCATCAGTGTTTGCCAAACAAGATAAATGTAATAAACAAAGATGATTTTGTTGGAGCTTTCAGAGAAGAGTAGCATAAAAGTTTTCCAACTAAAAAAGATATATAAATTTAAGTTTTATCTATGTGTTATTAATTTAAGGCATCTAAAGTTTGATACCTGCAGACCTGCTTCACCAATTATGAAGTACCCCCTGCCCTCCACAGGTGGGTAGCAGGGGCTTGAACCTGGGTCCGTGGACACGGTAATGTGTATGCTCAACCAGGCGCACCACCACCCAGCCCCTGTTGTTTTCTCAGATTACCGAATTGGCATCCATTTTGTGTATGACTGGTGAATGGGCTAGTTTTTTTTTTAATTATGTTTATTTATTTATTATTGGATAGAGACAGAGAGAAATTAAGAGGGGAGGGGAGGTACAGAGGGAAAGAGACAGAGAGACATCTGCAGCTCTGCTTCACTACTTGTGAAGCTTTCCCCCTGCAGGTGGGGACCAGGGGCTTGAACCTGGGTCCTTGTACACTATAATGTGAACAATTAACTAAGTGTGCCACCACAAGGCCCCGGGATGGTTTTAAGGGTAGGAGTAAGGGCTGAGCCATACTGTGACATTGTGTCTCACGCTCTTGTCACCCGTGGGCTCCTTCAGTTTTTCTGCTTGCACAACAGAGATGTGTCCAGGCCTGTTGAGTGCACCGCCCTTATCTTTAAATATACATGAGACCTCTTTTCAGTAAAGATAGTATTTTAGGGGAGTCAGGTGGTAGCGCAGTGGGTTAAGCGCATGTGGCGCAAAGCAGAAGGACCCCGGTTCGAGCCCCTGGCTCCCCACCTGCAGGGGAGTCGATTCACAGGTGGTGAAGCAGGTCTGCAGGTGTCTGTCTTTCTCTCCCCCTCTCTGTCTTTCCCTCCTCTCTCCATTTCTGCCTGTCCTATCCAACAATGATGACAACAGTAATAACTATAACAATAAAACAACAAGGGCAATAAAAGGGAATAAATAAAATAAACATTAAAAAAAATAAGAAGAAGGAAAACACTTCAGCTTTATATTTAAATGCAGCTATAATGTGTGTGGCTGTGTGTGGCTCAGAATACCTCGGAGCTTTTAGAATGAGCATTTTCAGTCTTTACATTTTAAACTACTCATGTCATAATTTGAATCTATTTTATATTACGTTTCCTGATGACCGTAGTTGTGGTTATATCCAGTAAGACTGCTTTTCACTTTTAAACCAAAAGAAATGCAAGTGAATTAAATGTTCTCATGATTACAGTGTTAGGCGTTCTGACTTTGGCTACACAGTTGCTATCACCAGTGAGTTTCACATATTATGTGTTTCTGTGATGTGAATTAGCATCCTTGATTTCCACTGCCCCTTTTGAGATCCCTGCCCGTGGAAGGATCCCCTTGGGTCATCAGATGTGCCCTGCTCTAATGTAGCTGCGAGGGAGAAGGCTGTCTGCCAAGACCTGAACCCTGGTTGCTGCCCTGTTCTATTTCTCCAATTCTGATTCTGAATGGTCAAGCCCCACTGACTTACCCTGCTGTGCGGCAGGACCCAAAAGAGCCTCCTGGAAGGTGCTCTGTGACCTAGAAGAGCCAGTGATATATCGCCATCTCCTTTTTGACGCTCTCAGTATGGTGCTATCCTGTCGTGGAGTGAAGCAGAGTTCAGTCGCTCCTTTGACTCATGGTTGGGTTCTGAGATTTTTACATTAGAGTTTTTTTCATGGTGAGATGCTAGTTAGTCTCTGTCTTATAAAAATAAGTAAAAATTTCATTTTTTAAATATTTTAAAAACTCTTTTCCATTGAGGTTGGCAGAATAGCTCAGTTTGCATAGTGTGCGGATCTGCCTTGTGTGTCACCCAAGTTCAAGCCTGGCCCCCTGTCACATTGAAGAAAATTTTGGTGCTCTGGCCTCTTTCATTCGCTCTGTCCCTGTGTGTCTTTCTCTCTGCCTCTCATTCTTTCTCTCTCTCTCTGCCTCCCTGTTTCTGTCTAAAATCTTTCCCTCAAACGCACTTCCCATTAACTTGCAAAACCACATTTTTTTTTTATCACTGGATTTATTTTTTTAAGTTAATTTATTTATTTCCTTTTTGTTTTATTGTTGTAGTTATTATTGGTGTCTGTCTTCATTGTTGGGTAGGACAGAGAGAAATGGAGAGAGGAGGGAAAGACAGAGGGGGAGAGAAAGATAGACACCTGCAAACCTGCCTCACCGCCTGTGAAGCCACTCCCCTGCAGGTGGGGAAAAACCACATTTTTAAGATGGCTGAAACCCATTAGTGAAAGGTCATATTTTTATTCTGTATGTTGAAAAACATCAAGTCCTGAAATAGCCGAATAAAATGTAGCCTGTCATTTATCCACAAGAAAAAGAGGGTTTGAGATGATTTTGCCTTCCTTTACACCTTATATATTTTTATTAAATTACTTTGTTTGGGGGAAAAGGTGATTTTCAAGATATCCTAATTTTTAACTACTTTGTCTTACTGCTCATAATGGTGTTAGAAATCCTTTCCTTGATGTCCAAATAAAGTCAGTCGGTACTCTTTAAAAGAAGTATTTCTGGGACCACGGGTGGCTTACCCAGGTAAGGGCACATAGTACTCAACTCAAGGACCTGCGCAAGGATCCAAGTTCGAGCCACCACCCCCACCTGCGGGGGGGGGGGCTTCACAAGTGGTGAAGCAGCTCTGCAGGTGTCTTTCTGTCTCTCCTTCTCTCAATTTCTCTCTGTCCTATCGAATGAAAAAGAAAAAAAAAAAAAAAAAAAGACCGCCAGAAGTAATAGATTCGTAGTGCCGGCCCCAAGCCCCAGCAACTGGAGGCGGAAAAAAAAAAAAAGAAATATTTCTTGTAAAACAAAGCTCTTTAGGCTTGTTTCAAAAGATAAATAGCTGAATTAGTAGTTCCTTTATCATGTGTTTAGAAAATACGCATGTAAATTAAATAGAGGTTATGTATCTAGACGCATTTTTCAAATAACATATAGAGCTAGAAAAAAATACTCTTTTTAACCTTTGAAGCATCAGTAAAGATTTAGCAGGTAGAAGATGTAAGGTCACGGGCAAGGTCACGGGCTGGGAGATAACTGACATCCAGTAGGTGCTGTTGTGCGTGAGATGCTTCCCCAGGAGGAGAGAGCAGCTATGAACAGGGACTGCCAGCAGCTTGCTAGCAAAGGAGAAAAGGCAAAATATCAAAAACATAGAATAGCAATTCTCACAACGTGCTCTAGATCCCAGTGAGTCGCCGGGCCCTATTCCAATGGGCCTTTGAGCACATAGAAAAAGAAAACTGATTACGTTGAAGTAACTTCTGACGAGGTAGCAAACATTTTTGCCTATCAACCCTTACGTGCATGTCTTTTGGGCCTAGGCAGTAGTGCACCTGGTTTGCATACACATTGTAAGCACAAGAACCCGGGTTCAAAGCCCCCACCCCCCACCTGGAGGGTGGAAACTTCACAAGCAGTAAAGCAGTATTGCAGGACTCTCTCTCTTTCCCTCTCTGTGTGTGTGTGTGTGTGTGTGTGTTCTCTCTCCCCCACCCCCCAGTTTATCTGTTTTCTATCAAGGAAAGGGACAGAAGGAGGGAAAAAGACGCCTGGAGTAGTAGATTCATCCTGCAGGCACTGAGCCCCAGCAGTCACCTTTGTGGCAATAAAAAAACAACTAAAAATAGAAATGCATGCCTTTTAAGGATGTTTATGGTAGAATGGGATATACACGTAAAACAATTCTGTTTGCTTCTCAGAATACTCTGATAATCCGAAGGAAAAGCATGTGTGAGACTATCTTTTTTTTTTTTTAAATATTTATTTTATTTATTTATTCCCTTTTGTTGCCCTTGTTGTTTTATTGTTGTAGTTATTATTGTTGTTGTCATTGTTGGATAGGACAGACAGAAATGGAGAGAGGAGGGGAAGACAGAGAGGAGGAGAGAAAGATAGACACCTGCAGACCTGCTTCACCGCCTGTGAAGCGACTCCCCTGCAGGTGGGGAGCCGGGGTTCGAACCGGGATCCTTATGCCGGTCCTTGTGCTTTGCGCCACCTGCGCTTAACCCGCTGCGCTACAGCCCGACTCCCGAGACTATCTTTTTAAAAAACATTTTATTCACTTATCATTGAGCAAGAGCTACAGAAAGAGACAGAGAGACCAGAGCACTGTGCAGCTGTAGTTTATGGTGGTGCTGGGGGTTGAGACTGGGACCTCAAAGCCTCAGGCATGAAAGCATTTTGCATAATCCTCACACTGTCTTCCCAAACAGAGATTATCTTAAATTTTGAGCCAAACCCCCCCCACACCCCCCCACACCCCCCACCCCCCGCTTTCTTCAGGGACCACCCATTGAGGTAACACCTGGCAGACCACTAGTGGTTCTTCAGACTTGGATGTTTGGCAGATATTTTTCTCAGGTGGGAGCAAAGCTTGTCACTTAAAGAAAGATAGTCAGCTTCATTTGCTACCAGTGGCCTAATCAGAAGCTATTTCAACCCCCAAATCAGAATTTAGGAAACTTGTTAGGGATAGGGTTGTGGTGCTTAATGACTTGTTGATGAAGATGGTAGCAATTTAACAAGTGTTGTCTTTTTAAAATTCTGCTTCATATATTATAATTTGGATGATTCAACAGTCAAAAAAAAAAGATGATAGTGTGTCCTTTAGGACAAAATGGATGATTATGCTTAGAAAAACATACTTCATTAATAACAAAATTTCATGGCATATGGTAAATATGGGTTAAGTGTTAATATCATTGTTAAATTATCAAGTATTTAAAAATTCTCCCAGTTTTAATTTCTCATGAGGTAAATGTCATTGGATATATCCAATACAACCCAAAGCTTACTGGGACACTCAAGTATTAATACTTTTAAAAGATGTGCTTTTAGGAGAGAGAGAATCTCAAGTTATCACTCAGCCCAGACATGGTGCTGGCTGTGGGGCCTGGACCCTCTGGTACCTCAGACGTGCGAGTCCTGTGTTCTAGCACTGAGCCCTCTCGTGGTATCACATTTTAAGACTGTGAATGGTTTCTGAGATTGAAAACTTTCAGGATGTGCTAGTATAGAATTTTTTACCTTTAAAGTTGGTGTACAGGGAGTCGGGCGGTAGTGTAGCTGATTAAGCACAGGTGGCGCAAAGAGCAAGGAGAGGCCTAAGGATCCCGGTTTGAGCCCCCGGCTCCCTACCTGCAGGGGAGTCACTTCACAGGCGGTGAAACAGGTCTGCAGGTGTCTGTCTTTCTCTCCCCCTCTCTGTCTTCCCCTCCTCTCTCCATTTCTGTCCTATCCAACAATAATGACATCTGTCATAACCACAACAGTAAAATAACAAGGGCAACAAAAGGGAATAAATAATATTAAATATTTTTTTAAAAAATTAAAAAAAATAAAGTTGGGGTACAGCAGAGGATTAGCTGGTAATTGTTTAACTGCCTCGGTGACACCAGGGTTACCGCAGGAGCTTGATGCTTGCATGACAGAGTCACTTCTCCCTGCAGCCATTTTTCTTTTCTTCTCCTTTATTTTTATTTATTTATTTGTTTATTTACTTACTTATTTAAAAACGGAGACATTAACAAAACCATAGGCTAAGAGGGGTACAACTCCACACACTTCCCACCACCAGAACTCTGTATCCCATCCCCTCCCCTGACAGCTTTCCTGTTCTTTAACCCTCTGGGAGTATGAACCCAAGGTCATTGTGGGATGCAGAAGGTGGAAGGTCTGGCTTCTGTAATTGCTTCCCCACTGAACATGAGCGTTGACTGGTCGGTCCATATTCCCAGCCTGGCTCTCTCTTTCCCTAGTAGGGTGGGGCTCTGGGGACGCGGAGCTCCAGGACACATTGGTGGTGTCATCTGTCCAGGGAAGTTTGGTTGGCATCATGCTAGTGGGAGAGAGAGAGAGAAAGAGGGAGAGATATGCCTGCAGTACTGCTTCATGGCTGGTAAAGTTTTCTTTCCTGCAGATGGGGACCAGAGGCTTGAACCCAGGTCCTTGAATATGGTGACATGGGCTCTACTAGTTATGCCATAGGCCATAGACTTTTTAAATTTTTATTTCTTTCTTTATTTTATTTTTTTTTATAAGAATAGTGCTCATCTCTGGCTTATGATGGTATAGGGGGTTGAACCTGGGGCTTTAGAGCCTCAGACCGAATCTTTTTGCATAGCCATTATGCTATCTGCTCCCCATATGCTTTGTATTTCTTAAATACAAAGGGAAACATGGATGTGGGAGACATGGATGTGACGAAGTCAGCAACAGTAATTTATTTTGTAAACAAAATTTGTCCTTCACACTTACTCAGTTAACTAGAGAGAATCATTTTCCAAGGTGCCTGGTGAGAGAGGCACTGTGAGCCTGTGGAAAGAAGTCTAATAAGCCTGAGAATTGGGAGCTCAGTGTAGAGTGTAGTCCTGTCATCCTCTCATTGATTGGTTCCTGTATCCTGTTCTTTCTTCTTTTTTAAAATGATTTTATTGGGGGTTAATGGCTTAGAGGACAGTTGTTGGCACATAGGTACAATTTCTTGTCTGCCAAACACTCACCCTCAACTCATCTCCTTTCTCACCCTCATGCATCAGGACTCCAAAGCCCACTCCACCCTCTCCTTTGCCCTCCTTTCCCAGAGTCCTTTGCTTTGGAGCAATAACTCTTGCTCTTTTCGTCTAATAATCTTAACAGAACACTTAGTCTATTTTGAGAGCCTCAAGAGTAGGATACAGAGATGCACTAACATGTGGTTGTTTAGCCACGGCTGATGGTCTTCCGCCTCCACTACGTACACACTGAAAGCCCAAAGGCCAGTGAGAACCAAACTGTATTTTCCCTCTTAGAATGAATGATTAAATGCCCTCAGCAAAGAACCCTTGCCACAGCCTTCACCGGTGAAGAGTTACATCAGGAAAGCTCTGTCTCATCTTACTAAAAACGTAATGAGAACGTAGAGCCACAGATGTGTTCTGAAAAGATACACAGTTCCTTGAGTGTCAAAGAGAATGTGGTGTGGAGAAGCAGGCTGTTAAGAGAACAGAACAGCAGCCACGAGAAATGAGACCACATTCTCCAAATACCAAAGGGCATGTATAGCTTGGCTGTTCAGAGGAGATGCTTAGGAAGGTTTTATTCAGGGCCGGTGGTGGCGTGCCCACCGAGAGCACATGTCACCCCTGTGCAAGGACGCAGGTCCAAGCCCTTGGCCCTCATCCGCAGCGATGAACCTCGCCAGTAGTGAAGTTGTGCTGCCAGTGCCTCTTTCTCTTTCCCTCTTCAGCTCCCCTTCTGTCTCTGACTTCTCTGTCTTATCTAATTATAATTGTTTTTTAAAAGTTACCTGTAGGGGGGCCAGGCCATAGCACATCAGGCTAAGCACACATAATACAAAACACAAGGATCCGGGTTAGAGCCCCCTGCCATCCCTAGACTTGCAGGGGGGAAGCTTCACACGCAATGAAGCAGTGCTGCAGATGTCTCTTTCTCATTCCCTCCCCATCTCCCATTCTTGCCCTCAATTTCACTCTGACTCTATCAAATAAAAAAAAATTTAGAAAACATAATTTAAACATAGCTTTTAAAAACTATGTTTAGACCCAGTTTTTAAAAAAAACGTTTATGGACATTTAGCAATGCTGTGTTGGTTAACTTTTCTGGTCACTTAAGGTGTTCAGATAGCAGGGAGTATTTACGTCAGAGAAGAGGATTAAGAGCCATATATTCACTCCCTTTTTTATTGATTTAATTATGAATGTCGAGCTATAGGATAAGAAGGGTACAATTCCTCATAATTCCCACTACCCTAGAGTTCTGTATCCCATCCCTTTCATTGGAAGCTTTTTTATTCTTTATCCCTCTGGGAGCATGGACCCAGGATCATTATGGGGTGCAGAATGTGGAAGGTCTGACTTCTGCAATAGCTTCTCCACTGGACATGGGCATTGGAGGGTCAATTCATATTCCCAGCCTGTTTCTCTCTTTCCCTAGTGGGGCAGGGCTCTGGGGAGATGGGGTTCCAGGACACATTGGTGAGGTCTTCTTCCCAGGGAAGTCAGGTTGGCATCATGGTAGCATCTGCAACCTGGTGACTGAAAAGCATTAAGATATAAAGCAGGAAAAATTGTTTAATAATCAGGAATCTAAAGGTAAGAATACAGCAGATGAGATTTGGGGTCTTCATGTTGGAAAAAGCTAGGAAGTCTATTTTAGGTATGTTCCAAGAGGCCTATGACTTTACTAATTTTTGCCTGAGCTGGACAGCTAACAGGCAGGTGGGCTAAAGGTATAGTCTGGGGAAATGGTGTTAGAGTTGGGAATAAGACTAGAAAGCTGAATCAGGCAAGAGAGTCACTCCCAAATATGGGGAAAGTATATAAATACTATTAAATGTAACCCCATCGCTCTGATCTGAGGCCCATATTCAGTACAGGAGCCTGTGTAACCTCTACATCCCTGTAGGTCTGAGCTCGCATTCTGTGGTCATGGCTAGGAACATTCTAGGCTGCACTCATTACAGGATCTGTCTTCCTCATGTGACAGAATGTGTTGGCCAGTATCCCTTTAGAGAGTGAGGCAGTCCCTACCATTGTTGTTCCACGTTGAGGGCAAGGTCCTAGAGAGGCCCACAAGTGGGCCCATGATTCTCTTTTAAAGATAACTGTGGATGCTTTCTGGAGGGTGAATTTAAGGGGTAATCTTGGAGTGAGTGCAGAGTTAAAAAAAAAAGAAGAAGAATAAAAAAGGTAAGTGAGAACATGGGGAATAGAAACAGTTCTAATTCTGAAATGTTGCTTGTTAAAAAGAGATAAAAGGAAGAACTTATCTGGAGAGGAATAGGAAACCTCAGATAGGAATTGCTACATCAACCTCTCTGCTACTGAAAGGGAACCCCCTTCCCTGGCGTGATGGGCAAAGAGTGGGTAGCAGGAGAAAGAGATCCTCAAAAGAGCACTGTGAGCTATTCTGCGTCTTTTAATGAAAGCCATCATTTCATTCTCTTTGCCATGATTTTTTAAAAATGTTCTTGTTAAATTGAACCATTTGAAATTACCAAAAGTCATACTTTTTTTTTTAAACCAACAACAGCAAAATTTAAATTCCTCTCGTTGGTCTTTTAATTTATTCATCTTTCTTTTTTATATATTTTATTTATTATTGGGTAGAGACAGAGAAATTGAAAGGGGAGGGAGGGTGAGAGACAGAGAGATACCTGCAGCACTGCTTCACCACCTGTGAAGCTTTCCCCCTGCAGGTGGGGACCAGGGGCTTGAACCTAGGTCCTTGTGCACTGTCGTGTGTGCACTTAACCAGGTGCACCACTACGTGGCCCTGGTTTTTTTTACTTTATATACATCTGAAATTTTGGGAACTGCCTTCAAACTTATCTATAAGTTGCAGTTGTGGAACAAACTGTTTGAGTAAGTTGCAGAACTAATGTCATGTCACCCTAACATTTGAGTATTTTACTTCTAATAGGCTCATATCCCAGGATATAGCATAACCATAGAGCACAGGACGTGCTAGCATGAGATCCTTAATTCAATCCTTAGCATGCTAGGTGCCAGGATAATACTCTTCCCCCCCCACCTCCCTCTCTCCCCCCTCTCTCACACTACTAAGTAAATCTAAAAAAAGAACCCATTCTCCCACACAATCACAATACAGTCTGATAAAATCAGGAAATTAACATCAGTTGGTTGCTACTAGCTAATCTTCTAACCCCATTCAGGTTTTGCCAACCACACAGTGATTTAATCTTTGTTCGTTATCAATTTAACAGTGGTTGACAAGACTGTGGGATAAGAGGGGTACAATTCCATGCGGTTCCCACCACCAGAGTTCCGTATCCCATCCCCTCCATTGGAAGGTTCCCTAGTCTTTATCCCTCTGGGAGTATGGACCCAGAATCATTATGAGGTGCAGAAGGTGGGAGTTCTGGCTTCTGTAATTGCTTCTCCACTGGACATGGATATTGGCAAGTTGATCCTTAACCCCAGGCTGTTTCTATCTTTCCCTAGTAGGCAAGGCTTTGAAGAGGTGGGGTTCCAGGACATATTGGTGAGGTCGTCTGCCCAGGGAAGTCAGGTTGGCAGCCTTGACACATTCTCTTTTCTCTGCCTCTTCGCTCATTAAACAGCATTGGAACATTCAAGTCACAGCCTACAAAAGAACTTGGCCAAATATTGTTGGCCACTCCCTCAGTATTTGGAATAATAAACACAGCTGCACTTCTTTTTATACCAACATAGAATATATATATATATATATATATATATATATATATATATATATATATGAAATTGTACCCCTGAAACAGGGGTATAATTGTAGGATATATATATATATATATATATATATATATATATATATATCCTACAAATAGGAAGAAAGTCTGACCTTTTGTAGAATATATCCAAAGCTGGATATATTTGGACCTGTTTCAGGTCCAAAAACCATCATTTTTATTTCCTAAGAAAACACAAGTGACCCAGTTCCTGGAAGGTCCTCCCTTCTAACTACCCAAGTAGCGGGTCACCTGGGAGTCTCCTCCTGGGGAAAAGAATCTGTAGACTTTGCAGTTGTAGAAAGCAGCCCTGTATGTAGGTAAAGCAGAAAGTCACTCATTTGGGGAGCTTTTAGAATCACTGGAGGGCCAAAGAAACAGTCTGTAGACTGCAGTTCCAGAAAGGAAACACTGTAGCAGATCATCCAAGTGGTAGCAAACACCTGCTTTAGTCAGGATGCTACCACTGCGGCTGCTCACTCCAAATCCACCCACCTCAGCTTTAATCAGAAAAACCACCGCTGCAGCAGCCAAGTCAAGAACACATTGCCTTTGTCACGATCTATCAGATGAACACCTTAGATTGCTTTGTTCCATATGACTCAGTTCCAAATCAAAGCCTTCTGCACGTGCCAGTGGGTACAGCCCAAATCACACTTGAAAAATCAGAATCGCAAGGGAGTCAGGCATATTATTGCCATTATCATTATTATTACTTTGCTTTGCAGCCTCTGCCCACTAGAAGTGAATGGGAGTTCAAGTGAGCACTGAGGAATCACATTTGTCTTATCTGTCATAGTCTGATGGCTCCAGTACTCACGCATACTCTTGGTGGAGCTAGAAACCCAACCCCTCTCCCAAAAGCTCTTGCATCCTACTCAAAGGCCAGGATCCTTGAGTTGTGCACAGCTCTGTGCACAAGGTCCAAATGAAGATGCTTGTAATCTGGTGACAGGTGAAGCTACCTGTGACAAGATAAGAAAAACTGTTGTTCAGAAAGAGAGAACAGAAAACATACAGCCACCATTGGTACTGCCTGCGGCCAACCCCCTTAGGCACTAGTGGGAAAGCACTGGGCATCACCAGTCGAGGAAGGCCCTAGGTAGCCAGCAGGACTCCCTTACTCATTAAACTCATGACACCCAAATCGAACTGCTGTCTAAGTCACCTCGGAGTAGCTGCAATGAAAATAGAGCAGTTCCTCTTGGAATGTTCCTGATTGTACTTGTGCTTCTGCTGCGTATAGGTGCTGCCTGATTGCTAGATACAGATGGGCTGTGAGGCTCAGGCTTTATTTACTTCCTTCTCTCCAACTCCCCCAAGTTGCTGCATCACTAATAGAATGGCCACATCTGGACACAGCCCTATGCAGCTGCCTCTAATGAGAGTAAGCCCTGGGAGAGTAAAGCAGGGAGTCCGGTGGGGGGCACTGAGTGAGGGAGGTGCTGTGGCATCAGCTGTTACATGCGGCCCAGAGCTGGATCTCACACATGGCAAAGCAGCGTAGCCATGCAGACAACAGGAGATCAGCCTGAGACATCAGCTTTGAGGTAGGTGGAATGTGTGCTTTCTAAAGTAGATAGACCTGGGGCCAGTGAGATAGCGCCTTGGATGGTCTGCTGCTTTGCCATGTGCACGACTCCCCTTCAAGCCTGGCATACTATTTCAAAACTTAAAATACAAAAATTCTAAATACAAAAAAGAAAGAAACGTCAAAAAAAAAAAGAGAAAGCTTAAGAGAAAATTTCAAATACAGGCAATCAGCAGAGGAAATTGACTATGAATAATAGGAGTGGAACTCATCAAGTATGTTCGGATCCATTGATTTGTGATGATTAAAAAAAAATCAGGTCACTTTAGAAGAACAGTAGGAAATGAGTTCACTGGGGAAACTAGCAAGTAAAAGGAAGGAATCAAGTTTAGGAGTCTTGGAGTCATATCAGTTGTACCACTGGTAACAAAATAAGAGATAAGGGAGGGTCTGGGACACTGCATAATGGTTATGCAAGTGAGCTTCATGCCTGAGACTAAGCTCTCAGGTTCAATCCCTGTCACCTCCATAAACGAGAGCTGAACAGTGCTTTGATAACAAACAAATAAAAAAAATTTTAAAGCATAAATGAAATAATGGAAAATATCTTTTATTATTGTTGTAGTTATTATTGTTGTTATTATTGATGTTATTGTTGTTAGATAGGACAGAAAGAAATGGAGAGAGGAGGGGAAGACAGAGAGGGGGAGAGAAAGATAGACACCTGCAGACCTGCTTCACCACCTGTGAAGAGACGCCCCTGCAGGTGGGGAGCCAGTCCTTGCGCTTTGCGCCACGTGTGCTTAACCCACTGAGCTATCACCCGAGTCCCGGAAAATATCTTTTTAAAAAGTGTTGTGGCTTGGGACTTGGACCTCTCAAGCATGAGGTCCCAAGTTCAATTCTTGGAATCACGCATGCAGAGATGCTCTGGCTCATGTTTTTTCCTCATTAATAAATATATATTTTAATAGTGTCCCAGTTAATAAATGAAATAAGGTCATTATCATTTGGTAAAACCCAGCCAATTAGTGAACCTAGGCATTGAACACTAATGAAAGTTATCAAAAAGAGAGAAACAAGCTACGGCTGGAAGTAGATAGCATAAAGGTTATGTAAACAAACTCATGCCTGCAGCTCCAAAGTCCCAAATTCAATCCCCTGCATCACCATAAATCAGAGGCAAGAAGTGCTGCTTTGGAAAAACAAACAAACAAACAAACAAAGGAGTTAACCCTTCTGATGAAAGAACACAGCACCAACTATAGTCTTGTCAGAGCAATTGAAACAAATTCCCATCCAGCCTCTGGGGTGAGTTGCTGGCCTGCCAGAAATACATGCTTTGAACATGCAGTCAGCATAATCCAGTCAGTGAGAGACTCTCCAGTCTGCATCTTCAGCAGGTGATGCCGAGGATGAATTGCAGAGTAAAGCAACAAGTGAAATAGGGCCCAGGTTAAACCATAGAGGTGTGTGTTTCAGTGAAAAAGTTTAATTACACAGATGTGATTTCTAAAGAAACCAGGGCCCTGGTGCCTTGGGAGTGGGGAGAGAGTGCTGCGGTGGGGTGGGGGCGCACAGGAAAGGCTTCTAGGCCGGCTGGCTGTCCTGTTGTTTCTGGGCCTGCATGGTTTGGACCTTACACTTACTCTGTCTGTTTTGTGTGGTTATTCTGCATATGTTTTACTTTACAACAAAAATGTGGAAAGCATTGGTCTGAAGGGTGGTAGTTTTCTGTGTCAAGTGTTGGGTACATATTGTTGTTCTTTTTAATTTTAAATTTTTTTAATTTATAAAAAGGAAACATTGTCAAAACTATAGGATAAGAGGGGTACAACTTTGCACAATTCCCACCACCAGAACTCTACATCCCATCCCTTCCCCTGATAGCTTTCTTTTTCTTTATCCCTCTGGGAGTATGGACCCAGGGTCATTGTGGGATGCAGAAGGTGGAAGGTCTGGCTTCTGTAATTGCTTCCCCGCTGAACATGGGCATTGACAGGTCGATCCATACTCCCAGCCTGCCTCTCTCTTTCCCTAGTGGGGAAGGGCTCTGGGGAAGCAGAGCTCCCGGACACATTGGTGGGGTCGTCTGTCCAGGGAAGTCTGGTCGCATCCTGCTAGCATCTGGAACCTGGTGGCTGAAAAGGGGTACATAGTGTTTTTGGTACTTAACCAGCAAACGTGTGTGAAATGATGCAGTATATTGCCCTGATATTATCATCACACCATAAAATATACTTGTTTTAAGTGATTTGCAGTGATTTAAAAATTTTTATTGCTGTAATGTTGTTTTATAAGACTCCTGTCTCAGGGGTACAATTTCACATCTTCCCAAAATACATGCCCATATAGTTTATAATAGCCAACACTTGGAAATAGCCCAGATGTCCACTGACAGATGAGTGGCAGATATAGTTGTGCTATATATATAGTGAAATACTACTCAGCTGTTAAAAATGATGAAGTCATACCTTTTGTCTCATCTTGGATAGAGCTGGAAGGCATTATGTTAAGTAAGATGTGCCAAAAAGAGAAGGACAGATGCCAGATGATCTCACTTATAGGTGGAACTTAAAAAACAGAGACAATAGGGTTGAAGGGGAGCCAAGGGGCTTTCAGGCAGGAAGGTGGAGAAGGACCTAGGTAGGGGGTTAGAGTGTTCTGCAGAAATAGAGATGTTTGCACATGTACCAACAATTATATTTACCGTTGACTGTAGACTATTACTCCCCCCAATAAAAAAAGTTTAAAAAAGGTTAAAAAAAAAAAAAAAAAGCAGGGACATAAAGGGAAAGTACCAGGTAAAACGTGGACCAAGTGGAGTGTACTGTACAAAGTCAAAGACTCTGGGGAAGGTGATTTTGGAAGGTGGTAAGGAAGGTCTTGGCATGGGGAAGATCCTAAGCTGAGGTGACAGTAGACACCTCCCCTGGGGAAATAAGGAGCTGGACCCATGTGTCAACAATGGTGCTGTGAGCCATTCACCCACTCCTTTTACCCCAATGAGATGGAAAAAATGATGTCTCTATGTCTATGTTTATATCTCATCCCTACCATACTGCCACCTCTCTGCACCTTAAGACAAGAGTCCATCCCTCTTTAAGCCCATTCCCTCCTCCCCTCTAGTAGGCTCAGATATGTTGAAATAGGCCCAGATTGTTTTTTTCTGTATTATTTCACCCTGTCTTTTCTTTCTTTGTCCTTAAATCCTACACATGAGTGAGACCATTTGGTATTCAACTTCTGGCCTGTTTGACTGGGTCTGATGCACTGCAGGTCCATGATGTAGAAAAGACAATGACTCTGACAACGTTGTTACAGCTTCTAAGGCTCACGTGCTCATATTTCCTTGATCTTTTGTTTGCCACGGCTTAAAATAGTCTCATTTTCAGAGCAAGATACTCCACCTTGTAAGAAATAGTGTTACAATAGAGTATTTACATTTACTGGCTCCATTATCCCAAGTGTTCATCACACCACTTTTGAATCCATGTTCCAGCACAATTGGAGCACATGGATAAGCTCTGTAAAAGCAGTCCGCACCACACCTAAGATGCATGTCTCGCTATGAAGTGAAGTCACACGAAATACAAATTTCTCTCCAGCTTTGAGTTGGAAGAGTGTGTGTGCATAACATATTGATCTGTACGTGTATATACATAGCATGTATGTGTGTCTATGTCTGTGCACTTTTAACCTAGTGAATCTGAAATGAAAAGAAAAAGGAGAGATTTGCAGCCTTAACATTACAAATGCATATGCACTTCTGTGATGCATTGACATCATTATGTATTACGATCTATTAATAATTTTTGTGGTGTTGATGTTGCATCGTCATAGAATCTTCTACTTCTACCAGACCCTGTTACCTTCTTCTTCATTTTTGGTATTATCTTTATTTATTGGATAGAGAGACAGCCAGAAATTGAGGGGGGAGATAAAAAAGGAGAGAGACAGAGAGACACCTGCAGCCCTGTTTTGCTGGCCTAGCTTTGCCGGAGAGAGAGACGAGGAACTCGTGGTGGTGTCGTAATACAATTCTTTCTTTATGTGTGCCCCAGAGTTGGGTGTGAGCACAGCGGGGTTAGGCCACATGGAGCTATGCACGCCAGCCCTTCTCCAGGTCTTCTCCAGATTGGGATGCAGAAGAGAGAGAGTGAAACCAGGAACAGCAGCGGGCTTATAGGGTAAAAAATGGAAGTGGCAAGTCGGAAATGGAATTGGCTAGGAAAGGGGGTGGAGAAAGCAAGGCACTCTGGGAAGGTAGAAAGCTTCCATAGCAGCTGTTGCAAAGGTTCTAACCAGTGGGATTAACCAATACCCTGCAGGCAGGGTGGGTCTCAGGCAAAACAATGATTATGTAAATAGACCACAGCATCAAGCAGTGCAGGGGAGCTGGTGTAATGCCCAGCACTGCTCACTACTTGCAAAGCTTTCCCCCTGCAGGTGGGGAGTGGGGGCTTGCACCTGGGTCCTTGCACATTGTAACATGCACTGAACCAGCTGCATCCCCACGGTGCTCCTTCTTAGGTGGCCTTTCATTGACCTAACTCCCTGACAAGCTGGTACGTGTGTGAAAAACACACAGAGTTAAGGGTTTTGCTGTCATCGTGCTATCTTCATAACCAAAATATTACCCACTCCTCTGTTATCAATAAAACTGAAAGACCTAGTCGACTTTGAAGAGCTGAGAAATCTTATTGCTGAGCCTTTAAGAGGCTATGTAAGGCCTCCTCTCCTGATCTGCAAGGTTGTATGTGATTTTTTAAATTTATTCCCTTTTGTTGCCCTAGTTGTTTTATTATTGTTGTTATTGTTGTTGGATAGGCCAGAGAGAAATGGAGAGAGGAAGGGAAGACAGAGAGGGGGAGAGAAAGACAGACACCTGCAGACCTGTTTCACCGCCTGTGAAGCAACTCCCCTGCAGGTGGGGAGCCGGGGGCTCGAACCGGGATCCGTAGCCGGTCCTTGCGCTTTGCGCCACGTGCGCTTAACCCACTGCGCCACCGCCCGACTCTCTGTATGTGATTTTTTTATGTTCCATCATCACAGATTATATTCTTTACTTTTTCTCATCCACCTTTTTGATTTTTTTTTTTTTTTTTTACTGATAGGTTTTTTAGGAACTGGTATTATTGTCATCTCACTTTAATGAATTTTGACCTGCCTGTAAAATTTTTAGCCCGTTCCTATGGAAGAACTGTTTGATCCCTTCATTATAACAGAAAGAAAATAAGAAGAAAGAAAAGGGAAAGGAAAATGGCTACCAGGAGTGGTAGATTTGTTGTGCAGGCAGCAAACCATGGTTGTAACCACCACTCTCGCCAGCTATTTTTTCCTTTCCTTCTCCCCACCCCCTTTCTTTTTTCTTTTTTGGTGGAGACAGAGAGGGAAAGTGGAGATACAGAAGTAGAGAGAAAGAGAGACGCCTGTAACACTGCTTCTCCACTGCAAGTGGAAGCCAAGTCCTCGAACACAAGTCCTTGTGTGCTGTACAGCCCTGAGTATAAGATCTTAACACAGAGAGAGGCATCACATATATAAAATTACTGAAATTTGCTAATTTTGTCTAGTGTCTCGATTATCAACTACAAATCATTGTAATATCACTTAATTCAGAAAACATTTTAGTTTGATCAGTGAAATAGGTCCTTGTCAAGACCCGCACATGTGTACATTGGGTACATTGCAACCAGTATTTGAATTGTGAGTAACAGGTCCACCCCTTTAGGGACTGGAAGGAGAAACTGAAAAAGGACATTCCTATTCTGGCCAGGAGAAAAATTAGAATCATTTTGCCACCATGTAAGTGCAATAAGATGCCAGCTTTCTCTGCTACAAAGAACAAAGGAAGGGAGTCGGGCGGTAGCACAGTGGGTTAAGTGCAGGTGGCGCAAAGCACAGGGGAAAAAGGCAGGGGAAGAAAAGTTGCAGTAGGAATTGAACTTTAAAAGGGATTTGAACATTGGTTCTACATCCAAGTGTAAGATATGGGCATTTTCAAATCTGGCCATATAATGAGGCAAGTAATGCCACATTTAAGAACAAGCATAAAAGGGCACTGTAAGAACTTTCCTTAAAAACATGTGGTGTGTCGAATGAGTTTCTCCCTGAAGTGTTTCTCTCCTGTGAGTGAGAACTGCAGTTAAGGCTCAGTGGCATCAGTCCTCAGTGTTTGACTCCACCAAGCAGTATGGATTAAGCAGCTCATAAATGATCTGGCTAATATTTTATTCTAAATAAGACTGTAATGTTCCTTGAGGGGAAATGCAAGGCTCTCCTTCAAATGGAACTGGGTTGTGTAGATAAAAAGAAAGGAGCCTATAAATTTGTAATTATAATATTTTATATCCAAAAAAATGCAACCAGCATTTGAATTGGGAGTAACAGGTCCACCTATTTAGGGACCAGAAGGAGAAACTGAAAAAGAGCATTCATTCCTGTTCTGGCCAGGAGAAAAATTAGAATCATTTTGCCACCATGTAAGTGCAATAAGATGCCGGCTTTCTCTGCTACAAAGAACAAAGGGAGGGAGTCGGGCGATAGCGCAGTGGGTTAAGCGCAGGTGGTGCAAAGCACAAGGACCAATGTAAGGATCTGGATTCGAGCCCCCCAGTTCCCCATCTGCAGGGGAGTTGCTTCACAAGCAGTGAAGCAGGTCTGCAGGTGTCTCTCTCCCTCCTCTCTGTCTTCCCCTCCTCTCTCGATTTCTCTCTGTCCTATCTAACGGCAACATCAATAACAATAATAACTACAACAGTAAAAACAAGGGCAACAAAAGTGTCACAATTCCACATCTTCTAGTTTTTTAATATTGGCCTTTTCATCCAGGGACACATGCTGTCTAAGCTAATAAACAGATTATTCCTGGGCTAGGGTAAAGAAGGCTGGGTAGAATGGATCTATCTATCTCTTCTTCTGGCATTAATAGCAAAGCAAGAACAATACATGGGCAAGGGGCCAGGCAGTGGCACATCTGGTTGAGTGCACACATTATAGTACATACGGTCCCAGGTTCAAGCCCTTGGTCCCCACCTACAGGGGGGAAGCTTTTCAAGTGCTGAAGCAGGTCTTCAGGTGTCTTTCTGTCTCCCTCTCTAGCTCCCTCCTTCCCTCTCAATTTCCCTCTATCTCTACCTAATATTAAATAAACAAAAATATTTTTTAAAAATACATGTGGAAATATGCATATCGACGTTCCACAGCAGAAAACAGAGAGCTCAGCAACTAGGCAAGAAAAAATAGCTAAGAGTGGTGGAGTTGCAGGGAACCAAACCCTAGCAATAACCTAGGTAGAAAAAAAAAAAAACACCAAAAACCCACACATTTTCACATTGTAGTTTTATTTACTGTAGGTTTTGAATCTAGAAAAATAAAAAGGACAGGAGAGTACTTGATGCATTCATTGCCTGACCTCTTGCATTATTTTGAAACTGCAGTGAATTGGGGTTGGAGCCCTAGCCGCCCTGCTGCTGAGATCACCCAAGGTGGATGTTTGGCATTTCACATCTGAAGTGTCTGTGTTTCCTGTTCCTCCGTGCAGCAGTGAAGCAGTTTAGCACAAAGCAGAGAGAGCATCTGATTGATTCACTGATACAGAACCCCAGGTACTGGGTGAATGTGGCCGGCTCTGTGGCACTATCTGTGGTTGCCCAAACTCTGCATCAGTGGCCCCTCGCTGGGCTCTGATTCAGATATCTCTCTTAGTCGGCCCACCAGTGTCTTCAGCTGAGACCTCTAAAGATAAAGCCTCCATGACTGGGCATCCTCTCCTCTCAGTTGAATATTGCTGACTGAGTTCCCAGGTGACATGTCCGGCACGTGTTGGGTTTCTGCTATTATTCTCGCCAGAGAGATCTTCATTAACGCTTATCTGCAAAACAGAGGATTCAGTCCCTGTGCTTCTTGCCCCCAAGCCAGTGTGACAATTCAAACAGTATATGGAAAAGACCTCCGCAACGTGGATTTTACCAGGTGTCGGGGATGTGGTTCAGGAAGCAATGGCTACGGACAAGGCTTTTACCACCGTCTCTAAAAATGTGAATGAAGCCGCCACCTTAAAGGCTTGGATGAAAATGGTCTGAGCCTGAATATTCCCAACCACGAAAGAGTTTGCACATTTTGCTTTGAACTGTGTGAATGACTGCAGAGTTACTAAATTATAATGAGGAAGAGCTCATCTGTTAATCATCCAGACCATTCACCACTGTAATGTTAGCAACAAACACTAGAATTACTAGGAAGAAAAGCACAACCTCCAGGGCCTGGGGGGGCGGGCACAGAATAGAGCACAGACCTCACCGTACATGCTGACCTGAGTTCAAGCCCCTGTCCCCACCTGCCGTGGGGAAACTTCACAAGCACTGGAGCTGTGCTGCAGGTGTCTTTCCTTACTCTGCCCCATAGCCTTTTCTGTATCTCACCATCTAGTAAAAAAGAAAAGAAAAAAAAATGGCCAGTGGAAATGATGGAGTTGTCCTATAGACACTGGGCCCCAATGATAACCCTGCTGAGGAAAAAAAGGAGGAGGAGGAAGAAGAAAGGAATGAACTAATTTCAGGCTGACATACTAGCTGATATTTATACATCTCAGAATTCTTTTTTTTTAATTGGTATTTTTTTTTAGGAGGGCTTTTTATTTTATTATTATTATTATTTTTTTTATTTAAGAAAGGATTAATTAACAAAACCATAGGGTAGGAGGGGTACAACTCCACACAATTCCCACCACCCAATCTCCATATCCCACCCCCTCCCCCAATAGCTTTCCCATTCTCTATCCCTCTGGGAGCATGGACCCAGGGTCATTGAGGGTTGCAGAAGGTAGAAGGTCTGGCTTCTGTAATTGCTTCCTCGCTGAACATGGGCGTTGACTGGTCAGTCCATATTCCCAGTCTGCCTCTCTCTTTCCCTAGTAGGATGGGTCTCTGGGGAAGCTGAGCTCCAGGACACTTTGGTGGTGTCTTCAATCCAGGGAAGTCTGGCCGGCATCCTGATGATACCTGGAACCTGGTGACTGAAAAGAGAGTTAACATACAAAGCCAAACAAATTGTTGAGCAATCATGGACCCAAAGCTTGGAAAAGTGGAGAGGAAGTATTAGGGAGGTACTCACTGCAAACTCTAGTATACTTCTGCTTTCTTACTTTGGTGCCATACTCCAAACTCAGTCAATTTCTGCTTTGCGTTTCTACTTCTTTTTTTTTTTTTTTACATGCATAACATTCCCCAGATTCCCATTTAGCAATAAAACCCCCACTATTTCATTCATCATTTTTCATGGACCTGTATTCTCCCCACCCACCCACCCACCCCAGAGTCTTTTACTTTGGTGTAATACTCCAATTCCATTTCAGGTTCGACTTGTGTTTTCTTTTCTAATCTTGTTTTTCAACTTCGGCTTGAGAGTGAGATCATCCCATATTCATCCTTCTGTTTCTGACTTATTTCATTCAACATGATTTTTTCAAGGTCCATCCAAGATCGGCTGAAAACGGTGAAGTCACCATTTTTTACAGCTGAGTAGTATTCCATTGTGTATATATACCACAACTTGCTCTGAATGACTCTGAAAATGTCCAATAGTTCTAGGTTATCTATCTCTTCATTTAGCTCCCTTATGTCTTTACTGATTTTCTTCCTGGATGATCTGTCAAGTTGAGATAGTGGGGTGTTGAAGTCCCCTACTATGATTGTGTTACTGTTAATATATTGCTGTAGCTCTTTCAGTAGAAGTTTGATGTATTTAGATGGCTTCTCATTGGGTGCATAGATATTAATAATTGTTAAGTCCTCTTGATTGACTGATCCTCTGAGCATTAAGTAGTGTCCATTCCTATCTTTTTTAATCTTATGTATTTTAAAGTCTATCATGTCAGATATGAGAATAGCTGTTCCTGCCCTTTTTTGTGGGCCATTGGCTTGAATGATAGTTTTCCATCCTTTCACTTTAAGTCTGTGTTTGTCTTGTTGCGTTAGGTGAGTTTCCTGTAGACAACATATTGTTGGATTGTGTTTTCTGATCCATCTTCCTACTCTGTGTCTTTTAATAGGTGAATTCAGGCCATTCACATTTATTGATATCAAAGATTGAAGATATTTTAACACCATTCTTGTAGAGTTTTAGAGTGTTTTGATATATGTTCTATTTGTGGTGGTCTGGTTGTTTATAGGAAACCTTTCAGAACTTCTTTCAAGGCAGGCTTGGTGATGGTTGCTTCCTTCAACTGTTGCTTGTCTGAGAAGGTTTTGATGCTTCCATCTAGTCTGAATGACAGTCTAGCAGGATATAGTATTCTTGGCTGAAAGCCTTTCTCATTGAGCACTCGATAGATATCTTGCCATTCTCTTCTGGTCTGTAGTGTTTGTATGGAGAAGTCTGCTGCTAATCTTATGGGTTTTCCTTTGTAGGTGACTCTTTGTTTTTCTCTTGCAGCCTTGAGGATCCTTTCTTTATCCTTATTCCTTTCCAATCTAAGTATGACATGTCTTGGTGTCTTTAGGTCTGGGTTAATTCTGTTTGGGACCCTCTGGGCTTCTTGAATCTTTATGTCTTTGGTGTTGTCTAGACTAGAGAAATTTTCAGCTATTATGGCCTGGAGAACACTTTCTTCCTCCCCTTCTCTTTCTTCCTCTGGTAAGCCAATAATGCGTATATTGTTTCTTTTGAAGTCATCCCATAGGACTCTGTTGTTGTTTTCAGCATCTCTTAATCTCTTTTTGAGATCTCTTACTTCTTCTTTAGTTGTCTCTAATTCATCCTCAATCTTGCTAATTCTGTCTTCAGCCTCATAGATTCTATTCTCTCTGCCCTCTACTGCTTTCTGGAGTTCATCTATTTTGTTGCCCTGCTCTGATACTGTTTTAGCTTGTTCAGCTAGTTGCCTTTTTAGCTCAGCAATTTCAGCTTTCAGCTCTGTAATAACCATGAGATAATTAGAATTTTCTTCCATATTCTCATTTGTTGTTCCTACAGTTCTGATTACAATTTTTTCAAATTCTTTACTCACTCCTGTTATTATTTCCTTAGCTAATGTTTGGATGTTGAACTCGTTGTTTTGTGCTTTGCCCTCTGGAGGACTTTTAGCTGGACTCTTGTCCTGGTTCGAGTCTCCATTATTTTTTCTTGTTGTTTTAACCATTTTATATAAGTTAAGAGGTTTTTCAATCCCTGAGTTGGAGTTCAGTGGTGTAAAAGCCTTTTTTTTTTTCCCCTGTAGGCTATGGTAGCCTGAGGGCTTTTAAACTATCAATAGGCTTCTTGGCTTAATCAGTGACTCCTGACCAAGAGATAAAGCAGGGTGTGGCAGAGATAATCCAGTGGTTATGCAAAGAGACTTTCACAGCCCTTCAGCTATGCCACCGAGGTATAGGTCTTCTCCTAAGTTTCCCGGTTAGATCTCTGTGCCCTGGTGTCCCTCCCTGTTGCTGCTCCAGATTCTGAGGGTAGTAGCAATGGAGACTCAGAGTTGTACTTGGTGAGTCTCTGGGGAGTCCTTTCCTCCCTTCAGCTGTCCCCTTGTTGGTGGAGCAGACTGGAGGTGGTGTCTCCACTGACAAACTGTCGAACTGTTAGCAGTCACTTAATCTCTCCTTAGGCCCCTCTCTCCTCTCTGTCACCAGCCACGCGTGTTTGTACTCACAGGTGATTTACTGGGTTTCTGTGGTCATTCTAGTCCTGTCTTGTTTCGGTCCGGGTGGTCTCCTTTGGTATTCCTAGTTGATCCGGGAGAGGAGAGGAGAGGAGAGGAGAGGAGAGAAAGCGATCTGCTGCTCGTAGCTCCGCCTCTTTAATTGGTATTTTTTTAAATTTTTTATTTATAAAAAGGAAACATTGACAATACCAATAGGATAAGAGGGGTACAACGTCACACAATTTCCACCACCAGAACTCCGTATCCCATCCCCTCCCCTGATAGCTTTACTGTTCTTTAACCCTCTGGGAGTATGGACCCAAGATCATTGTGGGATGCAGAAGGTGGAAGGTCTGACTTCTGTAATTGCTTTCCCGCTAAACATGGGCGTTGACAGGTTGATCCATACTCCCAGCCTGCCTCTCTCTTTCCCTAGTGGGGAAGGGCTGTGGGGAAGTGTAGCTCTAAGGCACATTGGTGGGGTTGTCTGTCCAGGGAAGTCTGGTCGCATCCTGCTAGCATCTGGGAACCTGGTGGCTGACAAGAGAGTTAACAGATAAAGCCAAACAAATTGTTGACCAATCATGGACCTAAAGGCCAGAATAGTGCAGATAAAGATTTGGGGGGGGGGGGTCCTCCATTTTGTAGATAGCTAGTAGACATATTTTAGTTATATTTCAAAGGGCCTGTAGCTATACTAGTGGTTGTTTGTTTGTTTGTTTGTTTGTTTTTGCCTGAGCCTGAAATCTGATATGCCAGTGGATCCAAGTTATTGTCTGGGGAGATGATGTCATGGCTGAGAAAAGGACCAGAAAGCTGGATCAGGGAAGAGAGTAGCTCCCTAATATGGGAAAGGGGTATAAATATTGTTGACTGTAAACCCCATCGATTTGATGTGATCTGGGGCCCATATTCAGCTTAGGAGCCTATGTGACCTCTGCATCCCTGTAGATCTGAGCTCACATTCTGCTGTCATGAGTAGGAACATTCCATGCTGCCCCGGTATCGACCCATCTTCCTCAGGTGTAGCCTAGAGTATGTTGTCCATCCTCCCTTCGGAGGATGGAACATTCTCTACCATTGTTGATCCAAGTTGAGGGCAAGGTCCTATAGGGGCCCACAAAGGGGTCTATTTTGTTGTTCCTGATAGAGAAGACTGGTAACAATGGAGAGAGGGATTTATTCGAGTTCTAGGCCCATCAAGTCTGTTTGGGAATCTCAGGATTCCCTGATTAGGGCCCTACATCTCAGAATTCTTTCTACTTTGATCTTTAATTTTTTTCTTGGTCTTAAGTAACCTTATCTTTTGTCTTCCATTTACTTAAACATATGGTCTAAGATTGCATGGAATTATTAAAATACTTCAAAAAATAGGTCTGTGTCACAAAGTACATAGTGAAATTAAGTTGAAGTCCATCACCCTGAAGTGAAAACCTCTACCCTGAGGTGGGCTTCCAGAAATAATATTCCATATCTGGTTATATTTTACCTGGAAATGCCATTGAATGCAGAGGCTCCAGTCCTGGCATGGTGTTGGCATCCTAGACAAAAGCAGAGGACAGTGAGATACCTTGTTTTTTGAGAGAGTAAGAATGATGGAGGTCCAGGCGGCAGCACACACGGTTAAGCACACACATTATAGTGTACAAGGATCTGGGCTGAAGCCCCTGGTCCCCGCCTGCAGGACTACAGGTGTCACTCCGTCTCTTCTCTCTATCTGCGCCTCCCCTCTCAATTTCTTTCTGTCTCTGTCCAATAACAAATAAAATAAGAAGATTGAATAATAATAATAATAGCTTCTTTAAAAAGAGAGTAAGGAAGGGCCATATTCAAGTCGTAGCATATTCTGTATGAATGGAAGTCACCTAACTTGTTTTCTGTGTGACGGTGGCCTTCTCAGTAGCCTGTGGGATGTTGACATTCTAAGCACAGACCTAGTGGAGGCCCAGTGCTGCTCCTCACTTCTGGGAATCAACCCCCAGCTCCAACCTCCCAGCTCTTTATATTGACAAGAATCTGGGGTACTTTCATGTTTCTGCTGAAAAAATGTACAGGAGCAAAACAGAGCTCCCAGCCGAGCAGGATAGATACTCCAGAACTTTCGCGATGTTATCCTGTTGTCTTGGTGCCCCGGTGTGGAGAGCTACCTCATTCCCTTGCAGGTACTTAACACTGATTAGTTTGGGGTGTGTCAAAACACTGAACAGCATTTTTACAAAACCTTTCTAGAGACCATGTCATCCCCAAGAAAAGAGGGGGTGCTATGTCATGGTCTGCGATAGGCAGATCAGTCAGGATATTTCTGGGGTGGAGGGGAACATTTCTAAAAGCAAGTTTCCCCTTGGGCAGGAGGAATAGCTTACTTGGCTAGTGCACTGATTTGCTATGTGTGTGATCCAAGTTCAAACCTGGCCCTCACCGCATTGAAGGAAACTTCAGTGCTGTGGTTGGTGAGTTTGTCTGTCTGTCTGTCTGTCTATCTATCTATTTATCTATGTCTCTCCCTATCTGTCTCTCTCTAAATAGGCAGGCAAGCAAGAAGGAAGAAGCCTCTTTTAGAGCCATGGTCCTCAGACTGGTAAAGTAGCATAATTGTTGTGCAAAAATGGCTTTCATGCCAGAGGTACCAAAGGTCCCAGGTTCAGTCCCCAGCACCACTGTAAGCCAGAGCTGAGCAGTGCTCTGATAAGTAAAAATAATAATCATAAGCTTAAATCTATAATCCTCTGTCCTAATCCACTGAGCCCAAATGCATTTCAGAATTCAGCAATTTGGAATCGTTAGCATGGCAAGATGGCATATACACCTCTTGACCACATCTCCAGTTTGACCTGAGGCCAAATCCAGTCATTAGACTGAGAGTCCCATCAAGTGGGATGAATACTGTCAGATCAGGTGTGGACGCTCCACCAGATGAGTTGCAGCTGGGTCAGACTTTGCCTACAAATTAACATTTGGCTCATGGAGCTTTGTACATCTCAGAATCGCAGCTAAGGAATTAGGCACCTGTAAGGGTTAAACAGCCGTTCACATCCACTGAACATTTGCCCGTGTCTGTGAGCACTTTTCACGTCACCTCCACATGGGAAATAGGAAATTATCGAGATCTCCTACTTCATGGACTTCCACTCTGTCTTCCTTTAAAAAGCCTCTGTGTCTGCCATGCGTTGAGACAAGAGCAAAAAAGACTGACAGCTCCCATAAAAACTGAATTCCATTTGTGCTAGGGAGACAGATGGCTGCACTGAGGAGGTTGTGCCTTCCCAGAAGGTTCCCTGGGCAGTTGCTTCTCATGATCTTTGATCTCTCCTCCAGGTAGAGGAAGAAGCAGCTGAGAGGGGCTGGAGGAGGGGGGCACTCAGTACCATTGTTACTTGCTTCTGCTAAGGCCCCAGTTGACTCTGAAATGCTTTAAGAGCAGAACTGCCTGTGAGCCTTCCACTTTTTATCTCCTCTTGCCTTCAGGGTTATCACTGGGGCTCAGTGCTGGCACTAGGAGTCCACTGCTCCTGCCGCCCCCCCCCCCCCACTTTTTCTTGGATAGGCCAGAGACAAACTGAAAGGAGGGGGATAGGGAGAGAGAAAGATAGACACCTACAGACCTGTTTCACTGCTTGTGAAGCATCCCTGCTGCAGGTAGGGATAGGGGCTCGAACCCAGATCTTTACGTAGATCCTTGCACTTAGTACTCTGTGCGCTTAGCCGGGTGAACCACCACCTGGCCCCCTCAGCTTTTCCTTTAATGTAACTGTCTCCTCTTTTCTAGAACTCCCATCTCTGCTTTCTCCCAAGACAACATCTATGAAGTCCAGCCTCCAAGAGTAGACAGAAAGTCTACGGCGATCTTCCACGCCCACATCCAAGCCAGTCAAGGGATCATGCAAGCCCTTGGCAAAGAAGACTCGTCCATGTACCGAGAATACATCAGAAACCGCTACCTGTGAAGAGAGTTGGCCGTGTGCTGAGGAGGCACCGTGAACGCCCTGTTTCCTTACCTTGTAATGTCGTAGCCCATCATAACATCAGCTGTCCCAGGTCTTTATGCCCAAAGATCTTTCCTCTTTCTGTAACTGCTGAATTATGCATGAGAGATCGTGTCACAGTATTTGGCTGGCTTGGCCATTGCTTTGTTTTTAGAAATATTTTGTTCCTTGCTTCTTTTTATTTAAGTTTTATTGGGTGATGCTGACGAGTCACAGTACCTCTGTTTACACGTGTGTGGTTTCTCCATTCTGCCAACAGGTGTCTGCTACACACGTTTATCCCAAAGAACTCAATGCCTTAAACTCATTCATTAATTCAACCACTGTTCATTGGTTTATTGTGACCACCTGCTATGCACACTGCACTTTTACTTAAATACCTGCTCTTTTTAAGCTTGTCTTCTGATCAAAGTAAAAAACATTACATTAGGACAGGGTGCTGGCACACCTGGTTACATGCACATAGTATGAAGCACAAGGACCCATGCAAGGATCCAGGTTTGAGCCCCCATTCCTCACCTGCAGGAAATCTTCACAAGCAGTGAAGCAGGTCTGTGGGTATCTGTCTGTATCTCTCTCTCTTTCTCTTCCTCTCTCTCTCTCTCTCTCTCCCTCCTCTCTCAATTTCTCTCTATCCTATCCGGTAAAATGGATAAAGTGACTACCAGGAGAAGTGTATTCCTAATGTAGGCACCAGCCCCAGTGATAACCCTGGAGGCAAAAAAAAATTACATTTAACTTAGTAGAATGCACACACACACATAACTGTATTACTTTAAGAACCCCATTTTTAGGGGCCAGGTGGTGACGCACCTGGTTGAGCGCACATGTTACAGTGAGCAAGGACCCAGGTTCAGGCCCCCCCCACCTGCAGGGAGAAAGGTTCACAAGTGGGTGAAACAGAACGGCAGTTGTCTGTCTTTCTTCCTCTCTATCTTCCTTCCTCTCCATTTCTGGCTGTCTCTATCCAATAAATATAATAATAATAATAATAATAATAATAATAATAATAAAGAATCTTGTTTTTAGGAAACTCTGAAATATTTATCAATAAAGGGGGAAAAAAATCAACCAAATGCTAATCAGAAAAAAAAAGATAAAGGCAGATGGGATGAAGTGTCCATGATATGGCAAAGCACATAGAGAGCACTGTACGCTTATGTGAGTTTTCTTCTTTCTTTTTAAAAAATTTTTTATATTTATTTATTTATTCCTTTTTGTTGCCCTTTTTTTATTGTTGTAGTTATTGTTGTTGTTATTGATGTCATTGTTAGACAATGTTGTTGCCATCGTTGTTAGGACAGAGAGAAATAGAGAGAGGAGGGAAAGACAGAGAGGGGGAGAGAAAGACAGACACCTGCAGACCTGCTTCACCACCTGTGAAGCGACTCCCCTGCAGGTGGGGAGCCAGGGGCTCGAACCAGGATCCTTCCGCCGGTCCTTGTGCTTCGTGCCATCTGCGCTTAACCTGCTGCACTACCGCCCGGCTCCCTGTAATTTTCCTACGAATACATCATCCAACGCTGGACACTAGAAATGTGCCATTCTGCCCGGCGTTAGTGATGTGACACGCTGCAGCGTGACTTGACGTGAGGGTCCAGAACTGACTGTGCAGATGTGACCGTTCACTGTGCAGTCAGATAGAACACGGACAGCTTTCTGTGCTGAACTAACAATGTAGCATGGGATGATTTGATCTCAGCATCTGTCTCTGCCTTTCTGTTGTCTTAAGTTCCCTTTCCCCATTAAAAAAAAGAGAGAGAGAGAGAGAGAAAATCAAGTCATCTAATGGGAAAATACTAACTGTTGGCATACGTGACCTTTAAGACACACCAAACCTGAGAATTGAGGATTCTATGTGTGACTATACATGACAAATTAAAAGTTAAGCTCCAGGTAAACACGTCTTTCATGGATGCCATCATGAATTTAGAAGAGATGTCAAAATACTAGCAAGATGAAATTTGTGTTAACACAGTTAAGATTTCTAGTTAATAGTTAAGGACTCGCTTATATCTCTTCCATCTGGGTGTGTGGGGTGGGGGGTGGGGGGGCTCACAGGTTATGGGATATTCTCTCAATCAGCCCCTCATATGGCCTCTGTCTTGGCTGTATGGGAATATTGTCCTCTGCACAGTGGGGTGTGTGGCAACTCCTGTAGCTTCTTGAGTGTTATCTGCTGGACTCAACTGGAACATCTGGAGCATGGCATCTTCTGATGACAAAGGTAACAAAGAGTTCTTGGCCTTCTGCCTGGGACCCCTCTACCTGCCTACTCTCTTCCTTTTCTGTCTTGAGAAGACATAATTCCTTTTTTTTATTTTTATAATTTTTATTTATAAAATGGAAACACCGACAATAGAATAAGGAGGGGTACAATTGCCACCACCAGAACTCTGTATCCCATCCCCTCCCTTGGTAGTTTCCCTATTCTTTATCCCCATGGGAGTATGGACCCAGGATCATTACGGGATGCAGAAGGTGGAAGGTCTGGCTTCTGTAACTGCTTCCCTGCTGAACATGGGCGTTGGCAGGTTGATTCATACTCCCAGCCTGTCTCTCTCTTTCCCTAGTGGGGAAGGGCTCTGGGGAAGCAGGGCTCCAGGACACATGGTGGGGTCGTCTGCCCAGGGAAGTCAGGTTGGCATCATGTTCGCATCTGGAACCTGGTGGCTAAAAAAGAGTTAAGATATAAAGCAGAGCAAATTGTTGACTAATCATGAACCTAATGGTAGGAATATAGCAGATGGGATTTGGAGTCTCCGTTTTGGAAAAAGATAGTGGGTCTATTTTAGGTATATTCAGAGGGGCTCAGAGCTTTACTAGTTTTTGCCTGAGCCTCACATCTTATATACAGGGGAGATGGTGTCATAGCTGGGAAAAGGACTAGAATGTTGGATCAGGGAACAGAGTAGCTCCCAAATATGGGAAAAATGTATAAATATTGTTAACTGTAAACCTCCTTGATTTGAGGACATTCTTTCTTAAAGCCACTTTGTTCTTGTTTTGCCTCCAGGGTTATCGCTGGGGCTCAGTGCCAGCACTACGAACCCGCTACTTCTGGTGGCCATTTGTTTTTCCATTTTATTAAATAGGACAGAGAGAAATTGAGAGAGGAGGTGAGATAAAGAGGGAGCGAGAGAGAAAGACAGACACCCCTTGTGAAGCATTGGGGAGCCAGGGACTCAAACCAGGTTCGAGTCCTTGCGCTTTGTATTATGTACACCACGACCTGTCCCCACCCTCTAAAGCTACTTTGTAGACATTCAGACACCACAACAGAGGAAGTTGTTTAATTTTGCTGAACCTAGAGCTACTTTGGCAGCTGGGCTTTCCCGGCTCACATGCTGCAGCCATGCTGTTGGCAAGTCTGCAAGCATCTGAGCATCATCTTGCCTGAATGATCTAGCACTAATAATTCTTCTTGGGTTTGGGGACGTGGAACAGAGGATGGCACCTTGAAATCTCAATTATGAGGCCCCAGCTTCAACCTCCAGCATCTCATATACCCGTAAACAAATCTTTATACCTTATTTTTTTTTCATGAGGCCATATTCAGATAGCACTACTTTCTCAGTCCTCTGAAGAGTTTAATTTTAAATTTCATGGATCCACATTGACAGTACTTTATGTGAAATCCATTTCTGTATAAAAGAGTCACTCCTCTCAGAATTTAAATAGAATTTCTTCTTCACTGACATGTGAATAAATTAGCTGCCAGTTAACAAGGAGATTCCAACTTGAGTGGCACTTCCATTGGTGGAGAGTTCAAAAATCATCTTGTGTCATAGAATAGTATGTTTCACAGTAAATTCCCACCCCCAATTCAGTGAATTTTCTCCTTCCTAGAATTTCCCAGATGTTGAGTCAAAAGTATTTTCTCTGTCTGGAGAACAGTGAACCTCTCGGTTGTCCTCACATGCCTTTGGGGTTGTCTGGTCCAAATAAAATTGCCTCAGGTGTCCAGAGTAACTGAGGGCTGGCCTCGTGTCCCAGACACCTGAAATCACATTTTGCTTTGCTCCTTTCAAATAAATTTAGATGTGTTCCTTTTTTCTGGCTTGTGCCCTTAGCATTGTTCGTCGGTTTAGTTGAGATAAATGGCACTTCGGAGAATCCATACTCTGTCCTGCTGGAAAACAATAGTGCTAAGTGATCATTGTTACAGTTAGATGACTCCTTTATTGAAGGCAGAATGACCTCTTTTATTTCCTTAGTGAAACATAATCCTCCCCCCCGCCCCCGACACGCAACCTTTGGAAGAAGTGGTGGCCGATCATTCTGGAAACCACATGTCCCCCTCACGTTCCCATGTGTTCCTAGCTTAGGTCAGGCTTCTCTGTCAGCACAAGAACAACTCCTCAATAGACTCCTGGATCCCTTTTTCACTTGGAAAAACTTGTTTGTTACTTAGCAAGAAGGAACAGCCAGCTGTCTATTGTCAGACTCTGGCTGCCTACACAGAATGTCTTTAGGGGATCCTTTCTTCAGTGCATTCATCTGAGGAAACTCTAATACAATTGCCATTCGATGGGTAAATGTTACTATTGGAATTAACCCTGTAAAGTTGAAGATAACACACACACTCGCTTTTTTGAAGCTAAACCGTTTGTGCTCATTTAGAAAGGGGGGGGGGGCAGGAGAAAGACAGGATGGAGGGCTTTGCTTAACTAGGCAGCAGGTGCTGGTCACAAGCCAGGCCAGTGAGAGGATCACAGACCCAGTTGCCTCAAGCTGAGTAACAGAAACTAGGAAAGTGACTCAAGCCTAGATTTTTCTTTTTCTTTTTTGTTTTTCTCTCATTTTTTTTTTATTTCTTTATTGGGGAATTAATGTTTTACATTCGACAGTAAATGCAATAGTTTGAACATGCATAACATTTCCCAGTTTTCCATATAACAATACAACCCCCACTAGGTCCTCTGCCATCCTTCTTGGACCTGTATTCTCCCCCCCCACCCACCCCAGAGTCTTTTACTTGGGTGCAATATGCCAATTCCAGTTCAGGTTCTACTTCTGTTTTCTTTTCTGATCTTGTTTTTCAACTTCTGCCTGAGAGTGAGATCATCATATATTCATCCTTCTGTTTCTGACTTATTTCACTTAACATGAATTTTTCAAGGTCCATCCAAGATCCGCTGAAAACAGTGAAATCACCATTTTTAATAGCTGAGTAGTATTCCATTGTGTATATAGACCACAACTTGCTCAGCCACTCATCTGTTGTTGGACACCTGGGTTGCTTCCAGGTTTTGGCTATTACAAATTGTGCTGCCAAGAACATATGTGTACACAGATCTTTTTGGATGGGTGTGTTGGGTTCCTTAGGATATATTCCCAGGAGAAGAATTGCAGAATCATAGGGTAGGTCCATTTCTAGCCTTCTGAGAGTTCTCCAGACTGTTCTCCACAGAGATTGGACCAATTAACATTCCCACCAGCAGTGCAGGAGGGTTCCTTTGACCCCACACCCTCTCTAACATTTGCTGCTGTTACCTTTTCTGATGTATGACATTCTCACAGGAGTGAAGTGGTATCTCATTGTTGTCTTTATTTGCATTTCTCTGGTAGTCAAAGACTTGGAGCATTTTTTTCATGTGTTTCTCGGCCTTTTGGATCTCTTCTGTGGTGAATATTCTGTCCATGTCCTCCCCCCATTTTGGGTGGGGTCATTTGTTTTCTTGTTGAGTTTGGCAAGCTCTTTATATATAAGCCCAGATTTTTCTATGCTGCTAAAATAACAAGTCACCCCAGCACTCCCCCAACACCATCATTTTTTCCTTTTTGGAAAACAGGCATTATAAGTTGATAAATTTTGTCACTGGACTTTAGAGGGCTGGTGGCAAAATTTGCCAACTGGTCCCAAGGTGGCAAAGTATCTAAGATACAGCCCTCAGTGAGTCCAATAGCAGAAGAGAATGCTGTGTGGTTTTTATGGGGAGGAAGTACAAACTGAAATTTGTACATAGCTATCTCTGGCTATATTAGAAGTAGAGATTTCTGAGCATGTATGGAGAAAGGAAGCTGTGTGCAAGGCAACTAGGTTTCAAATGTACGCCTGCTGTTTTGCCTAGCATACCCCTTCTTCGAGGGAGTGCTCCTCCTCCATGCAGGCCTCCAGGATCCCTCCCTCTGCCCGAGAATCTTTAGGTCAGGGTACTAGAGTGAGATGAAATGTTGCAGGATTCTTAGCTGCTGGAATTCAGTGGTCTTTTATTTCTGTATCTAATTCTACAGTACTGAAACAATGCTGAATTAATTAAAAGAAAACAAAGTGTCCGGAGTCAGGCAGTAGCGCAGCAGGTTAAGCACAGGTGGTGCAAAGCACAAGGACCAGCGTAAGGATCCCGGTTCAAGCCCCTGGCTCCCCACCTGCAGGGGAGTTGCTGCACAAGTGATGAAGCAGGTCTACAGGTGTCTTTCTCTCCCCCTCTCTGTCTTCCCCTCCTCTCTCCATTTCTCTCTGTCCTATCAAAACAACAACATCAGTAACAGTAACTACAACAATAAAACAACACGGACAACAAAAGGGAATAAATAAATATTTTTTTAAAAAAAGAAAACAGTGTCCTCTCCCTCTCCATTTCTGTCTCCGTAAGAAGCCTGATCGAAGAAGAAAGAAAGAAAGAAAGAAAGAAAGAAAGAAAGAAAGAAAGGAAGGAAGAAAGAAAGAAAGAAGAAAGATAAAGGGAGAAGGAAAGAAAGGGGAAAAAAGGTGGGAGGGAGGAAGGAAGGAAGAAAGAAAGATAACCACCAGGAGCAATGGAGTTGTTATGCATGTATTAATAAAACAGAAAAGTTGGCAAGAAATATGTTTTAGGAAAAAATTTTAACCTTAAGCCACAAAATAAATAGCAATTTGCAGATTAAATGATATATTTAAAGCAGCACTTATTGGAATATTACTCCAAAAATAAATAAAGCATCATGTCCACAGAGAGATTTTTGAATATTTACTTGATTAGGTTTTTACATACGATAGGGTTCTACTATCGCAAATTATATGAAAGGAAAATCATAGTTAATAACTCAAATACACTTTTCAAAAAATGTGCCTTCACCCACTGCAGGCTCATTACAGAAGAAGATGATAATGACACCAAGTAGGGAAGAAAAGGACATGAGTCATTGGACTTTACAGAAGACCAGAGACCTAGTAGACTTGCTGATTCAATGATTTTATACTCAAGTCAGTGAAAAAGGATTTTGTGGTCTGTAAATAAGAATTTCTACTCACAGGAGTTGGTTGGTGGCACACCCAGTAGAGCACACACAGTACCGTGCACAAGGACCAGGGTTCAAGCCCCCAGCCTCCACCTGAAGCGAGGGAAACATTGTTGAGCAGTGGAGCAGTGCTGCAGATGTCTCTCTTTCTCTCCTTCTCGCTCTATTTTTTGCTGTCTCTATTTAAAAAAGAAAATTGCCTGCAGAAGCAGTGGATTCATCATGCAGGTGCGGAACCCCAGCAATATCTTGGAACAAACAAGAAAAAAATTCTTCATTTAGCTTTTAAAAAATATCTCTACAGACACCACACCTCCGTGCAGTCTCAAGACCTATGGAAGCCTGTGTGTGTGGACTCCCTTGAACATATCTGTGCAAATATTTCACATACACATTTCTCCTTGAGTAAGGAGTCTGAATAAAGGCAAGTACATTAAAAGGTATCTTTCTAGATTCCAGATATTCAAGGGAATTCTTTGATGTTTAAAATAGAAAGTGACATCTTGATAAAAAGTAAACTTCTCAAAGCAAGAAATTATAATAAATGTTGGCATTGTTTTATATTTTCTGATTTTTTTAAGTTAGAAGACAGTAGAAATAGGAAGACAAAAATAGAAGACAGTAGAACTCATTTTTCTCTTTTAAAAGTACATTTTATCTGAGAGAGAGGGCAAGCTTAGAGCACTCACTACTCAGCTTTGGCTTATGATGGTGCAGGGAATTGAACCTAGGACTCTGGAGCCTCAATCATGAAAATATATTTTGTCTAGATATTTATTATTTATTTATCCTTACCAGAGCATTGCTCAGCTCTGGCTTATGGGGGGGTGGTGGTAGTGGTGATTGAACCTGGGACTTTGAAGCTTCAGGCATGAAAGCCTCTTTGCATAACCATTAGGCTATCTACCCCTCCCTATTTGCTGCATTTAGCCTATTTCAATATACTATTCTGACTAAAACACAATTTTTTATATTTATTAATTTATTTCCTTTTGTTGCCCTTGTTATTGTTATTATTGCTGTTGTTGCTGTTGGATAGGTCAGAGAGAAATGGAGAGCAGGAGAAGACAGAGAGGGGGAGAGAAAGACAGACATCTGCAGACCTGCTTCACCACTTGTGAAGTGACTCCCCTGCAGGTGGGGAGCCAGGGGCGCGAACTGGCATCCTTTCACCAGTCCTTGCGCCTTGTGCCGCATGCGCTTAACCCGCTGCGCTACCGCCCGACTCCCCAAAATCTTTTTTAATGAATTAATTAAATTAAATTAATTTATTCTTTATACAGAAATCAAGTGGGAAAGGGGTGATAGACAGAGAGACACCTGCAGCCCCACTTCACAACCCACAAAGCTTTCCTCTGCAAGTAGGGGCCGGGAAGAAGATGAGTCTTCACACAGATATAAGTTGGGAAAAGGAGGGATTTTCTTTTTTTGAGACAACTATGGTATTATTTTTTTTAACTCCTCCCTGAAAGTCAATAAGTGCTAGTTTTTCAAAAGCTAGTTGCACTGTGGAATCTGAAACTGCTATCAGAGAACTTTTCAGTTACTACATTAAAAGATGTTGGTCTGTGTTGCACTTCATGGAGGATTGATTGATTTTTACGTTTTATTGAGGGTTAATGGTTTATAGGACAGTTGTTGACATGTGGCTACCATGTCTTGTCTCCCCGTGACACATGCCTGCAAGACAGTCTCACCCTCAACTAGGACACGCTCTCTCAGCATCAGGTACCAGGACCCCCGACACTCCCTGACCCCTCCACTCCCTGCTGAGGGATCTTTCACCTGGTCTTGATTTTGAAACCACAGGTGAAATGAAGGTCATTTGAAGCCTGATGGTTTCTGGAGATAAGCAAAACTTCAAATGTTGATGTGTGCTCATCCGCAACCAGTCTTTTTTCATTTCATTTTATTTATTTATATTTTTTAGAGAGACAAAGTGAAGTTGAAAGGGGAGGAAAAGAGATACATCTGTAGCACTGCTTCACCACTCGTGAAGCTCCTCTCCTTCCCCTGCAGGTGGAGAGTAGGGGCTTGAACCTGAACCCTTGTGTATATTAATGTGTGTGTTCAACCAGGTGAACCACACTGCCTGGCCCCTTCAACAACTCATTGTTATTTATTTTGTATAGAGACAGAGAAATTGAAAGGGAAGGAGATTAAAAGGGAGAGACACAGAGACACCTGCAGCCCGTTTCACCACTTATGAAGCTTCCGCCCTGCAGGTGGGGACCAGGGGCTTGAACCTGGGTCCTTGTGCACTGTACTGCATACACTCAACCAGGTGCGTCACCACCTGGCCCCTTCAGTGACTCATTCTTTAAAATACTTTCCAGTGTTAAGAAACTTCCAGACTCATAGTGGTGGATACAGGTTTTCCAAAATTCTAAGGTTTACTTGCAAACTCAAATGTTGTCTTTGCTAACAAATACTGTCAGTTTCCATGTATTGACAGCAGGCTGTTTGTTCATTGTCAAGAAAAAAAAATGGAAAAAAAAAAAAAGGCAGCCCAAGATTCAAATGTGACTAACTAGAGTTTGTCTGTCAGTTCTTGAAAGTGAAAATGGTTTTTCTTATTAAATTTGCCATGGCCTCAATAAAAATCTCGTGCTTTGGAAAAAGCATGCTGATGAAAGAAGGCACATGTTGACAGATCGTATGTGAAGACAGTCTTCATTAATCTCTTCCCACTGATTATGAAGTCATCGTTAATTCATATCAATAAAACATTTAATTTTGTCTGTTGACTTTGGAGAAAGGAATTTATAAGTCAGCTTATTCCCCCCCCCAAAAAAAATTTCACAAATGGAAGTATATGACCTTTCTAACCATTGTTTCAGGTCAATTAAGCTGGTGTAAAAATCTATTTTTCCATTAAATCTTGCGGATAATGGATTTATCTCTACAAACATGAAAGTATTCTTTCTACCTTAAAAGACACACAAAAAAATTGTCTGTTCAGAAATCCCAAATTACTACCTGCACTAATCACCCCCATTTTGCATAACTTTCTAGGGTTATTTATTTAGTTATTTTATCAAAATCAACCTGCAGGAATTGACATTGTAGGCTTAGACCTGAATATCTATATGTGCTAAGTTTTGCTTCTTCTTCTTGTATTGTACCAAAGCAAAGGATTCCGGGGAAAGAGGGATGAGATGGGATCCAGGGGCTTGGGGGGAGGACTTGGTAACAATGGTGGGAAAAGACTTAAGTTAGAGGTAAGAGTGTTTTGAAGACACCTATCACAGGGAAAGGAGAATTTTCACCCTCGTGTCAGCAACTGTACTGTAAACCATTACCTACTCACCCCATAACACGATATCTTTTTAAAATTATTTGTGTTTATTTATTATTGGATATAGACAGAGAATAATTGATAGGGGATGGGGAGGTAGAGAGGGAGGGAGACAGAGAAACCCCTGCAACCCTGCTTCACCACTTGCAAAGCTTTCCCCCTGCAGGTAGTGACTAGGGCCTTGAACCTGAGTCCTTGCACACTGTAATGTGAGTGCTTAACTAGGTGTCCACTGCCTGCCTCCCCCCCATAAAATGGTAAAGGAAAAAAAAAAAAAAAGAGCATAGCCTCAGAAACTATGAAATGTTTAGGACCATATGGAAGCTTAGAATGTGTGTGTTTTTCTGTCTTATCACTTGTAAAACAAAGGTACAATCAGTAACTAGGTAACTAGTTGTGGTGAGGAGTAAATACCTAGAAAGCACTTAGCACAGGGCCTGGCACTGTGTCCTATGAGTGGTAACCCCCAGCAATAATAGTTATAAGTGGAAAAGTAGCAGAGGTGATAATAGGAAGTTTAGAGGGGCCGTGTAGTTGGCGCACCTGGCTGAGCTCACATGTTACAATGTGCAAGGACCCGGTTCATGCCTCCTGTCCCCACCTGCAGAAGGAAAGCTTCGTGCATGGTTGAAGCAGGGCTGCAGGTGTCTCTCTGTCTCTCTCCATTTCTACTTCCCCTGCCCCTCTTAATTCTGGCTGTCCCTATCCAATACATAAAGATAAATAATAATAATAAATACTAATAATAGTAAGTGCTGTAGTTCAGGGCTTGAACCAGTTCTATCAGACTCTGGAGCAGGATCAGCCCGGTGCAGATTGAAAATGCGAGGCCCCTGTCCATAGATAAGAGAGAACATTAAGACAGTAGGAAGTGGTTATTCAACCAAGCAGGGAACTTTTCCCAGCACCAGTCCCCATGTGGCCCGGGGCCAGTCATCACTCATGGAATCAGCTCTGTTCTGGAGCTCCTTTAAGAAGTCTTTCACTCGGCGCCACATTTCACCAGCCTGCTTGTCCCCACATCAGAGACCTGGACGCCGACACATGGCCGCTCTTCTCCAGAGTCCAGAGCGGTTTTTCCCAACCCAGAGGTGGCAAGACCTGGTGTAATGCATCAGATTAAGTTGCACAAAGCAGGGAGACCTCCCTACCTTCTAACAATGCCCTTGATGGAAAGGAAGGCACAAGAGACTGGAGATACCTTTTACATCTCCTACTCACACTTCAAGTGTGGGTGTCTAACAGTTTTATTTGAAAATCATACTATGCTTGCCATTGGCTAGAGTAACTGAATTAATTCCAATTTTTCTTTTTTTTTTTTGTAATTTCCATTTTAAAATATTTATTTATTGGCCGGTGATAGAGAAACCAATAGGGAGGGGGAGATAGAGAGGGAAAGAGAAAGAGAGACACCTGCACTTGGGCCCAGGTGGTATCTATCGCACCTGGTTGAGCACTCATGTTACAATGCATAAGGACCCGGGTTTGAGCCCCACATGCAGGAGGGAAGCTTTACGAGTGGTGAAGCAAGGCTAAAGGTATCTCTCTTTCTCTCTAGCTCCCTCTCCCCTCTTGATTTCTGGCTCTCTCTAGCCAATAAATAAAGATAATTTTAAAAATGAAAAAGAGAGAGAGAGAGAGATCCCTGAATTTTACTGCTTGTGAAACTTTCCACTTGAAGGTGGGGGCCTTGAATGTGGGTCTTTATGCACTAAAGTATGGACTCGTTTTCTGTTTTTAACGTAATTCAGTATGGGTTGATTTTGGAGAGAAGTTATTCTAAATTGTTTGTGTTTCATAAATCCTGTCATTCCACTAGATGGTCTCTTTTTAATTTTTTCTGGGGAGGAAAGAGTTCACATGTCTATGTTGTGTTGGTCTTGGAATACTTTAAATGTATTTTCTACTGACTCTCTAGATGGGAGGCGAGGACTTTGAGCCTGAGAAATTATGGATTCAGAGAGAATAGTATTCGAGAGGATGTAGTGAGCTGTTCTAGTTCTGATTGGGACAATGCCCAGGAAATGTTTTATTTGGTCCAAGTGGGAAGAAAACAAAGCAAAACAACTTGAGAAGAAGGTAACACAAAAGTGGCCGTTTGATTTTGACATCAAGCTGTTCCCTGGGCATTCAAGACTTTATGCCTTAACCTTCCAACTCTCACTTGGCTGGGAAGGAAATTTTCTTTCTTTTCCTTTTTTATTTTCTACCAGCACTGGATCAAATGAGGTAAGACTCCTTCAGGCAAAACCATTCCAGTGAAATATCATCGCTTTTCCTGAATCTGGTAATTAAAGTCTGCAACTTCATTCTGAGGAAGATGACGAGTTTTAATGTTTTTTTAAACAAGTGATGTGGTATGGGAACCAAAGAATATGGGCAGTGCCACTGGCAGCAGTGGGACCCAAGCTCCCAGCGAGTACTCCTTTGTGTTTGTTCTAAACCCAGGGGAGTGTTTCTAGTCTGGAATTCCCAGCAGGGGGCTAGGGAAACAAACTGGATAAAATTAGCGCTGGGACCACGTGGTGGAGCACCCCGGAAAGCTCATACATGATCAGGCATGAGGACCTAGGTTCTAGCCCTTGTTCCCCCCCTGCAGAGAGGCAAGCTTCAGGACCAGTGGAGCAGTGCTGCAAGTGTCTCTCCTCTGCAGAGAGGCAAGCCTCAGGACCAGTGGAGCAGTGCTGCAAGCGTCTCTCCTCTCTCTTTTTTCATTTTTTTTTTACCTTTCTCTCCCTTTTCCCCTTTATTTGGTAGGACCTCTGCTCTCTTCTTCTCTCCATGCCATCCTCTAGCAAAAAACAAAAGGCCACTGGGAACAGGGGAGTTATACAGGCACTTGACCTGGCAGATAACGTGGCAAACACAAATAAATAATAAATACAATTAGAGCTAACGGTTGTGATGCAGGAGAAAGGCTAAAGGGACAAGAGAGGGGAGAGAGCAGGGGCTTGTGGAGATGGGTCTCTTGTGACATTTTCATGAACTCTCCCCAGATCATTTGGATCTGGAGGGGAGAATGAGGACTTTCCTGGGCAGGAACAGGAGATAGTGATAAATGCAGAATAAACTTTCAACCATACATACAAGTAGTCTGAGAACTTCAAAACCTGTTCAACTTCTGGGTCAAGAAAACCCTTTTTATTTTCCCAATCTGCTGTCACATAATAAGGAGTAAAACTTTCAAATTCATTATTTTTTTAATATAGTTACTATTGAATAGAGACAGAAATTGAGAGGAGAGGGGAGATAGAGAGGGAGAAAGAGAGACACCCACAGCCCTGCTTCCCCACTTGTGAAGCTTTCCCCCTGCAGGTGGGGACCAGGGCCTTGAACCCAGGTCCTTAAGCACTGTAATGTGTGCACTTAACCAGGTGAGCCACTGACTGACTCCTAAAAAGTGAAGCTTAAACACAACAGACTCTACAAGGAACTTGAATTTCCAGGCGGCTGAGGGTTTCACTCCCCTAGCCTGCACACCCAGCCCAAACCATCTCTTCCCACTCTCCTCCCCAGTGAAACAATGGGAGAGAGGTGCAATCACAGTCCTTCCATTTCCCATTCTTCTCTACACTGACAATAGCGTCAGGTGCACCAGTTAGGGGGGAGCTTACTGCTTGTAAAGGGAGGAGTGAGGTGGAGAACTACTCTTCTTGTGTCCTCCCTCCCTCCCACATGCACACACCTACCTCCTTGGCTCTTTCAGGACCCACCGGTCTTTGAACCTTGCCAGTTCTGACACTGTGGTTATTTTCTTGTGGGTAACCTTACTTTCTCGCTAGCCTCTGAGCTCACGCTAGCTTTACTCATTTATTCCTTAAATCAACAAACAGCCATCCAGCCTATGCCAAGCAGTGCTAGGGGCTGGAAATACAAATGCATTATCAACAATATCTGTTGTATTTTTTAAATTTTTTTTATATTTATTTTATTTATTCCCTTTTGTTGCCCTTCTTGTTTTATTGTTGTAGTTATTATTGTTGTTGTCATTGTTGGATAGGACAGAGAGAAATGGAGAGAGGAAGGGAAGACAGAGAGGAGGAGAGAAAGATAGACACCTGCAGACCTGCTTCACCGCCTGTGAAGCGACTCCCCTGCAGGTGGGGAGCCGGGGTTCGAACCTGTATCCTTATGCCGGTCCTTGTGCTTTGCGCCACCTGCGCTTAACCCACTGTGCAACAGCCCGACTCCCTGTTGTATTCTTTTATGTACTCTTTTAAGTACTCTTTTTTTCAAGTTTTATTTATAAAATGGGAACACTGACAAGACCATAGGATAAGAGGGTACAATTCCACACAATTCCCACCACTGGGACTCCATATACCATTCCCTCCCCTGATGAGAGTCCTGACTTGTTCTTTAAAGACCAACCATATTTTTTTTTCCTTTATTGGGGGGATTAATGGTTTGCAGTGAACAGTAAAATACAGTAGTTTGGACATGTGTGACATTTCTCAGTTTTCCACATAACAGTCTAAGCCCACCTAGGTCCTCCTCTGCCATCATGTTCTAGGACCTGAAGACCACACCCCCCAATGCTAGCAGCGTCTTTTACTTTGGTGCAACACACCAAAGACCAGCCAACCATGTTTAAGTGTGCCAACACCGACTCTATTTGAGTACTTGCTCCGTGCCACATGTGATTCTGAAAATTGACATGTGGTAGTTCAATTCATAGTCATGATTCTTTAAAATAATTTTTTTGTTTTTGTTTTTTAAATTATCTTTATTTATTGGATAGAGACAGCCTGAAGTTGAGAGGAAGAGGTATATAGACAGGAAGCAAGACAGAGAGACACCTGCAGCACTGCTTTACCACTTGTAAAACTTTCCTCCTGCAAGTGGGGACTGGGGGCTCAAATCTGGATCCTTACACTATAACATGTGCGTTCAACCAGGTGCACCACCATCTGGCCCCAAAACAATTTTTTTTAATTTTTACTATATTTATTTATTAGATAAACAGCCAGAAATTGAGAGGAAAGGGGGAGATAGAGAAGGGGAGAGACAGTGAGACACCTGCAGCCCTGCTTCACCACTTGTAAAACTTTCCTCCTGCAGGTGGGGACTGGGGACAAGAACGCAGGTCCTTGCACATTGTAGCACGTGCACTTAACCAGGTGAGCCACCACCTGCCCCCCCCAAAAACAATTTTTGTTTGATTTGAGGCAGGAAATACTAACATCTAGAGAGAGATACTTTGCTTCTAAGTATGGGAATCAAGGTTCAAAGCAGACAGTCTTGGCCCTGGGTAACCAGCTCTTAGTAACTAACCAGCTCTTAGTAACCAGACTCTGCTCCTGGCTGAGCTCACAAATTGTGGTGCTCAACCCCTGTTTGTGTCTGGAGTTTCAGGTTTTACCCTGTGGAATCATTCTGCTTAGTACAGAGAGATGGACACAGGTGTGTATATGACACTAAGTTTCTTTAACAGTGGCACGAAGAAGAGCTTATGGAATACAGAAAATGGAGGGGAAGTAGCCTTAATTCCTCTTCTACCCAAAGCCTTTAGTATGTAAATGAGGGCGCTGAGACATAGATGAGCTTGCAAACTTTCAGATCATTGAGTTTTTCAGCTCATCTCAAACAGGGTGTTTGAGAGTCAAGTCCAGATCCCCCTCCTGCATTGCCCTGTGTTGCTTCGTCTGCTATTGTATGTCATCAGACTGTAAATTGCCAGAAATTGGTTCTGTGCCTCCTGGAACAAAGAAAGATGTGTAGGCTGTTGGTTTACTGAAATTGCAATTATTTAGTTGAGGTTGTGTCTGATTATTGAAAGAAGCAGGGAAACTGAAGCATTAGTTCTTATTTAACTTCTTGAGCTTGTCCTAAATTCTAAAATGAAGAAAGTCTGATCTTTCTCTGGAAATCCTCCCTTCTACGCCATTCTCACTCAGACCCCTCAGATCAGTTCCACAGACTAGAGAGCTCATTTACCAAGGTCTCTCTTTTCTTTGTTAACCACACAGTGTCAAGTATTTTCAAATAGTTCTGGGGATTATCGAATTGCTAACATTCTCCCTGATATCACATCAAGTTTAAAAAAGGTTTAAAAATTGTTGGGTCTCCTATCACAGGGAGATGAGAAATTGTACCCATGTGTCAACAACTGTGCTATAAACCATTACAGGCCCATTAAAATGATAAAAAGTATCTTGAAAAGATTAGTTCAGAAATTTTCATTGGTTAACCATTTTACTCTTTTATATCCTCCCTGTTTAGTGGTATGTTTGCTGCCATTAAGTACAATTTTGCAGCTTGTTTATTTTATTAGTATGCATATTTTTAGCAGAGCTAAGACCATGGGCATATGAAATTCATCCAGAGAAAGATAGAAGAAGAGAGACCACAGCATCCAGTGAACTATCTGTCTGGAACTTTTTTTTTTTAATCTATCCCACAGAATGTAAATTGGTCCAACCTCTGTGGAGAACAGTCTGGAGAACTCTCAGAAGGCTAGAAATGGACCTACCCTATGATCCTGCAATTCCTCTCCTGAGGATATATCCTAAGGAACCCAACACATCCATCCAAAAAGATCTGTGTACACATATGTTCTTGGCAGCACAATTTGTAATAGCCAAAACCTAGAAGCAACCCAGGTGTCCAACATCAGATGAGTGGCTGAGCAAGTTGTGGTCTATACACACAATGGAATACTACTCAGCTTTTAAAAATGGTGACTAGGTGGGAACTAGGGGCTTGAACCTTCATCCTTGTGCATTGTAACATGTACTCTCAACCAGGTGTACCACCACCCAGCCCAACAAAAAGATTTTCATGCCTGAGGCTCTGGGGTCCCAGGTTCAACCCTCAATACCACCATAAGACAAAACTGAGCAGAGTTCTGGTTTAAACAAATACTAAGCAAATTATGTAATTATTAAATTATCTTTATTTATTTTACAGAAACAGCCAGAAATCAAGAGGGGAGGGGCAATAGGGAGGGAGACAGACAGACACCTGCAACACTGCTTCACCACTCATGAAGCTTTCCCGCTACAGGTGGGGACTGGGGGCTCGAACCCAGGTCCTTGCACACTGTAATGTGTGCACTCAACCAGGTGCTTGCCATATAAACACTCTATGCTCCCTGTCTCTGTCTCAGGGTAGATGGGGTAACTGTAAGGATTAGTTTAGGTTTAGACTCATGGTTCTGTTCTGAAATTTACTAAAAAAAATGTGCTTGACATGGTCTGGGAGGTGGTGGAGTAGATAAAACACTGGACTATCAAGCATTAGGTCCTGAGTTCAATCCCTGGCAGCACATATGCCAGAGTGATGTCTGGTTCTTTCTCTCTCTATCTCATTAATAAATAAAATATTTTTTAAAAAAATGGTGACTTCACTGTTTTCAGCCGATCTTGGATGGACCTTGAAAAATTCATGTTAAGTGAAATAAGTCAGAAACAGAAGGATGAATATGGGATGATCTCATTCTCAGGCAGAAGTTGAAAAGCAAGATCAGAAGAGAAAACACAAGTAGAACCTGAACTGGAATTGGCATATTGCACCAAAGTAAAAGACTCTGGGGTGTGTGGGTGAGCAGAGAATCCAGGTCCTTCAGAGGACCTAGTGGGGGTTGTATTATTACATGGAAAACTGGGAAATGTTATGCATGTACCAACTATTATATTTACTGTTGAATGTAAAACCTTAATTCCCCAATAAAGAAATTAAAAAAAAAATCTATCCCATAACGTCAGAGATGAGAGGCAGAGGAGGAGGTGGAAGAGGAGGAGGAGAATAAAGCAGAGGAGGAAGAGTTTTTAACAGGCGGTCTGAAGAGACCAGGTGTTCTCTGCCACCGGCTCCCTACCTCATCGCAAACGCTTGTGTACAGACTTTAATCTCTGTTCTGCTCTGCATGCAGTCCCGGTGGAGCGACAGCATAGTTCACACCACAGCTCGCTCCCTCAAGGCTGTGTCCTGTGAGCAGCTCTGAGAGCACACATGCCAAGGGGCAAGGTGGTGGTCTTGGATTTCTTTTTTTTTTTTTTAATTTTTTTTTATTTAAGAAAGGATTAATTAACAAAACCATAGGGTAGGAGGGGTACAACTCCACACAATTCCCACCACCCAATCTCCATATCCCACCCCCTCCCCCAATAGCTTTCCCATTCTCTATGCCTCTGGGAGCATGGGCCCAGGGTCATTGAGGGTTGCAGAAGGTAGAAGGTCTGGCTTCTGTAATTGCTTCCCTGCTGAACATGGGCGTTGACTGGTCGGTCCATACTCCCAGTCTGCCTCTCTCTTTCCCTAGTAGGTGGGTCTCTGGGGAAGCTGAGCTCCAGGACACATTGGTGGGGTCTTCAATCCAGGGAAGCCTGGCTAGCATCCTGATGGCATCTGGAACCTGGTGATTGAAAAGAGAGTTAACATACAAAGCCAAACAAATTGTTGAGCAATCATGGACCCAAAGCTTGGAATAGTGGAGAGGAAGTGTTAGGGAGGTACTCACTGCAAACTCTAGTGTACTTCTGCTTTCAGGGATATATTTTGCAGTAGTTTATGGATACGTGTGAACATAAGCTCTCTCTCACAGAAACTGGTGTATATCTAGGTTTTGGGACTTTGTTAGAAAGTGAACCACCTGAGATGAAATTAGAGTGTACTATAAAAGGAAAGGTCTCACCCGAGTAATGAAGCCCAGTGGGGGGTGGGAGTGGGTGGGAGGGATGGGTCACAGTCTTTTGGTGGTGGGAATGGTGTTTATGTACACTCCTAGCAAAATGTAGACATATAAATCAGTAGTTGATTAATATGAGAGGGGGAAAATCAATTGTATGTCTCAAAGTTTTTCAAAACACAAACTGAATCTTTTTAATATATAGGCTGTGTATTTGATATTCGGACTCTCTCAAAAGCCTAGACCAAGTAGATCAGAAGCATCCAATAGCACAACTCTATACAAGATACTAGGTACTGTACAGCAAACCATAACAAAAGGACTTTTCAAAGTTAACCCAATTACCAAATAATGTGATGATAACATTAAGTATCGATTGTCTTTTTGAACCCTAAGACAGCAGGAACCTCACATCTCCACTATAGAGCCCCTACTTCCCCCAGTCCTGGAACCCTTGGATAGGGCCCACTTTCCCGTATGCCTCTCCCAATCCATATTAAATAATATTTCATCTGCCGATCACAACCTAACCAACACAACGATTGCCACCTCAACATGCTTCACCTCAGACTGTGTCCAGAGACTTCATGTGTGGAATGACAACCCTTCAGCTTCATTACTCGGGTCTTGGATTTCTTAATGTATTCAGGGATGTTTCTGGTTGTTCTCGGATGTGTCCCATGCAGGCAGGAACAGGGTAAGTTTTTTCTGTGTGGGTGAGGGGGTCTGCTTGTTCCCCCACAACCCCTCCATTCTGTTTCAGCAAGGTAAGTTCTTTCCCAGAGGGTAGGGGGTCAGGCCTCAGCATATTTCCTTCACTTGGACCCATTACTCAGCATCTAGTCGCCTTAGTTATTTTTTTTTTTCCTGCACAGCTATGGAAAGGGGGAATTATCTGGGGATTCTCTTCTTATAATTTGGTTAGTTAACTCTTTCTTTGCCTTAGCATTCTATTTCCATAAAAGGCAAACAAACACCACCTCAGCAGAGCTCTTTTCTTGACCCCAATGGTATCTCCCCCATGTGCCCAGTTCTCTTAGTGAACATGGATAAATGTGTTTCAAATAACTCATGTCAATTTTCTCTCAATTATGAGAGGAGCAGAAGCTAGTTGGTTTGCAAAGTGGGGGGAAAAAAAAACAAACCTCATAATACATTTTTGTTTCTTTGCTTTTCCCACCTCAGCCAGGAGACTTTTCTTATTAGAGTCACTCATCTGGTAACTAATGAGAGTTGCCAGCTTATGAAAAGCAATTACTTCTAAGTAAAACCAGCACTTTTCTGGAAGAGTCAGGGAAAAAAAAGAAAAAGAAAAGAAGAAAGAAGCTGTACGCACTCTAAACAAAGCACTATGGGGCCAGAAGTTAGGGCTTTTTTTTTTTTTTAATAGAGACAGTGAGGCAGGGAGAGTGAATTAGACACCACAACACCACAGCTCCCTTCACTGCAGTGGAGACCTGGCTCCAACCTGAGTTGCACACATAGCAAAGTAACACACTGTCCAAGCGGGCCCAGCCTGAATTTGCTGTCCTTGCTTCAAGCTTCTTCATCAGTGATCTTTCAGAGAGAATGCCTGAAGGTGAGGCCTTAAGCCATCACTTACTTTATTCAGCAGCATTCCCAGGGGCAGCACCAATTATGTAAATTAAGTTCCACTTCTGGGCTGAGGTGAGAGCACAACTGTTACACTTTAGTGCTCTAGTGCTCTGCTCGCGCAAGCTACAAAGTTCCATCCCCAGCACCAACATAAACCCAAGCTGAACAGTGGTCTGGTAACACACAACTTGATTTATTTAATAAATAATTGAATTGTTGCAATGGATGAGGAAATGCAGGTTCAGGAGCAGAGAATAATTAACTTAAGGCCACACAGCTGATAGAAGTCTGAGTTGAGATTCCTTTATTGTAGTTGTATTGTAGCTAGTTGTTAGCAAATCATAAAGAATTTGTTACTATATGTATATTGTACAAAAACAAAACAAAAAACCCTCTGTAACCTTTGTTCTATGCAAAATTGTGTCACGACTTTTCTGACAACTCAACAAACACAAGGTCACCACCCTCAGGGTTACCATAACCCATGGAGAACATAGAGGAGTCACCACAGACCACGTGTCATGCAGACACCTCTATAAGCCAAGGAGACAATGGGCACCCGCCTCCCCATGAAACACAGACAATTGAATAAGGATGTGTATCTCTATTCTCTCCTGAGACTACCCTTGAATGACACAAAAGGAACAAACATATAAGTCCAAATAAGTGTATAAGTCCAAAACATAAACGCAATTGCATCCTCCTGCCGCAAACCAAATTTCTTGCCAATTTTCAAAAGGAATACTGGGAATACTGCTCACAAAAGTCGAGCAGTAGATAAGAGCATGTGATCTATAATTGATACAAGGGGATGTTTTTCAGATTTCATAAAGGAAGGAACACAGATGCTACAATAGCAGGAATCAACCTGGAGGGAACCCTGCTGAGTGAATTAAGTTTGTCCCCAAAGGACAGACACTGCATCCCCGCTCCTCACCTTTTTTACCCAGAGCACGGCTCAGCTCTGGCTTATGATTATGCTGGCAACTGAACCCGGGACCTCAGAGTCTCTGGTATGAGAGTCTTTTGCAGAACTACTATGCTGTGTTTCCTCCCACATGGTTCCCCTTTCACCAGTCTGTCAGTCAAACTCAGAAGTAGAAAGTAGGGCTGGCAAAATATTGGACTACTGGAATAGTCATGATGTATATTTCTGTTTTTCTGTGCTAAAAACGTGTCCTGACTTTCCTGACCACCCAATAGCTCACTTGGCTAGTGTGTGGCTTTGCCATGTGCACCACATAGGTTTGAGTCCAGTCGCCACTACAGTAAAGGAAGCTTCAGTCTCTTTTACTCTTGCTCTGTGTCTGCCTTTCTGTCTCTAAATTAGAAAGAAGGGGAGTAGGAGAGGGGGAGGGGGAAGGGAAGAAGGAGGAGGAGATGAAGAGTAGATGTGGGCTGCGGGAGCCTGAGGGGAAGCAGGTGGGAGAGACTGCTGTTCTCAGTCCTGCAAGGTGAAAAGGTTACAGGTTTTTTGTTTTGTTTTTTGTACACTATACATATAGTTACAAATTCTCTATGATTTGCTAACAACTAGCTGAGGGGGAAAAGTTCATTTTCTTTGGTTTTTAAATTACAATAAAGGAATCTCAACTCGGACTTCTATCAGCTGTGTGGCCTTAAATTAATTATTCTCTGCTCTTGAACCTGCGTTTCCTCATCCTATGAAATAGAGAGAAAAACTGCCTCATTGTGGTCCAGGAGATGGCACAATGGATAAAGTATTGGACTCTCAAGCATGAGGTTCCCAAGTTCAATCCCTGGCAGCACATGTACCAGAGTGATATCTAGTTCTCCCTCTCCTATCTTTCTCATTAATAAATAAATAAAACCTACAAAAAAAAAAAAAAAAAACTATCTCACAGAGGCACTGAGAGCATTCAGCAGGGATGCGAAACTCCCAGTCTAGCAGCAAACCCAAAACAGACACAGAGGAAGTATTGGGAGACTGTTATAAATGTTATGGGCATTAAAGATACAATAACAGAAACATAGAATGAGCTAGTTAATGATTTACATTCCATTAAAAATACCTTTTGGCAAAGTCTTATAATACATTTGGTGAATTTATAAAGATACCAAAAAAAAAAAGGGAGTCGGGCAGTAGCGCAGCGGGTTAAGCTCACAGGGCGCAAAGCGCAAGGACCTGCGTAAAGATCCCGGTTTGAGCTCCGCTCCCCAACTGCAGGGGAGTCGCTTCACAGGCGGTGAAGCAGGTCTGCAAGTGTCTGTCTTTCTCTCCCCCTCTCTGTCTTCCCCTCCTGTCTCCATTTCTCTCTGTCCTATCCAACAACGACAACAACAATAACTACAACAATAAAACAACAAGGCAACAAAAGGGAATAAATAAATTTAAAAAAATACCAAAAAAAAGCTATGGTTCAAAAACAAAAAAGGCAATCAAGGAGTTGGGAGATAGCTCAACTGGTAGAACAAGTACCTACTTTAGGTTTTGGGTTCAAACCCTAGCTCTACAGGGAGGCAGCACAGGACAGGAGAGGAAGCCCCACAGGCTGGACCCGCTCTGTAGTGTCTTGCTTCTCTTTCTATCTGAATAAAAAAGAAAGAGAACACTGAGTGACCCAGGAATGATATTTGTGAGATCTTGCAGTGAAAAAACAAACAATCAAGAAAGGCCAAAAAATATCTATTGGGAAACAAGGAATGGTACAAGAAAGGAGTGACGATTCTGTGATTAAAATCATGTAAACACAGGAATGGAGAATAGTTCACCGCCATGCCCTTGGCCCAGATTTGAACCACAGAAGAGGAAGCTATATATAGGAGGAAAGTGTAGCGCTATGCACTCTCTCTGTCTCTGTATCTCTTGCTACCTCTACCTCTCTCTGAATGAAAAAGTTGCCTGGAGTGGTGAAGTCATGCATGTACAAACCTCTGGACACACACACACACACACACACACATACAACTCAGACCAAAATGTTATCAGTAAACCACAGGTTTGGAAGGATAGAGAATGGAGCATGGTTACAGATTTTGAGTGTGAAATCTTTATTTTTTGAAAGAGTATTTAATCAGCTACTAGTCAATACTAATGTATAAAAATGACATATCAAGAAAGAGTAGTATAAACACTACCTAGAAAACCTGAGTAGGCCTCCAACTCCTAAGCAATATTGAGAACATTGATTTAAGGATGCTGTTTTCCTGGGAAGTTTGGCTCATTTTCGGAATCCAGAGAAAAGTATAGACAACTATTTTTGCTTTAAGTTTTGTAGTATCATTGGCCATTTGTTTATTTATGACACTGGAGCCTTGCAGTATATGGTTTCACTACTGCTGGACCATCTTTTGTCATTTTTTCCATGTCACAGAAAGAGAGAGAAAGAGGGGAAGAGAGAGAGACACAGAGAGAGAGAGAGAGAGAGAGAGCGCGCTTTTCCTGGTGACTTAACATTTCCATGTGGTCCTGGGACCACATGCACAGCAAGGCATTCAGTGTCTGGAGTGAGCTGCCTTCTGACTATTCATTTTATTTTTAAGAATGATGTCAAGGTTTGACTTTGGAATAAGAAGTATAGTTGGTGCAACTCCTATGGGGAGCAGTCTGGAGAACTCCTAGAAGGCTAGAAGTGGACCTACCCTATGACCCTGAAATTCCCCTCCTGGGAATAGATCCTAAGGACACACTTATCCAAGAAGGTCTGTGTGTACCTATGTTCATAGCAGCACAATTTTATAATAGCCAAAACCTGGAGGCAACCCAGGTGTCCAACAACAGATAAGTGGCTAAGAGAGTTGTGGTCTCTATATACAATGTAATACTACTCAGGTATTAAGAAAGACTCTATGGGGAGAAGTGTCACAGGAGGCCAAAGGAGAAGGTGTGACCTGATGGGAGCTGATGGAGGAAATGTGTCAGACATGAGGCATGAAGGCAGTAGAATCAGATGAGAAAAATACCTCAAAGACATACAGGCTGGAAAAGAAGGAATCAAAGTACCATTCTATGCTGATTCCATGGTATTATACCTAGAGAACCTCAAAGATTCCACCAAAAAACTACTAAAAGTAATTAATAAATTCAGTAGAGTAGCAGGATGCAAAATCAATACATACATGTGCTATTTCTGTATATAAACAAGTAATCAGAGGAAAGGGAAATAAAAGACTCAATCCTATTTATAATAGAACCCAAAAATGATAAAATGCCTTGGGGAGTGAATCTCACAAAGGAGGTGAAGGACCTTTACAACAAAAACTCTAAGACACTGCTAAAAGAAAGAGAGGACACACAGAAGTGGAAGCGATGAAATTGAGAAATTTAAGCAGAATGAATAAGAGTTGGTAGTGAGTTGAATGACTGAGAGGTTAGAGTTAAGGGCGACTCCCATAACTTACGCAACTGTGACAACTGTATAAGCAGTACCTTTCTCCTCTCAGAGATCTCCCTGTCTACCTGCATGACTTGACCAAACACAGCTGGGGGGCCGAGTCCTAGGGCACTAACCAGGAAAAGTGATTCTGACGCCTTATTAATAATTTTTGCCAGCAGCATGCATGTCTCTCACAGACTAGATCCTGCCAAGATTCTAGAGATCAATCTTTACTTCCCCAATGGAGAAACTAGAGAATCAGGAAACTAAAAACCAACCAATCAAATAAACAAACAAAAAAATCAGACCCCAAGTACAGATTGACCTGCCAACAGCCATGTCCAGTGGAGAAGCAATTATAGAAGTCAGACCTTCCACTTTCTGCACCACATAAAGAATGTGTGTCTATGCTCCCAGATGGATAAAAAATAGGGAAGCTTCCAGTGTTGAGGATAGAACAAGGAACTCTGGCGCTGAGAACTAGGGGGAATTGGACCCCTGTTATCTTATAGCCTTGTTAATCATTATTAAATCACTAATCATTTTCTATAAAATAAAGTCACACCCCCAAAACACATGCCAAAACATTTTTCATTTGGAAAAAAATCCTTCAAATTGTGTAGTAAAGTTACAAAACAAAAAGTTCAGTTACTTTACATGATACACTTCCCTTAGATTCACCAATGATCATTTTGAATAATTATTCCTCTCTCTCTCTAATTACTATAATTACTACTGCTAAACTCTAAGAAAAAAAACTGGACACATTATGCTCTCTTGTCTCTAAACATGCCAGTATATGACCCCTAACAGCAAGCACACACACTTCATAACCACTGTGTAATCATCCACTTTAGAAATTTTAAAATTAATACAATATTATTATCTAGTATATAATCTAACTCAAATTTCACTAATGGCTCAAATAATGTCTTTTATGGAATCTCCCCCACCCCACCCCCAGCTCAAGATATCCTTGAACGAGGCAGGAAGACAGGAAAAGAGAAAGACGGACACTTGCAGACTTGCTTCACTGCTTGTGAAGCAGCCCCCCTGCAGGTGGGCAGCCGGGGGCTCAAACCGAAGTCCTTGAGCTTAGTAATATGTGTGCTTAACCAGGTGTGCTACTGCCTGGTTCTCATGAATATTCTATTTTAATTTGATAGGACAAAAATAAAATGAGTGGGGAGGGATATATATATAATATTACATATAAATATATATATATATATATATATATATATATATCACTTATTAAGATTCCCCTGAGCAGGTGGGAGCCAGCCAGGGGCTTGAACCCAGGTTCTTGCACATGGCAACGTGCATTCAAGCTGGTATGGCACTTCCTGGCCAGCTGAAATGAAATTTCTAATGTCTGAAAAACTGTATCTTTTTCTTGACAGAAAACAATTATAGCTCTACTCAACAATATTCATTTTTTTCTTCCTAAGACTAAGAATAACTTCTAGTTTTCTTAAATTTGTACTCTAGTTGAATTTAAAAAAAAAAAAAGAAAGGTCTGGTTAGTAGGCAGACACAGGGTCTCAGTCTGTATCCAGCACACAGCCAAAAAACATTCAGTGGTCTTTTTAGTCCATTTTCAAATATGTGACTAAATTTCTTCATACTCTTTACTCTTGCTTTGCTCCTGGAATTCTGTGCAGGAGAATAAACTCCAGATAGAGACTGTACATACTAGTTGAAAATATTGCAACATCAAACATTGAGCATGCAAAAAAAAAAAGATAAAAAACAGATTTAGTATTTATTCATAAATGAAAGTTGTGCCTCTGGTTTTTCTCAGGTGTTAAAGTGTCTCTGAACCTGGTAAGTCCTAATGAGACTATGGATTTAATCATGTTGAACTTTCCATTCATTTTCTAACAGCAACATTTTTTTTTAATATCAAAAGATAATCCCTTTGCAAAGAACAAATGATTACCTTGAGAAGAACTACCTGTAATCCTGTGAACTCAAAAGAGCTTTATTATTTAAACTTAAAGATAGAAGCAAAATAAAAAATAAAAAACATTGGAGGAAATACATTGAAATTCATGCTTTTACACAACCAGAGAAGGGGCTAATTTAACTGGATGGCATGGCAGATTGTGATAAATAAGTTCTGTGAAAAATTCTCAAATTAATTTTTTTGTATTAGAGAAAGCACATTTTAAAGGTGGCGGAGATAGCATAATAGGTTTGCAAAAAGATTTTTCATTCCTGAGGCTTCAAAGTCCCAAATTCAGTCCCCTGCACCACCATAAGCCAGAGCTGAGCAGTGCTCTGGTCTCTCTCTTTCTCCCTCTCTCTCTTTCACCTTCTCTCTCTCTCTCTCCCTATCTTTCTTTCTCTCCAATTCAAATAAAACAAGTTAAAAAATAGAGAAGACTATACTGAAAAAACATCTCTGTTATTTAAAACATCTGTTATTACTGTAATATATACATAGGATAAAGTATACCATTCTCATGGTATACCATTTCATTTACATATAATTCACTGGTATGAAGTACATTCATAATTTTTTTCAACCCTCACTGACATCTATCATTAGAATATTATCATCTCAATTGAAACTTTGTCCCTGTTACACAGTAACTCCTCATTCTCGTTACCAGCACCTCCTGGTAACCTCTCTCTCCATGAATTTGTTCTAGGAATCTCATAGAAGTGGCATGAGACAGTATTTGCCCTTTTTGGTCTGATTCACTTGACACAGTGTCTTCAGAGCTCATCCACATTGTAGTGTATGGAGTCACAGTTTGTCTATGAAAGAGAAACCAATGTCTCAAAGATGACAAGAAAAAGAAAATCCTTTCTATGTAATTCTGCCAAGTCAAACCTCCACATGCACCCAAGGTGACCAGTCTGATGAGGCTGAAGTTTTTGATTTTTAAAAATTAAAAAAGATTTTTTTGAAAATTATTTTTACTTATTACCAGATAGAGACAGCCAGCATTTGAGAGGGAAGGGGGTGATAGAGAGGGAGAGAGTATTTTTTTTTCTACTTTATTAGATAGGACAGAGAGAAATTGAGAAAGGAGGGGGAGATAAAGAGGGAGAGAGAAAGATAGACATCTGCAGACCTGCTTCATCACTCATGAAGTGTCCCTGCTTTAGGTGAGGAGCCGGGAGCTTGAACCTGGATCCTTGCACGGGTCCTTGCTTAGTAGTTTGTGCGCCTAACTGGGTACGCCACTGCCTGGTCCCCATGACGTTTAAAATTTATCTCCAGGGTTCATGGGTGGTGCTATGATTCTCTTTGTTGCGTCACTTTCATGTTTCACTTCATCAAACATGTTCAGGAAGGCCCTTCCCTTCACTGTCTTCTAAATCCCTGTGCATTCCTGTATACTCCCACACACTTTGGAGCCAGGGAGAGTTCCAGACTTGTTCTCGCCTCGGCCACTCTGTTAATGTCTACAGCTCTCAGCCAACGTTGAAATGGAAATGAGAATAGTCAGCTTGACAGAGTTGGTACTAGAGTTGAAATGAGAATAGTCATGCCTTGACAGAGTTGGTACCAGAGTTTGATACCAGAGTTGGTATCAAAGAGGTTTATGAATTGTTTAAGTATTAGACAAGAAGCAAGCCAGGCTGATCAAAGTGAGCCCTTGTGGGGCACTTGAGCAAGTGGCTTATCGTTCCACACAAAGCGGTCCAGAATGTTTCCAAGTACAGCTATTACTCTTTACATCAGGACCATCAGGTGTCAATTAGAACGGTCACGTGTCTGTGTTCTGTGGCACACCTTTCCTTCTGCAGCCTTGCTGTTACACTGAACATCACACTATTGTTATTGTATGAAGTAACTAATACTTTAAAAAATATTTATTGTCTTGCTCATTTCTCCGTGAAGTCAGCAGGCAGTCACCTCTGGGTGACCTGCTGGTGGCAAAAGGACTAGAATGGGCACCTGTGTCCCTAAGAAGCAGACTAGCTTTCTGCCAAGAGGTTCAATCTCCCGATCAGATCACTCTCTGTCCAGAGTTGCTAATGAGTGGCGAAATTGACTGCTCTCACCTCTTCTCACAGCAAGTGCTCGCCTCTAGTGGAAGGTGCTAATGAGCCTTGACACTGTCCTCAGCAGGAGGCCGAGGAGAAGGAAGAGTCCCAAATAATCCTCTCACTGTCACAGAATATTCCAGAACTAGCTGTCAAGTGGGAACAACCTTCCTCTCCCCTAGCTTTTTCTGCTTGGTCAGAAGGCCTATTCTCAACTCTCACACCATCTTCCCAGATAATACTTTCAGTCCACCTGCATGTTAGTTATCGGGCTCAAGCAAAAAAGACTAAAATCATGGGCCCTTTGGAATGTACCTAAAATAGACTCCCTAGCTTCTTCCCACACGAAGACCCCTAGTTTCATCTGCTCTAGCCTTACCTTTGGGTTTCTGTGCATTAAACAATTTGTCCTGCTTTATATCTTACTGGCTAACATCCACCAAGTTGCAGATGCCACTATCATTCCTTCCTGACTTCCCTGGGCAAATGGCCTCACTAATGTGTCCTGGAACATCACTTCTTCAGAGCTCTACCGCTCTAGGGAAAGGTAGAAACAGGCTGGAGGTATGGCTCTACCTGCAGTGCCTATGTCTAGTGGAGAAGCAATTACAGAAGTCAAACTTTCCACCTTCTGCACCCCATAAAGAATTTTGGTCCATATCCCAGAGAAATACTGAATAGCTTCCAATGGAGTGGATAGGACACAAACTTCTGATGGTGGGAACTGTGTGGAACTGTACCCCTGTTATCTTACAATCTTGTTAACCATTATTAAATCACTAAAAATAATAATAAAACCAGTCTCCAGAGTCTGCTCTGGCAAAAGGTTTAACACCAGCATTGGGTTGTCTGTCTTCATGCCCTGAGCAAGCTCAATGCAATATATCCGATCTTCCACCCCCATAGAAGCGGAGAGCGGGTCTGGGGAATCTGTCCTACAACTATCTCTTCTCCACCAGTCTGCATCCTGCTTTCCTAGCAGGCTGGCTAGTACTTACTCTGGGGGGACTCGGAAGGCTGTAGAGACCCACCAAGGGAGTCAGAGCTCCATATTTGCTTGAATGTGTGTAGACACACTTCAAGAAAAGCATGAAAGGGGCTGGATGGTGCCACATCTGGCTGAACACACATGCACAAGGATCTGGCTTCAAGCCTCCAGTCCCCACCTACAGGAGGGAAGCTTTGCAAGTGGCGAAGCAGATCTGCAGGTGTCTCTCTTTTCCTCTCTTTCCCCTTTCAGTTTCTCTCTGGTTCTACCCAATAAACAAACAAACAAACAAACAAACAATAAATAAATGTATACATTTTTAAAAAGAGGGAGAAAGGTATGGAAGGAAGCATAGCAACCTGAGAAAGGTTTGATTGCAGGGCAACGGGGTGTGGGGTGGTGGGTGGATGGGCGGAGATGCAAATGTCAAATGTCTTGTTCTCCCTGCCTGATTTACATGATCAAACGTGAACAACGTCATATTAAAAGTCAAGAGGGCCGGGCAGAGGTGCACCCGGTTAAGCGCTCATAGTACCAAGAACAAGGACCCATATATTATTTTCCGGATTCACTCTGCTGAATTGCACAAAACTCAGATAATAGCAGAGACTGTCAGATGGACTCTAGCAATTGAACTGTGTCAACAACTATCTGGGTTATTACAGCCATGATCTTACTCTCTGCATAAAGACTAGCCAGGCCAGCAGGGCACCGTAAACACATGCCACACAACGTCTTAGCTTTTATGTCTTCCAGGCTTCCATTCTCAGCACCTGCTACTTACATAGCTGGAGCTTTGGGACAACATGAATTAACCTACCTTCGTTGGAAATTTATTATTTCTTTGTTTTTTTCTTTTTTGTAAGTGGCAGACTCCACCAATTAAACTCACTGATTAAAATTTCAGGAGACTGGAAGCGATTCATCTCCAAAAACGAAGTATGTTATAGGACATGAGCTATTGGTGTTCAACAAGAAAACCTCTAGATTACTCTTATTTGCTGTATTGATTTTTTTTTTTTTTTTTTGCCTCCAGAGTTATTTCTGGGGCTTGGTGCTTGCACTACAAATCCACTGCTCCTGTGATCATTTTTAAAAAAATTTTTTAGATAGGTCAGAGAGAAATTGAGAGAGTAGGGGAAGATAGAGAGGCAGAGAGAAAGAGAGACACTTGCAGACCTGCTTCACTGCTTGTGATGTGACGCCCCCCTTCCCCCACAGGTGGGGAGCTGGGGGCTCAAACCGGGATCCTTGCATTGTACCCTATGTGCTAACCCTGTGTGTCACCACCCACCCACCCACTCCTGAAAATAATATTTGTAACATAATTTTTTATAATTTAGAGAAGCAACTCATAAGTATTGTTCAATAAAGCATCCTTCTCACTAGAGAAGAAAGCTTGACAACAAATTCAACTGAACAAAATAAAACCTTCACTGATCTGATCTTTTATTGCAAGGTTCTTGAGCCCTGGGTCAAATTCTTCCCCTTGATGAACAATGGTCTCAGTTAAATGACATGACAAACAGTTCTGTCTTCCAACAGATGCACCACAGGAGTCTTGCCAAAGTTTTGGAACTAGAAGATAAAAAGAAGAGAAAAGGAACAAGAGGAGCTCAAAGGTAGAGACAATCTTACACTGTGTGTAGAAGGCATTAAGCTGAAATGGTAGAAGACTCTTTCTGAGAGCAAATATTACCTCCAAGAGCCACTTGAGACCCTCTTTCTGTGAGTAGTTAAATTGTATTCATTTTAGTTGCCAGCAGGGATTAAAAGCACTGAGGCTTGAAGGACTCTTTTTGAGTTGGTTTCTAAGACTTTCTCTCTCTCTCTCTGGCTTCCCAGCATTCCTATCTCATTTGTTGTTAGTAGTTTGCAATGGCCTTGACCTGCTACGTGGAGAAATGTATGTTCTGTCCTTCTCTGAAGACTTAGGAAATTTGCTGAGTCCTCAGAGTTTCAAGAAGATTCCTTATAATTTCTTGAAAAATACACTTACATGAAGTGTTATCAGGATGCAGTACGTTCAATTTATTGTTCCTTTTCCAACTTTTCCTAAAGATATATTTTTGCCCCTTGTAACCTGCTTGGCCTGACATCACATGTTGAATGAGTCAGAGCTGTCTCACTTAAATGCAGCTAACACTAAAATTGTGTTATCGATTTCTGATGTTCTCTTGACTTTTCCTTGTTGGTGATTTACAAAAGTTGGCTCAACAAAAATTACTCTAAATATGTAGTGCTGCCATCGGCCCCATCTCTCTTCTTACTTGTCTTGTTTACTATCATTTCTTGAAGTCACTTGCGTCAAAATATTTTTCAAGATCTCAAATAATAGATTTTTCCATTCTAAAAATGTCCCAAATGTTATCCAGTTTCCTTCTGGCCGCAGTGGAGCAAATTCACACTGCTGTGGAATATTTCTTCTGACAACATAGGGTAAGAGAAACCAGTACTGCTTGTATACAATAGTGAGCATCAGAAGACAGGGAAGCAATCAGACACGGCCCCCTTTACTTTCTACACTCATGACTTGGGGAAAGTTGTCTCTTTTATTTGGACCTGGGTTCCCATTTATCAACTGGCTGTTTTGCATGTACCATACAGGATTTTCTGAAGCTCAGATATGATTATGGTTGTTAAGTGGCTGGTTCGTATTGCTATTGCTAGTCTCTGACATTCCTTCCTACTTAACTCTCTCTCAAATTATAAACACAACCAGATAAAAATAAAGTAGTCTACTGAGCCCTTGAGGAAGATAAGGCAGGAAAAGGGCTATGCTGTCTTGTTAACCTTCTGGCTATCATCATCTCATTTTTTGAGATCCAGGCTAAAGAAAACTCAAATCCAATAGCCTTGAGTTCTCCCAAATTAACATGGGCTTGCCATTTATTTGTCCTCCAATAAAATTTCTCTCTAACAGTGTAACATAAAAAATTCAGTCATTAGGAGTATAACAGTTTCTATGGACATGTAGACTGGGGAACAAGGGTTATACTCTATCACTAAATTTATTTGTTACTTTACTGTACTCACACTGGGGAGAGTGTCAGTTGTGTGGTGTTACTGCTTCTCTCTCTGTTCTCTGACTCTTCCTATCTACAAAAGTCAGCCTAGAGAGTCTGGGTGATAGTATATCTGGTTAAGTGCACATGTTACCAAAAGTCAGCCTGGCTGTGTGTATGGATCCAACTGTCAATGCCCATGTCCAGTGGAGAAGCAATTACAGAAGCCAGACCTCCCACCTTCTGCACCCATAAAGAATCTTGGTCCATACTCCCAGAGGGACAAAGAATAAGGAAGCTTCTAATGGAGGAGATGGGACACAGAATTCTGGTTGCAGGAACTGTGTGGAATTGTACCCCTGTTATCTTACTATCTTGTTAGTCATTATTAAATCACTAACAAAAGATTTTAAAAAATAAAAATGTCAGCCTAGAATGAAGTCCTTGAGACAAAAACCAAAAATTTTCCTGAATGACTTAATTAAAGGCAGTATTTCCGAGAGAACATAAGTAACACTTACACAGCTGCACTCATAGTAATGTGCATGACATGACTAAGAGCCATGTGCCAAGAGAGAAATATTCCGACTCTCCTTTGCTGGGTTGTTGCAGTGAAATCCTTTGAAGTGAAGCTTACAGTTTAATTGATAGTGTGTCCAATAAAAGTCTCTCTCTCTCTCTCTCTTTCTCTCTTCATTACCACACAAATGTTCAAGACTTTTCTCATTTACATCTCAGAATTATTGGCTCCTACCTCTGCAGTATCACTAATCCAAAACTGTTTCAGAGAACTGAAGAGCTATGCTACATGAAAGCGTCTCAAATGCCTCCTTTTGTACTGCACAAGGTCATTCAGTCCTCATTGTCCACAGTGATTTCACATACATTTCTTGTTGTTGTTGTCATCAGAGTTATTATCACTGGTGGAGCTTGGTGTTTACATTAAATATATGCCTCTCCTATTGGCCATTTCTTTTCCTTTTTATTTGACAGGACAGGAGAAACTGAGAGAGAAGTGGGAGAGAGCAGGAGAGAGACCTGCAGACTTGTGAAGCACCTCTCCAGCAGGTGGGGAGTAGGGGTTTGAACCCAGGTCCTTGTGCATGGTAGCATGTGCACTTAAACCAGGTATGCCACTGTCCAGCCCCCCCCTTAGCATGTTTAATAAGCATTACTTCTCTCCTGAGGCTATTTCTTTGCTCTCTGCCCCAACATTGCAGTAGAAATGCTTCTATTTCTTCTCTGCTGTTCACACTGTCTCCCTTGTCCATTAATCAGCTCTGAGCTCTGTCCTCTTGGGAGTCCTTATCTAATGGCTTCACATACAAGCAGTTCAATATACAGACCCTGCCACTGGAATTTCCCACAAAGGGAATTGAGGCTCTAAAGAATATCCACTGCTGTCACCTCTGTAGTGTCTGTGTCTCCCACAAGCTACACACTTCTTGACGATGGGAACGTTTTTCTCTGTACCATTCTGAATTCAGCACCAAGTACAGCTTCTGACATACGAGAAACCCTTGATTAATATGACCAGGGAGGCACATGTTTTCAAGAGGATTTGGACTTCTTGTGATCCCCTAGCCCACTTGTCAATGACAGTCAAATCAAAAGAACTTTCCTGGATGTCCTCTCTCCAAGTATAATTTCAGCTACTTAATTAAAAATTTGAATAAGAGGTAGGAAGGACAGGGCGGAAAAAAAAAAACACAAGGGAAGTAAATAACAGTTTGCTGAGCCCTGTCTCATTTTATTTAGTTAAAAGTAGTCAGGTTAAGAAGAGAACTAGGCTAGTCAAAGATACTTCAGAGAGCAGTCCAGGAGGTTGGGAAAGTCTTACTGGTTCTCCAGGCTAAAGCTTTGCATTCCTTGCTGTCAGGGCAATCTGGACAACCTTCCAGGCTGACCCAGTCACAACTGGATACCTGGGGAATGGCCTGTGTATGAGGTTGGGAGCCCAGGATCAATGTGTCTGCATGGACTGTACTGCCACAGGGCTCTCCAGCCCTTCTCCAAGGTCCAGTCTCAGCACTTCTTGTGAAGTCATTAATTCAAATGCCCACTTTGACTTCTGATTTATCCTCAGCTCAGAGACTCTGCAGGATTGCCCAGTGCCAAGGTATGAACAATTACAGGCTTTCTGTCTGGCATGGATACACTCTGGGGGCAGGAGCAGGCTGTTTTTATGGGAACTAAGAAAGACTATACTAGTTATTATCTTGTAGAAGAAATAAGGCTCAAAGAAACCAAGTTTTCCAGGGCAAGTCAGAGACACCGATACTAGAGTAGGAGTGGGTTGCCCTAAGAGAGAGGCTTTCTGCAGGCAGAGAGACGGAGATGGACAGACCCTAGGCACTGGGACTATGGGAGCAAAGATCTCACAAAGAATCACTCTCACCATCACAGGCCTCCAAATTTCCCAGTTTACTGTATCAGAGTGGTCACTTTTCACAGAAGAGTCATTATGTCAAAGTTCCTAGAAAAAAATAGCATCCCATAGATTATACTTTCTCTAGACCATTCCCCAAACCTGGACTTTCTTGTCTCTTTCCTAAGTATTATAAGATATTTTATTATATGGTTTATATGATTTTATGATTATAGAGTATAGGAGGACCATACCTCATCCACCACCCAGCTGATAGCCATCATAATTCTCACAGTGTCAGAGACAGTTTGCAGTCTGGACTTATTCTGACATGTCAACTCAGTGAAATAACTAGTATGACTCCTTTTTCAATAATGAATAGACTTAGCTCTTAAAAATATTTTATTTTGAGGATCATGGCGCAAAGTGCGGGAGGTTCGAGCCCTGGCTCCCCACCTGCAGGGCAGTCGCTTCACAAGCAGTGAAGCAGGTCTGCAGGTGTCTTTCTTTCCCCCTCTCTGTCTTCCTCTCCTCTCTCCATTTCTCTCTGTCCTATCCAACAACAATAACAGCTATGATAACAATAACAACTACAACAAGCACAACAAGGGCAACAAAATGGGAAAAATAGCCTCCAGGAGCAGTGGATTCGTGGTGCAGGTACTGAGCCCCAGCAATAACCCTAGAGGCAAATTTTTTTTATTTTGTTATATGTTTGAAATAAAAGAGTGCCAGGATAGCCTGAGGGTGCTTCTTCCCGAGCAAGTGCTCTCTGGGTTGGAGAGAACTCAACTGGAGCCGATCTAGGCTGCCACGTGGAAGAAGGATCAGGAACTCCTGCTGAGCTAGCGCAGGAGATACACTCTGGAACTCGGGGAGCCGGAAAGCAATTCCAAGTGTTTTTACTCAGAAAAGCAGCTTGTATATATATACTAGCCAAGTAGGGTGGAAACAGGCTGTAACGTAGAGAGGGTGGAGCGAAAAAGGACTGGTGGAGATCTGGGTGTACTAGGAGAGGGGGTGGAGCAAAAAGACATGGTGAACCAATGGGGATTAAACCAATGCCCTGGAGGGAGGGTGGTGCTCAGTTAACAGTGGTTTATGTAAATAGACCGTAGCTTTGAGTGGGATCAAACCAATGCCCTGCAGGCATGCCGGTGCTTAGTTAAGCAGGAATAGAGACAGAAGCTTTAAGGGGGGGGGGGCTGGCATACTACCCAACAAAAGAGGAGAAAGATAAACAGAAGAGACAGAGAGGCCAGAGTACTGTCCTCTGGCTTATGGTGGTGCTGGGGATCGAACATCAGGCATAAAATCATTATATGCTGTCTCCTCAACCCAGCCTTTTTTTTTTTTTCAATTGAAGAAATGTTTTACAGAACTGTTGTTGACACAGGGGTATAGTCTCACATCTCCCCAAAATAGCTGCCAACATGCTTCACCCACCACCAAAATGCTATCTCCATCTACCACAGGGCAGTTCATAGTCATGTTAGATGGACAGGAAAACTAAACAGAAAATAGCACTTTCATGTACAACTTTCTCCTAACATCTGAATCAGCCTACCAAAAGCATACCAGACATTCATTCCCCAATTAAAAAGAAAAAGCATACCAGATAGGTGCACTTGACTTCTGGATCCTGAGGAACATCTGTATCCATCCCTCACTTTCAGAACTTCCCCCAGGTCTTAGCATCTGGCACTGGTGTGGCATAATGGCTACAGCTGCTGAGCTAAAATTGATGCATTGTTGTTATGCATTTGTGTTTTTATTACATGATTAGGTAATGTTATGTCTTTTAAAAAATATTTATTTTATTTATTTATTCCCTTTTGTTGCCCTTGTTGTTTTATTGTTGTAGTTATTATTGTTGTCATCGTTGTTGGATAGGACAGAGAGAAATGGAGAGAGGAGGGGGAAGACAGAGGGGGGAGAGAAAGACAGACACCTGCAGACCTGCTTCACCGCTTGTGAAGCGACTCCCCTGCAGGTGGGGAGCCAGGGCTCGAACCGGGATCCTTACACTGGTCCTTGTGCTTTGCACCATCTGCGCTTAACCTGCTGCGCTACAGCCCGACTCCCAATGTTATGTCTTATTATTCTTAGAGTCACAGTTTCGATTCATGTTTCTCTTTTGCATTTTCTTCTCTATGCGTCTGACAAGTGTGTAATACAGTGTATCAATCATACACTGATAGGAGAGTAAAAATTAATAAAAGAAAGCCTCTAAATGTTTCTAGGATCTTCCTTTCTCTAAATTCTGTTCCTTTAAATCCTGAGACTAACCTAACCCAGTCCTTCCATACCACCACCCCCACCCCAAGACACAGCTGTGCAGGAAGAGATAACCCTATCCAGTTCTCAGTCCTCGAGGTATGAGTCTCCCTTAGATCAAGAAGACCTAAGGAACAGTGCCCCCTGACACTTTCTTCTGTTTTCCTGATACTGAAAATCAGACACCCCCCCCCCCAACCTGACTATATTTGCTTCTATAACCAAGCTTTCCTGCTCTTGGCTTTAAGCTCCTATATAAGCTATGCCTGCCTTTGTTCCAGGCCTGGAACTTTAGAGCTTAACTCCGTCTGGGCTCACAATGTACTAAATTTGAATTCTCTCCCACAAACTCTGAGTGGTGGTTGGATTTTTCCCCCCCATTTTATTAGATAGGACAGAGAGAAGTTGAGAGGGGAGAGGAAGACAGAGAGGGAATGAGACAGAGACAACTGCAGCCCTGCTTCACCAATCATGAAGCATCTCCCCTGCAGGTGGGGAGCTGGGGGCTAGAACTGGGACCTTTGCACAGGTGCTTGTGCTTACTGCTATGTGCGCTTAACCCAGTATGTCACTGCCTGACCCCCTAGTGGCTGCATTCCTTGCTAAACAAAGTGTTACAATTAGTTCCTCCTTGTTTTCCCTAACAAGACTACTGTCACTGTTCCTAAACACTGCCTGTACTCCATCTATCTATTTCTCCTTTCTTCCAACCTCCAACAGCTACTGATTTTTCCCACCATTTCAAGGATTTAATATAGTTGAAACCAGACAATATGTAGTTTTTTCAGCTTTTTTTTTACTTAAGAATAGGCATTTAGGGAGACGGGCGGTAGTGCAGCTGGTTAAGCGCATGTAGCGCAAAGCGCAAGGATCAGCATAAGGATCCCAGTTCGAGCCACCAGCTCCCCACCTGCAGATGGTGAAGCAGGTCTGTAGGTGTCTGTCTTTCTCTCCCCCTCTCTATCTTCCCCTTCTCTCTCCACTTCTTTCTGTCCTATCCAACAACAATGACATCAAGAACAACAATAACTACAACAATAAAACAACAAAGGCAACAAAAGGGAAAATAAATAAATATTTTAAAAAAAGAATAGGCATTTAATTTTTGGGGCTGGGCAATGGCACAACCAGTTGAGTGTACACATTGTCATGTGCAAGGACCCAGGTTCAAGCCCCAGCCCCTACCTGTAGTGCTGTAGGCATCCCTTTCTTTCTCCATCTATCTCCCCATCCCCTCTCAATTTCTTTTTGTCCTATCACATAAAAGAAATAAAGTTTCTCTGTGTCTTTTCATGTCATGATCACTCATTTCTTTTTATTGCTAAATCACACCCCACCATATGAACGTATCAAGGTTTGCTCAGTTAAAGGATTTCCCAAAGCGTGACTGCCGGAGCATGGCTATGGCGTGGCAGCAGCTGTGCTTCGCTCCTGGTCAACTAGTACTAGCAACCAAAATCACCTGAAAACGCCACAAAATATGGCCAGGATTTCTTTGGAAACTCACCAAGCCACAGGTGAGTATGGACACATGCGACTTGTGGACAGAAAAAGGGGTGAGGGAGAGATTCCTGGGACTCAAAGGCTGTACTAAGAGATGGATGGCAGAAAACTGGAAGAGTGACAGAGCTGAAAGGACAGAAAGAAATTGAGTGGGGAGGGGATGGAATTAGCAGAAAATGTTCCATACCTGAGTAATGTTCAAAATATAGAAATCCAAGAAGGTGAACACATACCTAAATCTTTCAATCCAAAATGACACCCACTAAGCCACATCATTGTAAAACCATCCAAAACCAGGGACAAAAGGAAAAAAAAATATTGCAGGATGACAGAGAAAGAAAGTCACATACAAAGACAGAATCATCAGGCTCTTATCAGATTTCTCTTCGCAAACCTGACATCTTGGCTGATTCCAAGTTTTGGCAGCTGTAATTAAATTTCTATAAGCATCCATGTGCAGATGTCTGTGTAAAGCTACAGTTGCCCCTCTTTTGGGAGCAAATACCATGAAATGTTACAGCAGGATTTGATGATATGAGAGTACATTTAGTTTTATAAGAGTTTTATATGAGAGTACATTTAGTTTTATAAGAGAATGACAAACTTCCTTCCAGTGTCACCTGACCTTTTGCACTGCTACTAGCAATGAATGAGAAAGAGTCCTTGTTGCTTTTTATCTCCTGATATTGGATCTGATGTTGACAGCATGGGATTTTAGCCATTGAAAGGAGGCATGCAATGGTTTCTCATATACATTTTAATCTGAAATTCCCTAAAGGTGCATGATGGTAAGCCTTATCCTGTATACTGTTTTGCCATCTGCATATCTCCTTCGGTGAGGTGTCTGTTCAGAACTTTTGTTGACTGATTTTTTTAAAGATAATTGACTAATATTTTAATGGAAAGAGCTAGAATTGACAAGATGTTGCCTCTTCAGTGCACATGGAGCATAAACAGTTGCAACAAGTAATTGCTTTAGAGTAGGACACTAAAAATGGACCTGATTTATAGACATACTTTTTTTTTTATTTTGTTTTGTAGTTGTGGTACTGCTAACACTATTTTTTCCCCCAGAGATAATTAAGAAATTTTTCCTTCCTTAAGAAGTGAGGGGTTACTTTTAAAATTTTACTTTTTCCTCATTGATAAATTCATGCATTTTATGAAGGAAAAGAAAAAAAAGACTCACATCTTTTTTGAATACTGAATAGAATTTAGAATTTAGCAAAGCATGTGGCAGGGAGACCATATCTCAGAACAATTGGCTCCCAGGGTCAGGAGGGAAACCTTTAGAGTTCAAGGTCTGTGGACTCAGCAATTCTAGTTACACACAGCTGGATTATTTTGATAAATGTTTGATATTCTCGACTTAGAGGATAAGAGGATCATTCCCTTTTTGATCTTCAGCAAAATGGGGTTTTGTGGTTTATACTCCAATGGCAGGGTTTTTTTTTATTGTAAGCTTTATTATTTTTTTGTAAGCTTTCTTTCTTTCTTTTTTTTTTTTTCCTCCAGGGTTATTGCTGGGACTCAGTGCCTGCACCATGAATTCACTGCTCCTGGAGGCCATTTTTCCCTTTTGTTGCCCTTGTTGTTGTAGCCTTGTTGTGGTTATTATTGTTATTGTTGATGCCGTTTGTTGTTGGATAGGACAGAGAGAAATGGAGAGAGGAGGGGAAGACAGAGAGGGGGAGAGAAAGTTAGACACCTGCAGACCTGCTTCACCGCCTGTGAAGCGACTCCCCCTGCAAATGGGGAGCCAGGATCCTTATGCTGGTCCTTGAGCTTTGCACCACGTGCATTTAACCTGCTGCGCTACTGCCTACCCCCCCACCTCCTCCCCCCAATAGCTTTCCTATTCTTTGTCCCTCTGGGAGTATGGACCCAGGGTCATTGTGCGATGCAGAAGGTGGAAGGTCTGGCTTCTGTAATTGCTTCCCCGCTGAACATGGGCGTTGGCAGGTTGATCCATACTCCCAGCCTCTCTCTCTCTTTCCCTAGTGGGGAAGGGCTCTGGGGAGGCGGAGCTCCAGGGCACACTGTTGGGGTTGTCTATCAAGGGAGGTCTAGTTGCATCCTGCTGGCATCTGGAACCTGGTGGCTGAAAAGAGAGTTAACATACAAAGCCAAACAAATTGTTGAATCATCATGGGCCTAAAGGCTGGAATAGTGCAGATGAAGTGTTGGGGGGTAGTGAGGAGAGTTTTATTGTTGCACTAGTGGGCATGGCCCTGCATCACTCCAGAAGGCTGTAGCGCAGGTGGAGGCAGTTATACTCTTTTATACTCAAAAGGCATCAGGAGGTTACACAGTTACATATTTTTGCAAACAAATGCAGGTAGCTCAGCAAGCAAGCCTGTACAAAAATAGAACTAGCAGTTAGCTGTTTGGTTGTTGCTTTACTTGGCAAGTCTTGGGCCCAGAAAGCCCCAGGTCCATATCTGGGCACCTCTGATTCAGACTCTTCTAACTTTTTATTTCTGGTTTGTTGTTTTTTTTTTAACTCAGTAGGAGGATAAGCACAACTTAAGTCTTTACTAATCCAAGTAGTTTAATAAAGTACTTGGCCAATTTGGCACATTAAAAAATAATAATAACATCTTGTTTTAGTTCTTTAAAGTACAAGGAGGTGGGTGGGCACTTCAGTATATCTTTTTGTTAAGGCAGGGGGTGGGGTGGGGGGAATACAACTCAGCCCACAGCAATCCACTTTGTCAGTAAACGGATGGACTGAGGCCAGTCATGTTCTGTGGCCACGCTATGGATGGCATGGGCAGGCTCACAGCTGCATTTTTTCCTCTCCCCTCCCAGGCTGTGCTCCACCTTTCTGTCCTCTTGAGAGCAGACAAGGCAATTAGAAGCGTTCTAGTTGTGATGCCTTGTATGTTATATGCCTATGACTAATCAGTCAAACTAGCATGGAATTATGAACCTGGGGGCTCGATCAGACAGAATTCCCAAATTTTACCATCTGCACTTCTTTGTCTCTTTCCACATCATTTAGTTCAGAATGGTGTGTTCGTTCCCAAATCAATAAACACTTAGCCAAATCATATATACATAGTCACTATTTTCCCCTCCCTTGGTCTCCTTACCTGGGGACAATCCCCTAGATGATCTAATCAATGCTTTTCCTTCTAGGCTTATCCTAGGAAATGAGATGGTATGACATATTGCATCCTTTGGTTCATTTTCAGAAGGCAGGGAAAACCCCTGAGGTGTGGAGTTGAGTAGTTCAGGGAGTGGATTAGTGCCTCGTGAGAAGGAATGTCATCTGGGCAGAAGTTTATGTCAAAGAAAAGAGTGAGTGAAATGTTCACAGTTCCTGTTCTTGCCTTGACAAGTGACATTTATTCAAAGAAGAAAAATCCAACTTTCTAGCCCTATTCTCAACTCTGACACCAACACATCTTCCCAGACACTATTTCTGGTCCACCATGTGCATGTTAGCTAGCAGGCTCAGGCAAAAATTACTACAGTCATGAACCCCTTGGAACATACCTAAAGTAGACTTCCTATCTTCTTCCCACCAGAAGACCCCTAATTTCATCTACTCTATTCCTACCTTTGCGTTCCTGTGTATTAAACAGTTTGTCCTGCTTTATATTTTACCACCTTTCAGCCACCAAGTTGCAGATGCTACTAAGATTCCACCCTCACTTTCCTGGGCAGATGACCTCACCAATGTGTCCTAGAACCTCCATTCCCCAGAGCCTACCCCACATTTTGGTCCATTCTCCCAGAGGGATAAAGAATAGGGAAGCTTCCAGTGGAAGGGGATGGGACACAGAACTTTGGTGCTGGGAACTGTGGAATTATACCCGTTACCTTATAATGCTGTTAATCATTATCAAGGCACTAATAAAATAAAATAAAATAAAATAAAATAAATCCAAGTAAGATGACCATTCTTCAAGTCCCTTCCCCTCTCGCTCCTGCTCCTCTCCAGCCCCTCAAGGATGGATCCCTGGCTGAGGTGAGGTATCAAGACAACCCCTTCAAGACAAAGTCACACAGTACCAGAGTACTACTCAGTAAAATCATGTTGGGGTGGGGGGGGGACACACCAATTTAAGCAGCATAAAAACACTTTAAAAGGGATATTTTCAAAACACAGAACTTTTTTTTTTTTTTTCTGAGAAAAGAGATTTTTCTCCCTGAAAGGAATCATCTGGGTGTGCTGTGTGAGATGCGGAAGAGGAAAGGCAAGAGGATATTAGAAGCAAAGCTCTGAGGTCTCTCACAAAGGCCACAACAGCCTGGAGCTGCGGGTGCTGCTACTGGCCAGAGAAACTGATCTCAACTGCTTCCTCCCAACCTACAAAGGCCGGGCTGGGAAATAGCTCGCTTGCATAGTGCACGGCTTTGCCGCGTGTGCAACCCAGGTTCATGTCTGGCTCCCACCACATTGAAGGGAACTTCAGAGCTTTATATTCTCTCTCTCTCTTCCTCTGTCAAAAAAGTCAGATAAAATCCTACATTGCAACAACTGGGAACGACATAGAAAATAAATCATTAAGGGGCCTGGGCGGCAGCACACCGGGCTAAGTACACACAGTACAAAGCGCAAGGACCTGCACTAGGATCCCGATTCAAGTCCCCGGCTCCCCACACACTGGAGGTCACTTCATAAGCAGTGAAGCAGGTCTGCAGGTGTTTGGTTTTCTCTCTCCCTCTTGGCTTTCCCCTTATTTCTCAATTTTTATCTGCCCTATCCAATAAAAATGGAAAAAAAAAATAGGGAGCCGGGCTGTAGTGCAGCGGGTTAAGCGCAGGTGGCACAAAGCGCCAACTGTCGTGCTGAGCTTCACTGACGGGAGACAGATGACCCGGGACTCATGGTTGAGTTGTACGCAGTATCTCTTCATTCATGTAGAACACAGCACAACCCAAGCCAAACTAAACTAAACTAAACTAAACTAAACTAAACTAAACTAAACTAAACTAAACTAAACTAAACTACTTGCCAAGTAGGGTGTAAACAGGATGTGATGTAGAGAGGGTGGAGAGAAAAGTGACCTGTGAAAATCAGGGTGTGACAAGGAGAGGGGGCGGAGCAAAAAGACATCATGAGCCACTGGGGATTAAACCAATGCCAGGCAGGCATGCTTGTGCTTAGTTATATAAATAGAATAGTGTTAAGCAGGGGGGATTAAACCAAATGAAACAGAAGAGGTTTTTAGAAGTAGAATTAGAAGCATACCAACACGCAACGACTGATTTAGTAAGGATCCCGGTTTGAGCCCCCGGGCTCCCCACCTGCAGGGGAGTCACTTCACAAGTGGTGAAGCAGGTCTGCAGGTGTCTGCCTTTCTCTCCCCATCTCTGTCTTCCCCTCCTCTCTGCATTTCTCTCTGTCCTATCCAATAATGACAGCATCAACAACAGCAACAACAACAATAACCACAACAATAAAACAAGTGCAACAAAAGGGAATAAATAAATATTTTTAAAAAATTAAAATGGAAAAAATGGCCTCCAGGAGCAGTGGGTTCATAGTGCTGGTTCCAAGACCTAGACATAACCCTGGAAGCATAAATAAATAAATAAATGAATAAATAATTCATTAAAGCTGTGACAGGTGTGCAAAGGATAAAATTAGCCATCATCTGATTTTGTAGTTTTGTGATGAAAACACAACTGTAAGCTGTTACTGGTGAGAAACCACTGAAGAGGAGTCCTGAGACCAGAGACTGGACTAAAAGAGGCCAGAGAAGGAATCCCTGGCCAAAATTAAGGGAAAATATTCTCAGACAAGCATATTGTTTTTCAGGCTTCTCAGACATTTCTACATTAATTTTCAAGGCCAGTTGCAGATAGAGCACTTTTTATCTCTTCCCAGATCCCATCTGTCAGTCCCTCTATTCCTCTCTTACCATGACTGCTTGGATTTAAGTCCTAGCTCTATTCAGTGTGACCCTAGACGAGGTAAAATAACCCTTGTCCTTCAGTTCCTCTCATTTGTAACAAGAACTTTGGAAATAAACGAACATTTTATTGCTAGCATTTCTTTGTCCCTTAAGCTCTCAGTAAATTTTTTTTTTTCATCACCAGGTATTCACAGCTCTGAGCCAACTTCATTTTAGATATAAAGAAAGTGACAGAGAAGGGGGCTGGGTGGTGGTACACCCAGTTAAGTGCACATAGTACAAGGCATGTGGACACATGCAAGGATCTGGGTTCAAACCCCCACTCCCCACCTGCAGGGGGGACACTTTACAAGTGGTGAAGCAAGTAGGTGTATTTCTCTTTCCTTCTCCTCTCTCTGTAGTCAATGTTTTGTTCATATCCTCTGCCCATTTTTGGATGGGGTCTTTGGTGCTAAGTTTGCTGAGCTCTTTATATATTTTGGTGATTAGTTTCTTGTCTGATGTCTGGCATGTGAAGATCTTCTCCCATTCTGTGAGGGGTCTCTCTGTTTGTTTAATAGTTTCTTTGGATGTGCAGAAGCTTTTCAATTTGATGTAGTCCCATTGGTTTGTTTCTGCTTTAGTCTTCCTTGCAATTGGGTCTGATTCATCAAAGATGTCCTTGAGGTGTAGGTGGGAAAGTGTTTTACCAATGTTTTCCTCTAAGTATTTGATTGTTTCTGGTCTGACATCTAGGTCTTTGATCCATTTGGAGTTGATTTTTGTTTCTGGTGAGATAAAGTGGTTCAATTTCATTCTTCTGCATGTTACAACCCAGTTTTCCCAGCACTATTTATTGAAGAGAGCCTCCTTTTTCCATTTAATCCTTTGGGCCCCCTTTTCAAAGATTAGATGTCCATAGGTGTATATATGTAGTTTTTATCATAGATGGCAAGACCAGATACAAATTAAATAAGAGGGAGGTTGGGCAGTAGCTCAGAGGCTTAAGCGCACATGGTGCAAAGTGCAAGGACCGGCATAAAGATCCCAGTTCGAGCCTCCAGCTTCCCGCCTGCAGGGGAGTTGCTTCACGAGTGCTGAAGCAGGTCTGAAAGTGTCTATCTTTCTCTCCCCCTCTCTGTCTTCTCTCCTCTCTCCATTTCTCTCTGTCCTATCCAACAATGACATCAATAATAATAACCACACAAAAAATAAGGGGGGTGGGAATAGCTTCCAGGAGCAGTGGATTCGTGGTGCAGGCACCAAGCCCCAGCAATAACCCTGGAGGCAAAAAAAAAAAACAAAAAAAATTAGATAAGAGATTTAATTCTCCCTATTAAAAATAAAAATTATTTTTTTTCTCCCTCACCTTTTTGATTCAGAAGTTCTTTTTCTGTCCTTTTCAATATTGCCTCAAGGGCCTGGGAGCCATCTTTTATAAACCCAAGCATTATGGGAGATATCATCCCATTCCAAGTCACCCTGGGAGGCTAGAGGCCTACTTGGTAGGGTTTTTTTTTTCCCTAAAATTCTCTTTTGTCATAAATGAGAAGTTATTTTTTTGTCTCCAAAAAAAAGTTGTCACAGGAGAGGGAGTCTCCTCCCTCCCCATCCTGGTTAGGATAAACTGTGATACAAAAGGGAATAGCAATTCTTTCTACTTAAAGATGACTTATTGTTTATCTCAGCTGATAAGAATGATGACGGAAGCTAACTTTTTTTTTTCCAAATACAATGATACAGACAGAAGGAGAAGTGGGTGGGGGAGAAGAAAGATATCACAAAGCTTCTTCAGTGAGGTGGAGGCCAGACTCAAGTTTTGGTTGTGTGCAGGAGAAAGAAAGCAGGCCTACCACCCAGGTAAGATATCCTTCCTGTCATAATACTTATTGTGTAGATTCCACAGGTGCCATTTCGGGATTAGTAAGTGTTTACATACATCTCCTGGTTTCTGTTCTTCATGAGCCATGTAATCTCAGAATAGAAACTGAGAGCCTGAGAGTCATGAGTATGTGTACACCTATGTTCATAGCAGCACACTTTTTTATTAGTTAAAACTTGGAAGCAACCCAGGTGCCCAGCAACAGATGGGTGGCTGAGAAAGTTGTGGTATATATACACCATGGAATACTACTCAGCTATTAAGAATAATGAACCCACCTTCTCCGACCCATCTTGGATGGAGCTAGAGGAATTATGTTACGTGAGACAAGTCAGAAAAAGAAAGATGAGTATAGGATGATCCCACTCATAAAAAGAAGTTGAGAAAGAAGAACAGAAAGGGAAATGCAAAGTAGAATTTGACTGAGTGTCGAGCATTGCACCAAAGTTAAAAACTCTGGGTGGAGGGTTAGAGTAGATTTTCAGCTTCACTAAAGGGTATTGGGGGTAGGGATACAGACCTTTGGTGGCAGGAACAGTGTTAATACACACTCCTATTAATTTATATATAAAAAAGAATGTCCCCCACACCTATGGACATCTAATCTTTGACAAAGGGGCTCAGAATATTAAATGGGGAAAGCAGAGTCTCTTCAACAAATGCTGTTGGAAACAATGGCTTGAAACATGCAGAAGAATGAAACTGAACCACTGTATTTTGCCGGGATAGCCTGAGGGTACTTCTTCCCGAGCTAGTGCTCTCTGGCTTGGAGAGAACTCAACTGGAGCCGATCTAAGCTGCTGTGTGGGAGAGGGATCAGGAACTCGTGCCGCACTAACTTCCGCAGGAGATACACTCTGGAACTCTCGGAGCCGGAAAGCAATTTCCAAGTGTCTTTAATCAGAAAAGCAGCTGTTTTTATACTCTCCAAGTAGGGTGGAAACAGGATGTGATATAGAGAGGGTGGAGAGAAAAGTGACTGGTGAAAATCAGATTGTGACAAGGAGGGGGCGGAACAGGCGAGAATCCTATCACTGAACCACCAATGCCCTGGAGGGAGTGCTTTATGTAAATGTAAAAGTGATTTATGTAAATAGACCAAAGCTTTGAATGGGATCAGTAAATCCCTATATAGGCATATGGTTAAGCAGAAGCCAGGGGGAGGTGGCATACTACCCAACAGTATTTCACCAAATACAAAAGTAAATTCCAAGTGGATCAAGGACTTGGATGTTAGACCACAAACTATCAGATACTTAGAAGAAAATATTGGCAGAACTCTTTTCCACATAAATTTCAAAGACATCTTCAATGAAACGAATCCAATTACAAAGAAGACTAAGGCAAGCATAAACCTATGGGACTACATCAAATTAAAAAGCTTTTTCACAGCAAAAGAAACCACTACCCAAACCAAGAGACCCTTCACAGAATGGTAGAAGATCTTTACAAGCCATACATCAGACAAGAGTTTAATAACCAATATATATAAAGAGCTTGCCAAACTCAACAACAAGACAACAAATAACCCCATCCAAAAATGGGGGGAGGACATGGACAGAATATTCACCACAGAAGAGATCCAAAAGGCCGAGAAACACATGAAAAAATGCTCCAAGTCTCTGTCAGAGAAATGCAAATAAAGACAACAACGAGATACCACTTCACTCCTGTGAGTATGTCATACATCAGAAAAGGTAACAGCAGCAAATGTTGGAGAGGGTGTAGGCTCAAAGGAACCCTCCTACACTGCTGATGGGAATGTCAATTGGTCCAACCTCTGTGGAGAACAGTCTGGAGAACTCTCAGAAGGCTAGAAATGGACTTACCCTCTGATCCTGCAATTCCTCTCTTAGGGATATATCCTAAGGAACCCACACACCCATCCAAAAAGATCTATGTACACATATGTTCTTAGCAGCACAATTTGCAATAGCCAAAACCTGGAAGCAACCCAGGTGTCCAACAACAGATGAGTGGCTGAGCAAGTTGTGGTATATATACACAATGGAATACTACTCAGCTATAAAAAATGGTGACTTCGCCGTTTTCAGCCGATCTTGGATGGACCTTGAAAAATTCATGTTAAGTGAAATAAGTCAGAAACAGAAGGATGAATATGGGATGATCTCACTCTCAGGCAGAAGTTGAAAAACAAGATCAGAAAAGAAAACACAAGTAGAACCTGAAATGGAATTGGCGTATTGCACCAAAGTAAAAGACTCTGGGGAGGGTGGGTGGGGAGAATACAGGTCCAAGAAGGATTCAGAGGACCTAGTGGGGGTTGTATTGTTATATGGGAATCTGAGGAATGTTATGCATGTACAAACTATTGTACTTACTGTTGAATGTAAAACATTGATTCCCCAATTTAAAAAATTAGTACTAAAACAATAAAAAAAGAATGTCAACATATGAATTTGGGGCATACACAACACAGTTCATAACTTGTATATAAAATAAGTTTCCTCCAAAGGGAGCTCATACTATAATTACTATTTGGCAGCTTGCTTTAATTTTTTTCACATGTACTATTTCTATGTTGATAAATGCACATAGATATATTTTTTAAGTTTAAGATTGATGGCCTGATCAGATGCATTGCCTCCCACTCCCTCCTAAGACTGAATTAATAATAACTCACATTTACATATTACTTATTATGTGCCACACTGTTCTAGCTTCTTAGAGTATATTCAATTATTATTACTATTTTGGCTCCAGGGTTATTGCTGGGGCTCAGTGCCCACATTATGAATCCACTGCTCCTGGAGGCCATTTTTCCCATATGTATTTTTTATTTATTCCCTTTTGTTGCCCTTGTTGTTTTGTTGTTGTAGTTACTATTGTTGTCGTTGTTGCATAGGACAGAGAGAAATGGAGAGAGGAGGGGAAGACAGAGAGGGGGAGAGAAAGACAGACACCTGCAGACCTGCTTCACAGTCTGTAAAGCAACTCCCCTGCAGTTGGGGAGCCGGGGGCTCGAACCAGGATCCTTACGTCGGTCCTTGCGCTTTGTGCCACATTCGCTTAACCTGCTGCGCTACCACCCGACTCCCCATTTTTCCCATTTTGTTGCCCTTGTTGTTATTATTATTGCCATTGCTGTTGTTGTTGGATAGGATAGAGAGAAATCAAGAGAGGAGGGGAATACAGAGGGAGAGAATGATAGACACCTGTTTGTGAAGGGATTCCCCCCCCAGGGGTTCTGGGGGCTCGAACCCTGGATTCCTGAGCCGGTCCTTGCGTTTCTCACCATGTGCACTACTGCCCAGCCCCTGAGTGCATTCAGTTATTTAATCCACACAGCTCTGTAGGGTGGCCATGATGGCAACCATTCTGCAGATGCTGTGAGGCGAAGAATTGCTGCTGTAGGGATGGGGAATTAGGAAAGGTTTTCCTTCCCTTAGGAGAGTCTGGTGTGAGTGCATCAATGTGGAAGGGACAGGGACAGGGGAGATTTGAGGTGCCATCTCGGTTAGAAAGCCTGTGCTCCATATGGTGGTTCCATCCCACTGCAGGTAGATGCGTATCTTGGTTCACATTTGAAAGTTCTTTTGTGTGTACAGGGGGATGGGAGGGCACATCTGGTAACACACACACATTACAGTGCACAAGGACCCAGGTTCAAGACCCTAGTCCCCACCTTCAGTAGGAAAGCTTCATGGGTGGTAAAGCTGTGCTGCATATCTATCTGTCTATCTATCTATCTTTCTATCTATCCATCTATCATCTATGTATCCATCTGTCTCTCTCTCCCCCTTCCCTTTCCATTTCTATATATCTATATCCAAAATAAATAAACAAATGAAGTCCTGTTATTAGCTGTCTTGACTCCCACTCTAATCCGGAGGTGCAAGGCACCTCCAACACTAGCAGAGAGTCATAAACACAATCAGCTTGCACCAATATTTGCTGTAATAAACACATGCTAATCTGAACAGCCTAATTTGCTGCCTCCTAGAATCATTCATCTGTATTTAAAGGTTTTAAAAGTATTATAAGATTTCCCAGGGATTGGTGGGAGAGGGGTGGCGGCAAGCATTCCCAGTCCAGTGAGCTCCACTTCCAGCCACAGCTGGATGAATATGCCACCTGACAGCACAGAAGAAGAAGAAATCAACATGCAGGGGAGGAGAGAATATCTGTATCCTGAGGCTCCCTTCTCTGACTTCCCTAGAGCAGCTCAGGCTGGGCAAATTGATCCCAGTCATAACTGTGACAAAATAATTCTGATCACATCACCTGCAATTTCTCATGAAAAGAAAATTCCCAGATTTGGCATGATTTGTCCTCTCACATGTGCACAAAATAATTTGTTAAAAAAGAAAAAGGACATCTGCCTTGTCCTTATTAGTATGGTTTCCCTGTGTCCCCTGAAGAGGACAGACTGTACAGGAGACACAAAGTACTTTGTTTGGGGAATGTAAACAGTTAACTCTGAAGGCATGATCAAGAAATGACCTCATTTTAAATTTCTTTTTATTGTCACCAGGGTTATCACTAGGGTTCCATGCCTGCACAATGAGTCCACCCTTCTGAGTGGCCATTTTTTCCTTTTTTTTTTTTTAAATTTGATAAGGGAGAATGGGGAGGTGAAATAAAGAGTGAGAGAAGGGTCAGGCAGTGGCATACTCAGTTAAGTACATATTACACTAAGCTCAACCTGTGCAAGGATCTGGGTTTGAGCCCCTGGCTCCCCACCTACAGCGGGTCTGCTTCACAAGCAGGTCTGCAGGTATCTACCATTTTTTTCCTCCCCTCTCTATCTCCTCCTCCTCTCTCAATTTCTCTGTGTCCTATTCAATAAAATGGGAAAAATGGCTGTCAGGAGCTGTGGATTTGTGGTGCTGGCTCCAAACCCTAGTGATAACCCTGGAGGCAAAAAAAAAAAAAAAAAAAAGGAGGAGGAGGTGGAGGAAGGGAAGAAGGTGAGAGAGAAAGAGAGACACCTGCAATCCTGTTTCACTGCTTGTGAAGCTTCACCCCTGCAGGTGGGGGTTGGCGGCTTGAGCCAAGTTCTTGCCTCTGGTAATATGTGTGTTTAACCAAGTGTGCCACTCCACCTGGCCTCCTGAAATAATGGTCTTCTACAAATAACTGTACAGAAGGAAAATGTCCTCCTTCTAAGTTGAGGCAAGAAAAGCGTGGGATGAGGAGTGGGAACAGAGATAACTGAGTGGACAAGAATGTTCAACAGCAACCCCTGAAAAAGGGCTGGGTAGTGGGATTCACTGAATCCCTTTTTGGGCATCCTGGCCAACCAGTCAGAGCAGATCAACTGCGGAGGGAGCAGGCTGTCCACAGGGGCCAAACCTGAACTTCCAGGGGCTATGGTTTAGCCCCTCTCAGATATATAGTTCAGTTTGGTGGGCCTTAGAAATGTCCTTTCACTTTGCAGCATCTCATTATAGTAAACTGTAAAATGTGAGAGTCAACCCAAGTGATTTAAGAGCTTTACTGGGATGATGAAACCAGCCAAGGTGTGTGCAAGACATTTATTAAAATCAAACGGGCTCTTGGTTTACTCCAGTAGTGGGCCTTCTTCGGTATTTAACTAAAGAGGTTTTAATAAATGTCTGTACCAAAAACAAACAAAAGAAATGTGTGCACACAGATGTGTATAGCAGTTTTTTTCACAGTTGCCAGAAACTTAGAAGCAGCCAAGTTGTCTGTCCTTGACTAGGTGAGATTTAAAAAGAAAAAGAAAAAGAAGGAGGAGGAGGAGGAGGAGAATAAGAAGAGGCTGAGGTCGACTATTCAGCATTGAAAAGAACTGAGTTATCAAGGCACAGGAAGGAAATCTTCAGTGTATATTGTTATGTTGGGGGGGGGGGAGCAAACCGCAATAGGCTACATCCTGTATGATTCCCAGCATGCGACTTTCGAGAAAAGAATGACAGCAAAAGATCAGTGGTTGCCAAGGGCTTGAAGGGAGAGAGGAAAGGAGTTGGAGCACTATGGGTACTTTGGGCAGGTAGGTTATTCTGTGTGATGCTAAAAGGGAAATACACATTGCTGTGCATTTCTACAGACCCGTAAAGCGGGCCACACCAGGACTAGGAGTTAGCTCTGGTGTTGACTTCGGGCGACTATAATGTAGCTGCCATAACTCTTAAGTAATGTGATTGAGGGTGGTGATGGGGTGGGAGAGTATGTGGAAACTCTTCAGAAAATTAAGTCGAGGGTTGGAGAAAGAGTCCAATAGGTAGGGCACCTGCCATGGGGTGGCTCAGGTTCGAGATCTGCCACCACATGGAAAGTGCTATGGCCCTGGAAGAAACTCTACTGCTTCATCTATCTACCTACCTATCTATCTATCTATCTATCTATCTATCTATCTATCTATCTATCTATCATCTATCTATCTATCTATCTATCTATCTATCTACCTATCTATCTACCTATCTACCTATCTACCTATCTTGTCTGTCTATCTATCTATCTACCTATCTTGTCTATCTATCTATCTATCTATCTATCTATCTATCTATCTATCTATCTATCTATCTACCTATCTTGTCTGTCTATCTATCTATCTATCTATCTATCTATCTATCTATCTATCTATCTATCTATCTATCTACCTATCTTGTCTGTCTGTCTATCTATCTATCTATCTATCTATCTATCTATCTATCTATCTATCTATCTACCTATCTTGTCTATCTGTCTGTCTATCTATCTATCTATGTATGTATGTATGTATGTATCTATCTATCTATCTATCTACCTGTCTTGTCTATCTGTCTATCTATCTATCTATCTATCTATCTATCTATCTATCTATCTATCTACCTATCTTGTCTATCTATCTATCTATCTATCTATCTATCTATCTATCTATCTACCTATCTACCTATCTATCTAGGCCTGGGAGAGGTGAAATAATACATACATAAGACCCCAGATCATCAAAATAGATAAAGTCTAAACTGTAAAGTCTAAAGTATGCATTATTTGAGTTATTCCTAATTGGTGACCTCCATTGCAGTCAGGTTGGCATTCCTTGACTCTATTTAAACATAGTCACATTATTAAGTGAGTCATCCCCAAACTGAAAACTTTGTAATAAGTAGTAACACACACAAAGATGCATGGCTATTACAATGTGCCCCCGAATGAATTCCTTATAGCAAGATGTCATTTGGATGGCACAGAGATAGCACACAGGATTTACATGCAAGAGGCCCCAGGTTCAATCCCTAGCACTACCAGTAGCCCAGGACTGAAAATACACACACACACACACACACACACACACACACACACACACACACACACACACACACTTGGATGGTGTACTAACTTTGTCATGGGCATGGCCTGGGTTTGAGTCCAGTTCCCACAGCACTGAACAAACTTTTGTACAGTGGTGTTTTTCTATCTATCTATCTATCTATCTATCTATCTATCTATCTATCTATCTATCTCTCCCTGTTTGTCTGAAAAAGTTGTCCTAGAGTAGTGAAATCCCAGTGACAAAAAACAAACAACAACACCAACAGCAAAAGATGTAAAGATAGCAAGTTTTGGAAGATATATATAATTTAAGAAAGGAGACATTCACAAAACCATAGAATAAGAGGGATACAGTTCCACAATTCCCATAACCAGATCTCCATATCCCACCCCCTCCCCTGATAGCCTCCCCATTCTCTATCTCTCTGGGAGCATGGACCCAGTGTCGTTGTGGGTTGCAGAGGGTGGAAGGTCTGACTTCTGTAAAAGAGAAGCCCTTTATCACGCTTCTTGAATCTCACACTAAAACAGGACATCATAGCTATCAGGGTGAGTGAGCAGGGTCCTTTAAAAGACCTCTAGGATTAAAAAAAAAATTATTATCTTTATTTATAGGATAGAGCCAGCTAGAAATTGAGAGGGGAGAGGGAAAAGAAAGGAAGAGAGAGAGACACCTGCAGCCCTGCTTCACCACTCATGAAGCATTCCCCCCGCAAGTGGGGACCAGGGGCTCGAACCTGGACCCTTGAGCATTGTAGCATATGCATTTAACCAGGTGCACCACCACCTGTCCCCTAAATTTTTTGTTTTCTACCCCATCCCTTGAAAGCTTTCCTATTTTTTTATCCCTCTAGGTGTATCATCTAGGATCATTATGGGGTGCAGAAGGTGGAAGGTCTGGCTTCTGTAATTGCTTCTCTGCTGAACATGGGTGTTGGCAGTTCAATCCATACTCCCAGCCTGTCTCTCTCCCTAGTGGGCTCTGGGGAGGTGGGGTTCCAGGATACATTGGTGGGGTTGTCTGCCCAGGGAAGTCAAGTTGTCATCATGGTAGCTACTGGAACCTTGATCTAAAAAAGAGTTAAGATATAAAGCAGGACAAATTGTTGACTAATAAGGAACCTAAAGGCTGGAACATTGCAGACGAAGATTTGAGGTCTCCATTTTGGAAAAAGCTAGTAGGTCTACTTTAGGTATATTCCAAGGGGCCCATGACTTTACTAGTTTTTGCCTGAGCCTGACATCTGATATGCAGGAGGACCCAAGTTACTGTCTGGGGAGATGGTCTCATATTTGGAAAAAGGACCAGAAAGCTGGATCGGGGAAGAGAGTAGCTCCCAAATATGGGGAAAGTATATAAATATTTTTAACTATAAACCCTGTCAATTTGACCCCTACGATTTGAGGGAGATCCCAGGCCAGTGAAGGACACATATCTGTAGATGGCAGGGGGTCACTCAGTGGAAATCTTGGAGTTCAATTTGTCACTGTTGTTTAAGTTATTAGTGACTTATCAGCAGTTTAAAGAATTTTAAGATTTCAGGGGTCCAATCCCACACTCACACAGGGTGTAAGTCATCACACCCTCCTCCAAAACCACCATAGTTCTCACAAAGTCTAAGAGTTAGTTGGTTACTAATATTTTTTGTAAGTTCATTTCCTTTATTCATTTGTGTTCCACATGAGTGAAACCATCTGGCAGTTGTCTTTCACTTCTACATATTTCTCTCCTCCCTTCCTTCCTTCCTTCCTTCCTTCCCTCTTTCTTTCCTTTGTTTCTTTCTTCTACCAGATGTGGTGGTGGAGGCAGGCGGGGGTGGGGCGTTAAACCTGGGACTTCCAACCCTAGGCATGACACTCTCTTTGCAAATACTGTGCCCTCCCCCTCCACTTCTACATACTTCACTCAGCACAATCACCCCCAGGTCCAGCCATTCCACTGGAGTCCAGTTTTGAATCAGGGGACGTCTCTGGCCAAGGACTCAGACATGGTCAGTCTAGAAGTAATGTGCGTTGAAGCCAATTGTTGAGCAGAGGTCGTTGGCTGGATGGAGGAGGATTCGGTGGAAACTAGAGCAGGGTCTGGTACAGGTAGGAAGAGAGGCCATGGTCTGAGTCCCAGCTCTAAAGGTTCACTGGGGCTTATACACTCAGCCCCCAGATCCCAGACTTTCTCTTTCACATCTCGTATGTTGATTGCTACTGAAGCTGCAAATGTTCTTGACCTTTTTTTATTTCTCCACAACAGATAAAGCCTTCAGTCACATTACATGGTCAAAAATGCCAGAAGCTTATTTTGTCTTGTTTTCTTGTGCTTCCCTTAGATTCCACGAGTCCCTTCACTATAAATTAATCTTTAGGGGTGATCAGGAGGTGGTGCAATAGATAAAGCACTGAACTCTCAAGCATGAGGTCCCGAGTTCAGCCCCCGGCAGCACCTGTACTGGTGTGATGTCTGATTCTTTCTCTCCTCCTATCATTCTCATTAATAAATAAATAAAATATTTTTAGATTAATTAATTAATTAATTTTGAGGGGGGTTGAATAGTGGCACACTTGGTTAAGCACACATAGTACTAAGAACAAGGGCCTGTGCAAGGATCAAGATTCAAGTCCTGGCTCCCCACCTGCAGGAGGGACGTTTCACAAGTGGTGAAGCAGGTGTGCAGGTGTCTATCTTTCTCTCTCCCTCTCTAACTCTCCCTCCCCTTTAAAATTCTCTCTGTGCTATCCAGTAAAATGGAGGCGGGGGGAGAAAAAGTGGCCACCAGGATCAGTTGATTTGTAATACTGGCACCAAGCCCTAGTGATGAGGCAAAATAAAATAAAATAAAATAAAATAAAATAAAATAAAACGAAGCTTGCATGTTGTAGCTCCTTGTTTGCATAAGGTCACTTGTTTATTCTAAGGCTAGAAGCACAATGCAAACCTACTCTGGCATGAGGAGATACTTAACAGAAATTACGTGCAGGAATATTCTTGAGGGTCTCAGGAACTGTTGAATGGTAGCTGGGGCATTGGCTCAGTGGCAGAACACATGCCTTACATGTGTGAGGGTCTGGGTTTGATCCCTGGTGTTGCATATTATGGAGCTATGTTCTAATCTTTCTGTCTCTCTCTCGCATAAATAAAAGCATCACTGGATGAAGATATGGAGGGCAGAGGGACCCAGAAGGTAGGGGGCTCTTTCCATCTGCTCAGTCTATTTTTTCCCCTGATTTATGCTTCTGCCTTGTCACAGGTGGACTAATCTGTGTGGCAAAACACTCTAACATATATGATTTCAATTGATTGCTGATTTTGATGAGAATTATGCTTTTAGTAAAATTGTCCATGTTCTGTGATAGACCAGTTAGACTTCCATAGTCTCTCTCTTTGTCCTAAACCCAAGGGTTTCAATTAAAGTGGTTGATGGACAACTGATGGTCCAATATCCATCCTAGACCAACCAAGGATGATGCTAGAATCAGTCATTTCTAACTTCCTCTGTCTGTTCCAGTGTCTAAGTGAGAAAGTTGCCTCTATCTACTCAGAACTAAATGAGAAGGCAAAATATGAGTCAAGTCACTCCATGCATGTCCAATGATATGATTTGGATCCTTTGGGGGAAACTCACAGGTTAATGCCAGGTAAACTCACAGGACGTGCCAGCCTTGCCCTAGTCTACATCTCTTATGAGGGAGAATAGAGTTCAGAAAAACTGCATAGGGGAGATTGTAGAACAAACCAGGTGTCCACTGACAGACAAGTGACTAAGAAAGCTGTGGGATGGAGACCACACAGCCCATGATTAAGGGGAGAATTCGAAACAGAGAGAAATCTCTGACCAAAAGGCTATAGACTGGTTGACTTCCGAAGATGCTAGTTAGCCCAAAAACTTCTCTGAGAACTTCTCAGTGTGTTAGCAGAGGGCTCAAGTCACTATCTCTGATTGCCAGCAGCTAAAGTGAAGACCAGATATCCTTTGGAGCAGCAGAATGAGGATGAAGGGAGGACCTCAGGGGGCCATTGATTCTCTCATCACTGTGGGTCAAGACAGTTGTTAATGATGAGAGCCAAAGAGCCATTAGTGAAAATGTAGCCAAAATGGAAACTCAAATGGCTCAGGCCAGACAAGAGCAGAATCCGTGAATTAAGTGATTGAGTCACCCTTTCTAAGCCTAGGGGAAATATAGCAACTTATGATTGTCACCTCATCACTTGAGAGAGGGTATTGGTTAAGTGCAGAGCCTTCAGAAAAAGACATATATATATTTTTTTTAAGCGAGAGTGTTTAGCAGATACCTATCATAGGGAGATGATTGTACCCATCTATCAAGAATTGTATTATAATCCATTAGCTCCTCCCAACCCAATAAAAAAGAAGAAAAGGAAGGGAGGCAGGCAGGCAGGCAGGCAGGAAGGAAGGAAGGAAGGGAGAGAGGAAGGAAGGGTTGGGGAGAGAGCACAATGTTTATAAAGGCTTTTGTGCCTGAAGCTTTGAAATGCATGCTTAATCCCTAGCACCACCATAAACCAGAACTGAGCACTGCTCCATCTCCTCCTCATTTAAATAAATAAATATTTTTAAAAGAAACAATAATTACTAAAATTAAAAAGTTGTATTAAGGGTGGTGCACCTGGTTGAGTGCACATGTTACAATGTGCAAAGACCGAGGTTCAAGCCTCCCATTCCTGCAGGGGGAAAGGTTCACAGATGGTGAAGCAGGGCTGCAGGTGTCTCTCTGTCTCTCTTCCTCTCCATCTCCCCCTTCCCTCTCAATTTCTGGCTGTCTCTATCCAATAAATAAAGGTAATAAAAAAATAAAAGCTAAAAAGTTGTATTAAATATCAAGTATGCTAGGCACTATCTTAAACAATGTAGCGTAATTCATTCTATAACTAAGACAATACTATCTATAAGGCAGGTGGTATTTAGTGGAAGCTGAACTTGGGAAAACCCAAGAAACACTCAAATTCTCCTACGTAAAAAAGGGAGAAGAGACCGGGATCTGAGTCCAAACTTTGGCTCTGTTCACACCCATGTGTCCTTCCTCCTGTGCCTTATGCCCTTAGCTCCATGCTAATATGCCTTCATATCTTACTATCTCCTTATGTGTTTTCTTTGTTTTGCCTCCAGGGTTATCCCTGGGGCTCGGTGAGGTGCTATGAATCCACTGCTTCTGGAGGCCATTTTTTCCATTTTTTTTTCAATTATTGGATAGGACAGAGAGAAATTGAGAGAGGAGGGGGAGAGAGAGGGAGAGAGAAAGACCTACTTCACTGCTTATGAAGTGTCACCCCTTGCAGGTGGGGAGCCAGCGTTTCCAACCTTGTGCAGGTCCTTGGGCTTAGTATCATGTGCACTTAACTGGGTGCGCCACTGCCCAGGCCCCTCATTATGTCTTTTCAATAGATAATTATTCAAAAACCATAGCATAGTTGTCATACCAATAAAGCTAACAACAATTCACAATGATCAGTGATTCTGACAATAATTAACAAACATGTTCCATTTTCCCCTGGTTTTCTCAAATATTGTTGTTAATGTTTCGGGGGCTCCAGCAGGCCGGGCTAGCGTCACGGCGGTAGAGAGACTCGGAGACACACGGCTGGGCCGAGAAGCTGCAGTTTTATCTTTATTCACGAGCCGGCAAATCACCACACCCTGTGCTTCCCCATCATTCTTTCTCAGCTGCTGCTGGGACTCTGCCCGTCCTTAGCATACGGGGCGGGGAGAAAGAGGGGCGCGAAACTAGCAAGGGCCAAACCATTTCTCTCAGAGGTAGGGGGAAGGGGGGCAAACCAACACGAAGAATACCAACAATTCCCCCTTTTCTTTTTAACTAAATGACCACAGTATCAGGGGTGTGGGGTGAACAGAAACCTATATCGTACAGGCATTTTCAAAAAAGAAACTGGCACAAACATGGAGAAACATGGAAGCGAGTAACAAGAACCAGTGTGCAGCCAAGGGAAGGCCTGAGGGGGCCATTTTTTGCCTCTGTGGGCAAAACTTTATCAGCTTAAAAAAACATTTCCTGTCTCTGGGGGGCGTACTTGTCTCGACAGGCATTTTCTAGCATGGGGGGAGGGGGAGGCCTGGAGTCCCAAGGCATGGCTGCAGTCAGTCTTTGAGAAACCCAGCAGCATAAGGGAAGCTGCTAGTTTTGTGTAAAATGTCCGAGGTGTACCAGTGAGTCCGATAGAAGTCCAAAGCAGATGTCCACCGAAGAATTGCCAAGGGGGTGAATTGTTGTACGTCTGTCTCAATGGGGAATATCAGCCATCAGAATTCCGCTTTTCTGTAGAGAACTTGACAGCTGCAATTTACTTACTATGAAACAAACTTGTAGCAGGTTAGAAGTTTACCACAATTGATAACTCTATTACAATTAGAAGTCTTTTTTAGAATGATTTTAAGGTTTTTTAAAGTTTAAAGAATAGAATGTGAAAAGATAGACATAAGAATCAAGGAAAGAAAACCTCAGGCATGAGAATCATTAGCATAGCCATTGTGTAATCTACCATTTCTAATAGAGAAGGTAATCGAGAGTTTTACATATCAACAAGTCTATTTAACCTTTTGTTACACCCATTCAAGATGGAGACACACCCTAGGTGTGCGCAGGTTTTGTATAGACCAACTTGGTTAAAATATATTGATTTTTAGCTAATTTTTTACCTCAGACTTTAAATGTAAGTTAATTTTATCTTTATGAGAATTATGTTGAAAACCTTTTTCATTTAACTTTGCCTGGTAAGAATTTAGCCTTAAAGTTATGTTTTTAACCTTAAAGTTACTGTTTACCAAACTTTAAACACACACATAAACATAGTCTTTAATACACAAGGAGAGAAACCTTTGTTACGAAGACATGTCATTTTAAACACAAATTTAGATCTGTACTGTCTTAGTTGTTGTTGGGGGATCACCATCCAGAGGTGGCTTCCCGAGCAGCTCCATTCCAGCGCAGCTCCACTTCTAGGAATTGTAGGTTGCGATCTCTGGATGAATCTCTGTGTGTTCTAGCTTGTCTGCCTTCAGACCCAAGCTGGAGAGCTCAGCCAAGGGGCCCAGTTTCAGCAGGGAGCCCGCAGTCTCCGGATGGCCCTGGATCTGTCCAGACTTCATAGCACGAGGGTGGGCGGGCCAGCGGTGCAGAAGGCGCGGCCGAGGTGCCCCAGGGTGGCGGCCAGGATAGGCCGCCGCGGCCCTGCCCCCTGGCCCTGCCATGTCAGCCGAGCAGCGTGGAGGGAGCCAGTGCCCAATGCCCCACGCCACCCGGCAGAAAGTCGGCTCCTGCGGGCTGGCGTTGGGCTCCTGCGGGCTGGCATTGGGCAGAAACCACAGAGTGGTCCAGAGATAAATGTTCCAGAAACAGCGAAACAGTCTCATGAAGAAAGGGCAGAGGCCTTTGGAGATCTCTTCACAAGCAGAAGAGAAGGTCATAGTGCATAGGTAGCCAAATTGTCTTCACTTATCTGAGAGATGCGCAGGTCAGGTCCATGTGGGCACCATTTGTTGCTAATGTTTCGGGGGCTCCAGCAGGCCGGGCTAGCGTCATGGCGGTAGAGAGACTCGGAGACACACAGCTGGGCTGAGAAGCTGCAGTTTTATCTTTATTCACGAACGGGCAAATCACCACACCATGTGCTTCCCCATCATTCTTTCTCAGCTGCTGCTGGGACTCTGCCCGTCCTTAGCATACGGGGTGGGGAGAAAGAGGGGCGCAAAACTAGCAAGGACCAAACCATTTCTCTCAGAGGTAGGGGGAAGGGGGCCAAACCAACATGAAGAATGCCAACAAAATATTGCTTTTTAAAAATTTTCTTTATTGGGAAATTAATGTTTTACATTTGACAGTAAGTACAATAGTTTGTACATGCATAACATTTGCCAGTTTTCCATATAATAATACAACCCCCACTAGGTCCTCTGTCATCCTTTTTGGATCTGTATTCTCCCCACCCACCCACCCCAGAGTCTTTTACTTTGGTGCAATACGCCAATTCCAGTTCAGGTTCTACTTATGTTTTCTCTTCTGATCTTGTTTTTCAACTTCTGCCTGAGAGTGAGATCATCATATATTCATCCTTCTGTTTCTGGCTTACTTCACTTAACATGAATTTTTCAAGGTCCATCCAAGATCGGCTGAAAACGGTGAAGTCATCATTTTTAACAGCTGAGTAGTATTGCATTATGTATACATACCACAACTTGCTCAGCCACTCATCTGTTGTTGGACACCTGGGTTGCTTCCAGGTTTTGGCTATTGCAAATTGTGCTGCTAAGAACATATGTATACACAGATCTTTTTGGATAGACGTGTTGGGTTCCTTAGGACATATCCCCAGAAGAGGAATTGCAGGATCATAGGGTAGGTCCATTTCTAGCCTTCTGAGAGTTCTCCAGACTGTTCTCTACAGAGGTTGGACCAAGGTAACAGTTGCTGGGGTTACTTTTTCTGATGTATGACATTCTCATATGAGTGAAGTGGTATCTCATTGTTGTCTTTATTTGCATTTCTCTGACAATCAAAGACTTGGAGCATTTTTTCCACAAATATTGCTTTTAAAACTGGCTTGTTCCATGCCTAAGAGATAGATCAATTGAAAGGGTACCTGCTTTGCCATGTCTGCAATCCAGGCTGAAGTCCCAGGGACCCCCACATCGGACTGTGCTACTTAAGGGAGCTATGATGCCGTGGAGTGTGTGTGTCTGTCTGTCTCTTTCTCTATGCATATCTGAAAATGTTGACCTGGAACAGTGAATAACCCATGATGAAAAAAAAAAAATCCTGGCTTATTCACATCAGTATCCAAACAAGAATTACACACCTCATTTGAGGGATTTTTTTTTCTCCCTTTCATTTTTTTTAATTGAAAAAAAAGTGTATGTTTAAAATCTCTTTTAATCTATAATTTTCCTCTTCACTTTTATTTTTTATTTTTATTTATTTATTTTAAAATATTTATTTATTTATTCCCTTTTGTTGCCCTTGTTATATTGTTGTAGTTATTACTGTTGTTGTTATTGATGTCTTTGTTGTTGGATAGGACAGAGAGAAATGGAGAGAGGAGGGAAAGACAGAGAGGGGGAGAGAAAGATAGACACCTGCAGACCTGCTTCACCGCCTGTGAAGCGACTCCCCTGCAGGTGGGGAGCCGGGGGCTAGAACCGGGATCCTTACGTTGGTTCCTGTGCTTTGTGCCACGTGTGCTTAACCCACTGTGCTACCACCCCACTCCCTCCTCTTCATTTTTAAAAGTTATTTATTTCTGAATTAAACTTGCTCATTGAACTTGTAGAATTCTGCCCCCCTGCCTCCCCCTACTCACATAATCTTTGTAAGCAAGTTATTCATGGTGTCATTTAAGGCGCTTCTCTAAGTCCCATATTTCCTGATAATGTGGAGCTTGATTCCATACTAGTTGTTGGTCTGGGAGATAAGGAGAATAGCAGCCCATAAGTAATGATGTGTGCTTCCTGCTGCATCACATCAGGATGTACAGAATGCCTGCTTCCTATAAACTTGAACTTAGGAGTCAAATGATTTCAAGCTGACCCATATTACATAATTTCCCATCAATCCATTAGCCTAATGACTTCAGCTATTATTGGTGACTACCACTTTGAATCATCATTTTGCAAAGGTTGGCAAACTGGTAATTTTCCTAATTTCATCATTCCATTACACTGTACCAGTTTTGTTTCTTCCATTAAGAAATTTCAAGGGCTGGGTGGTGGCACACCAGGCTAAGTGCACATAATACTAAACACAAGGACACACACATGGATCGAATTCAAGCCCCCTGGCTGGGGGACACTTCACAAGGAGTGAAGCAGGTCTGTAGATGTCTATTATTTCTCCCCCCCCTTTCTCAATTTCTCTCTGTCCTATCCAATAAAATGGAGAAAACTGGCTACCAGGAGCAGTAGATTTGTAGTGCTGGCACTACACCCCAGCAATAACCCTGTAGGCAAAAAAAGGAAAAAGAAATTCTGCATAACGACTATTTGGATACTATGAGGTACAGCATGTTTAGGAGAAGCAGAAAAAAGCTACATGGCTTTTTCTTTATCTGCAGAATGATGAGTGGTCTGACAATATGTAAAGATAATTGGGAGGCCTTGCTTCTATTCAACTTATTTCCCTCCTTTTCTCTTTCATTCTGAATGACAATTTCTTTAGTAAAATATTTTTATTGAAGTAGTAACTTAGGAAGGCCAGGCAGTGGTGAGCCCAGCTGAGTGCACAAGGATCCAGGTTCAAGCCCTCAGTCCCCACCTGCAGGGGGCACACTTCAAGAGCAGGGAAGCAGGTCTGCAGGTCTCTCTCTCTCTCTCTCTCTCTGCCTCTCACTCTCTCTCTCACTCTCACTCTTTCTCCCCATACCCTCTCAATTTCTCTCTGTCCTATCAAATAAATAAATAATATTTTAAAGTGGCAAATTATAAAGGTTTCAGTTGTGCACAAGGCGAATAAAAAAAATGAATGTGTAGTGGCTAGATAGTGGCACACTTGGTAGAGTTTATAAATTTACAGTCCTCAAAGATCTGGGTTCAAGCCCCTGGCCCCCACTATAGTGGAGGAAGCTTCACAAGTGGTGAAGCTGTGCTATCTCTCTTTCTACTCCCTTCTCAACTTTTCTGTCTCTAAGATAAATTAATAAATAAAAATATAAAAAGAAAAATATAGGGTTGGGGTAAATAGCATAATGGTTATGCAAAGAGACTCTACTGCCTGAGGTTCCGACATCCCAGGTTCAATTCCCCGCACCACCATACTCCAGAGCTGGGCAGTGCTCTGGTGTTAAAAAATAAATAAATAAATAAATAGAAAAATGAATCCTAGAACTCACTACAGTTTATGGAGACCTTTCTCTCTCTCTCTCTCTCTCTCTCTCTCTCTCTCTATATATATATATATATATATATATATATATATATGAAATGCAGAGACAAAGATACAGATAAAGAGACCAGAGCACTGTTCAGCTCTGGCATATATTATTGCCAGGGATTGAACTTGGGACCTCATTGCATCAGGTATGGAAGTCCTTTTGTTTTTTTATTGGAGGGGATTAAACAGTAAACAGTAAATATAGTTGTGGGTACACATGTCAAATTTCTCATTTTCCTACAATACCCTCTACCCCCCTGCCTCGGTCCTCCACCACTGTGCACCAGCACCTGAACCGCCCTCCCCCCGGGGCCTTTATTTTGGTGTGATACACCAAACCCCATCCGAGTTCTGCTTTGTGTCTCCCTTTTCTGATCTTACAGACACGTGGGGTACTTGGCTCCACTTGATCTTTGGAGAACTTAATTGCTCTGCTCATCAACTGGTTTTTCAGCTAAATTGGGCCTCCTGTCTCCCTCCTCTTCTTGAAAACAAATGCCCCAGGTCAGTGTTACTAACACATATTAGGAGCTAATATCAGTAAGTACAGAAATGTTCCCTTCAGAGTAAGCCCAGAGGCCTTATGAAGTGACATGAGCTGCAGCAAAAATGTTTTCTGACCTGGAGATAATAGAGATGTTAGAATGAAGCTGGTGAGCAGATGGTGCTGTGGGGGAAATCCATGACACAGATGAAATGTATTCATAGTAATCAGGAATCCAAGCAAGTCACTATTTCTGGATGCAGATTCTGGAAAGTCTTATACTAGAAATTAGCAAGGATATTCAGAGTGTAAAGAACTTATGGCCAAAGACAAGTTCGCAGATGTGTCCCGGAACCCACCTCTCCAGAGCTCTACCCCACTAGGGAAGGATAGAAACAGGCTGGGAGCATGGATCCACCTGCCAACACCCATGTCCAGCAGAGAAGCAGCTACAGAAGCCAGAACGCCCACCTTCTGTACCCTTAATTTTTTTTTTGTTTTTGTATTTTGGTTCATACTCCCAGAGTGGGAGAAATGTTAGGGAAAGACAACTGAAGGGCTCTGAACTCCAACTCCATCAAGACCTAGAGAGAGGAAAGGGAAAAAGCAAGGGCATTTGAAGTAGCAATAGGTGTAGATGTGACTTAGAAAGGAAGAAAAGGGGGTGGGTGGTGGCGCACCTGGTTGAGCGCACATGTTACAGTGCGCAAGGACCCAGGTTGGAGCTCCAATCCCCACCTGCAGGGGGAAAGATTTACAGGTGGTGAAGCAGTGCTGCAGGTGTCTTTCTATTTTTCTTCCTCTCTAGCTCCCCCTTCTCTCTCAATTTATGGCTGTCTCTATCCGATAAATAAATAAAGATATATTTTTAATTTTTTTTAAATAAAAGAAAGGAAGAGTGGTCTGGGAGGTGGCACAGTTGATAAAACATGGGATTCTCAAGCACAAGGTACCAAGTTCAATCCTTGGTAGCATATGTACCAGAGTGATGATGTCTGGTTCTCTCTCTCCTTCTATTTTTCTCATTAAAAAGAAAGAAAGAAAGAAAGAAGGGAAAAAGAAAAAGGAAGTGAAGATGGAACCATAAAAAATGAGCAAATATAAATAACTATAGATAGATAATTATAGAAATAATAGTTAACCCATATCTGTGACTTTGGGAGCACTACTATAGCTTCCATTGGAGAGAAAAGGGATATATTACACTGGTGGTGGGAACAACATGGAATTATGCTCCTGTTATCTTCTGATTTTGTGAATCAATATTAAATCACTAATACAGGTAAAATTAAAAAAAAAAAAACCTTATGGTCAACCCTATAGTCACCAATTCTTTCCTGAACTTGCTTCCCCTGGTTTTCTAACCTTAGAAACTCTCCCAGGAGAAGCCAGACCTTCCACCTTCTGCACCCCATAATGATCCTGGGTCCATACTCCCAGAGAGATAAATAGGAAAGCTTTCAAGGCGGTGGTGGGGGGATTGGATATGGCACTTTGGAGGCAGGAATTGTGTAGAATTATACCCTTGTTATCCTGTGGTCTTGTCAATATTTCCATTTTATAAATAAAAATTTTTTTTAAAAGCAAACTGAAGTAGAAAGAGAAAGAAAGAAAGAAAAGAAGGAAAAAAGAAAGAAACTCTCCCAGGATCTGTACACATAATGGGATATTCCTAGCTACAGGAAGTGATCCAGTCTCTCTTACTACATCTTGCACAGCGCTTGAAGGAATCAGTCAAGTAAAATAGCCCAGAAGGAGAAGAACAACTACTGGATGACCACTCATAGATGAAACTTCAGAAACAAAGAAAAGGGAAACAAAGGGTGAAACTTGAACTAGCTGAGGTTTATTGCAGCAGACCAAGGACTCAATAGAAGGGAGGCGGAATGGTGTAGGGAGAGCGTCAGGCATCCAGTGTGTGATGGTGGAGAAAGACTTCAGCTGGTGGTGAGAGTGGTGCACAGACATCTATATGAGGGGTAGAAACTGTCCTCCTGTGACAACTGCGTTGTAAAGCATTATCTCCTTCCACAAAATTTCTGTGTGAGTAACACAAGGTTAAGGGAAGATAAGCAACAGCCCCCTTTTCTCCAGCATGACAAAAGAGTGAGGATACCCTGCACTCTTCACGTTGTCCTGAGGTGCAGAATCCGTGAAAAAGGTGAAGCCTGGCAAATGTCATACCTCTTAATTCCCACTGTGTCTTCTCCTGAGGAAGTGGACCCTGAAGAGGGTGTTGGGCTGAATAATTAGGCTGCACTGAAGGCTGGCTTTCCTCACTGAGGTCATACCTTATCCCTGTCTACCCTGCTCTGCTTAGTCATAGCACACTGGGAGGCAGGCCACATGGGCCCAATCCCTCATGGACAGAGGTTGGGTGCACCGTCATGGGCCATGGTGGACATAAGGCACCAGGCTGCTCCTTTTCTCCTTACTTCCTGTCTTACTTCCTGTCTTACTCATGCACCTGTTTCTGATTGAATTCCTGATCCTCAGTTCCTCCTCTGACAGAAATGACCATCCACTCTCACAGAAACCCGTCATTAATCCAGGGAGGCAGACCTGGAACTAGGATGCACTTGTCCACCTCTAAGTACAGTAGCTGACCACAGAGCCCAGCATTCAAGAGTGAATGCTGTTATTTTTATTGTTTATTACAGGTTTTTGGTTTAGCATGTGATTATTCAAGAGATAGCCAAGACCAACTCATTTAGGATTCCAAAGACCTAAAAAAATGTAGTGAAAAGAGGACTGAGTGATCAAATAACATCTGGAAAAGTCACTACCTTATATCGCATAATGAGATTTCGTTCTCCAGTCTAGTTACTGTCTAGGAGATTCCTTTCTCTGTGGTGATGATGAGATAGTTCTCCTAGGCCCAGGGCCTCATGTGGTTTGCTTACTTTTGGTTCATGGTGCCTTCAATGTTTTGCAGTCTTGGGCCTGTATCCTTACTACTTCCAAGTCATATGAGTTCATCAGAGGCCTCAAGAGTGCTAAGTGGAATCTGGGAGGCCCTGAGTTCACAGGTCAGTAATCTGAAGGAATATTTGATAGTGTTTCCCTTCACTGGGACAGAGGGCCATGGGAGACTCACTGAAGGTGATTCTAATGGTGGTGCTCGACCTAGGCTGTGGATGGACAACACTATAGAGAAAGAAGCTAAATCCTGTGAGCAGGATTTGTTTTAACTGACCAGAACATCACTAAATTCTGGCCCACAGTGAACTCTGATGATTCAAGGATGAAAGTCTTTTGTGCTGCTGATAGTGTGATCTCCACTACAGTTTAAAACTTTTACTGGGCATAATACTAAGCTCTTTGGGCCATAACTCATCATCAAACCCTCCTGGTTAATAATAAAGTGTGCATGCACACTGTTTCCCAGAGGGGAACTTTTTTTCCCCCTTTATTCCCCAAGGGAAGCTCAGTCTGGAGTCTGAAAACCAAGGAGGGGAGCCTTGAGGAGATGTGTTAGTAAAAGAAAAAAAAAATGTGTTGACTCAAAAAGCCAAGAGCTCATTCTAAATGTATTCTCCCTCTTCTTTTTCTCTATTCATCTAAACAGTCATTAAGTCTTCCCTACTTTACCACTGCCTCACTGTCAGGACCTGGGTTTATACCTTTGATGTTAGCAAGTCCAGTTACCTCTTACTTGGTCTCTTTGCTCTCACTTGAGTCCTTCCGCGCAAACACCAAACTGTTCATCACTGCCATATGTAAAGCACCTTTGATGTCTCTCCATGGCCAGGAGCATTTAAACTCCTAAGCACACAGAGAAATCCTCCCATCCAAATCAATACCCTGCTGCTTCCTGAAGTCTTATTTCTTCTTTTTTAAAATATAGTGATTTATAATATCCTAAGATTGTCCCACACCACTTCTACCACCAAAGTTCTGTGTTGCCCACCTCCCCCAATAATGACCACCATATTTCTCCCAAGGTCTTAGAGGCAGGCTGACTACTTTGTTTGTTTGTTTGGTTGGTTTTGTTTTTTCCCCTTTCTTGTTTTATTTAACAGGATAGAGAGAAATTGAATGGGGAGCAGAGATAGAGAGGGAGAAGAGAAAGATAAACACCTTCAGACCTGTTTCACCATTTGTGAAGCATCCCCCCTGCAGGTGGGGAGTGAGGGCTCGAGCCCAAATCATTTTGCATGGGGTGCAAAAGGTGAGAGTTCTAGCTCCTGTAATCGCTTCTCTACTGTATATGGACACTGGCAGGTTGATCCTACCCCCAGCTTGTTTCTATCTTTCTTTAGTGTGGTGGGGCTCTGGAGAGGTGAGACTTCCGGACACATTGGTGAGACTGTCTGCCCAGGGAAGTCAGGATGGAATCCTAGTAGCATCTGCAAATTGGTGGCTGAAAAACATTAAAACATAAAGCAGGATAGATGGTTTAATAAATAGGAACCCAAAGGTAGGAACAGAGCAGATGAAATTGGGGGTCTTCATTATATTCCTGCTTGAGTTTAGGTCCAGCGCTAACCAAAGAGGGGGAAGAATGTGTGGTGGGAGGGCAAAGATGAGCTTTAGAAAAAGGATAACTAGGTGAAAATAGGTGGACAGGTATCATTCAGGTGGCATTCAGGTGGTAGAGGCATGTCTGTCCTTTCTCTCTCGGGCAGAGAGTCAGCGTCACCATGTAGCAATGACAGTCTGACAGGACTCTTATCAGTCACTTATCCTCAGGACCCCCAGACAAAAAAGGTCCTCTGTCAATTCTCCTTTTCCTCATTGAACTTCTAATTTCTCCCACTAGAGCTTCAGTTTGGCAAGTATTTCCTCCTTTAGGGCATAATCAACCACACCTCCACCACTCCCATCCTGTCATCTCAAACCCTCTCTCTGGCTTCCTCCTTCCTGTTCTTAAAAACTAATTTCCCAGCTGATAGTCTTGCCTTCTCAGGAGACTCAATTTGTGGACAAGGCCATGCTGTCTCACTGCTTTGAGTGAGCTGTAATAGTAATCACTGGTATGCTCTTCTTCCAATAATCTCTCCAATAGTCTGTGCATCTAGGAGACCCCCCTTTTTTTATTCTCTGTCATCAAAGCTCACTTTGTTGTTCTCATGCCACATACTTAAAAGTGCAGAGTGAGTTGGTATGACTGTGCCTCTAGATTAGTATCCACAGTAGAACTAATTAGCACAATATTTACCTCTGTTGCTTGCTGAGCAGTCTCCCGTGACCACCTTTCTGAGCCAAATCCAGGTGCATGACTATGAGAAGAAGGCCATTTGATTATTTGTGCAATAATTGACATAATAATGTGTTCGTAATCATTTCCCCAGAGGCTCCGCAGGCTCCTCAGAAGTCATTGTCGACAATCATTAATTACTTTCAAAACCATATTTTTAAATCAATGAAATATTTAATGAGATCTTTTAAAAATATTATCCTCAATACCCTATCCTGGCTACATCATTTCATTGATGCAGTGCCATGGAAGCAACAGAAAAAGAAAACAAAATGCAAGGTGCCACACTGGAGAAAGAGAAAAGAAATATCGAGTAGATCTTCTCTAGAGTGGTTGCTTGCCATGTGTTGGAATGTACCTCGCTGGTTGTGCTTCGAAAGGGGACCACTGGGTGCTTTTCAGTTACCTACTAGTTTCCTCGTCTAGACGGATGAGGACTCACATTCATAAACCAATTCAGAGAGAAACCTCTCCCTGAAGCAGCTCCTGTGAACTCTTCAGCTGTTAATCCCATCACGTCAAGGGGGTTTGACAAATGGGAAGATTTCTTGTATAGAAAATAGCACAGTAAGGCTGCTAGGGCCAAGGTTGTGGGCTAGAGTGAGGTCTAGGGTAAGACTACTTACTGTATGGAGTCATTGTGCCTGGGGGTCAGAACCGAAGTCGCCTATTCCACAGTTAGGCTCATAAAACATTTGTGAGAAAGGGGCAAGTAACAAACAATGTCCTTGGAAGTGGGACATGGAGACAGTAATGACAGTGATTTACCTTGAGAAAACACCATGTCCTTTGATTTGGGACGCACCAGGTTTCTCAAGCTCTCCAAGGTTTGGGCTCAGCCGAGATTTTAGCGTGCACATTTTGAAACATCTCTCCCTCAGGCACATACTTCTTCTGTATCAATGATACTTCTTTGGAATAAGGACCAAGAGCACTCAAGGTTTTCAACTGCTTTTCCATTCACACACCTGTTTGAGGAGACTACTTCCTACTATCAAGTTCAGAGTCGCTTTTTCATAACTTATCCCTTCATCTCCCAGCTGATCACTTGCTTGTTCTGATCAGACACTCCCTTCTTTTCTTGCTTTCAGGGACACATTTCTGCTTTTCTTCTGACCCCAGGGCCTAGTTTCTCAGTCTCTTTTGTTGGACCCCCTTCCACGGCATCATCTGCCACATTGGACAGCCACAGGGTTCAGCATCTAGTCTTGGGACTTGAAATATGTGCTCTGTGATATCAGATTCCCCATCTCTACTCGAGGTTAAACTTGTCTCCTGAACTTTGAACTTCTAATATTCAACTGCCAAAAATATAACATCTCTCCATGGATATTTAAAAGACGTTGCGAACATAAAATAAAATTTAGTCACTGATTCCTCCAAATGTGTGTCCCTTCCCTAGGTTTTTCTCCATGGAACTCAAGTAAAAATTTGTTCTTTATATCTTAATGTTTTTTTGGACACCAAGTTGCAGATGCTACGATGACCCAACCTGACTTCCCTGGGCAGACGACCTCACCAGTCTACCCTGGAACCCTATCTCTCCAGAGCCCTGCCCCACCAGGAAAAGATAGAGGCAGGCTGGGAGTATGGGTCAACCTGCCAACACCCATGCTCGACAGAGAAGCAATTACAGAAGCCAGACCTTCTCCTTCTGCATCTCACAATGACCCTGGGTCCATACTCCCAGAGGGATAAAGAATAGGAAAGCTTCCAGTGGAGAGGATGGGATATGGAACTCTGGTGGTGGGAAATGTGTGGAATTTGACCCCTCTTATTTTCTATTTTATAAGTGAATTTTTTAAAAATCCTATTTATGCACTAGTACTTTTTCTGCATACACAATTCCTTAGCAACACTCATCGACTCTATCTACAACAGGGTCCAGAAATAGCCATTCCCCGCCTATCATCCTATCCTAGCCCACTACTAGCTCTCACCTGAACTAGTGCGATGACGTCCTGACTGGCTTCTTGTTCCCACTTTCCTTAGAGCAACCAGAGGAATCTTTCAGAAGAGAAAAATGAAATCATGTTATCCCATTCCTTTTCCAAATACTCCCATCACTTCTTTTCTAAGACTAAAAGCCCAATCACTACCTGGGTTTACAGGAGACATCCATCAGTTCCTAGAACACCCTTCCCTCGGCTCTTCCTCACCAGGTTCCAGCCGTACCATCATTAGATAGGAACTATGAACACTCCAAGTATGTTCCTAGAGCAGGAGGTGACTATAACCAGAGTTTTGTACTACATGTATCTTCTGCTAATTGACCTTCCTCTTCATCTTAGCCTGCCTAATTCTTTCTTGTAATCTATTTCTCATCTTTTAAAAAAGATTTTATTTATTTATAAAGTGGAAACACTGACGGAAACCATAAGATAAGAGGGGTACAATTCCCACTCCCAGAACTCCGTATCCCATCCCCTTCCCTGATAGCTTTCCTATTCTTTATCCCTCTTAGAGTATGGACCCCAGGTCATCATGGGATGCAGAAGGTGGAAGGTCTGGCTTCTGTAATTGCTTCCCTGCTGAACATGGGCATTGACAGGTCAATCCATACTCCCAGCCTGTCTCTCTCTTTCCTTAGTGGGGAAGCAGGGCTCCAGGGTACATTGATGAGGTCATTTTCCCAGGGAAGTCTGGTTGGCATTATGGTAGCATATGGAAGCTTCATGAGTGGTGAAGTAGAGCCGCAGGTGCCTTTCTGTCTCTCTCCCTCTCTATCTCCCCCTCTCCTCTCAATTTCTCTCTGTCGCTATCCAATAATAAGTAGATACATTAAAAAAAAGAATCAAATGGTGGCATATAGAATGGGAAGATAGCATAGTGATTATGCAGAGAGACCTTCACACCTGAGTCATTAAAATTTCCAGGTTCAAATCCGAGTACAAACAGAAGCCAGAGTCTAGCCATGCACTGGCAAAATAAAATAAAATAAACCACTGGGGAGTTTCTAAATTCTGTGTGAATGACTATGTGCAGACACCACTCTCCACCCACTGTTCCTTTGTGCCATACTGAGCCAAGGTTCCCAGGATGAGCCATCCTTACCAGGATGCACTTCTTGAACTGAACCATCAGCATGGTTTTCACCAGTCATAGTTTACCTAGGGAGATGTCTGAATGCATCACAGGCAAAAGTCTGTGGGCACCCCTGTGACTAGAACTGGTCACATGTTGTTATTGTTTTATTGTTGTGTTTTTTTTTTTTTTAAGTTAAGAAGGAGGTCTTAAGTCTTGTCCTTGGCAGGTGGCCACCTAGCAATTCTTTCTCAATTGAACTTGCATTAACAGAGGCAGCATTTATCCAGGCCCGAATGTTTCAGAAACCATGTAGGAACTTGTTCCTATAGCAACAAGAAGATGGCAGTTCAAGCCTGCTCTTTAGGCTGGGTTTCAGAATAGAGCAGGTGAGTTCTTTCTCTTCGGACTAAAGCTGTCCTTGGAAAGGAAAATGATCATGTTCTTAAGGATGCCTTAACCTCCACTTTGCTTGCAGATGTGTGAGTTCAGAAAACACAGCCAAGATCCCGAAGGCTACATTTCTAACACTGCCAAGGGTGTCCAAAGAATGGAAGAGAGTAGAAATCCGCTCACCTCCTGCTGGTTTCTCTTAAGCCTCTGTTTTATTCTGGGATCTCTGACCAGTTAGATATCATTTGCCAAGCCGTTACGAGAGAGTGTTAGCACCTGGGCTCTAAACCCTGCCTGCCACCCTCCACTTCCCTTGGTCTCCATGTTGGAGTCAGGGAGATTGTCATGGGATAGCTGTGAGGATTAGTGAGTGCCCATTATTCTGGGGACTCTATCTTCAGTGGAAAGAACTGACTAAGGAAACGGGAAAGTCAGCTGGGGGTTCTGCCAGCTGCACGATGGTGACCAAATCCCTTAATCCCTCTTTCAGCTTCCTCATTTCTAAAATGGGATCTACAGAGTTTTAAAATGATTGTTAAGGACTTAGTGCAGAAGGCAGAGGAGGCACCAAGTGGGCCTAGTGGAGGAAGGTCTCCATCAATGTAGCTCCTCTCACCCTCTATTCCCCACTCCAGGAGGGCAAATCTTCCTAAAGACAAAAGAATATGGGAAGGAGAGAATATCCTGGATGAGAGGGAAGTGGAGATGAGGGGTAGTGGAGATCAAGGGGGGGGGTGGGTTCATGGAACATCTGTTAAGTGGAATGAGATAGAAAAGATGAATGAACGTGCTTGCAGATGTTAAATGAAAATCTCCCAGTGGTTTTACAAGAACCGACTCAACAGCCCTTTCTTGTGTTACTTATGACTTTCACCAGCCCCGTGCAAACAAGATTTGAAATCCATAAGGACACGGAATAAAACTGAATGAAAGGTTGGAAAGAGAGCTCAGCCTGATAGAGCACAGGATTTGCATACCTGAGACTTTAATAATCACAGGTTCAACCCTTGGCCTCACTTTATATCAGAGCTGACGTAGTGCTGAGCTGTGCTCTGGTATTCTCTCTCCCTCTCCTTTCATTTTCCATTCTATAAACAGATAAATATATATGTAGATAGAAAGAGAGGTAGTTTGATTGATATATATATAGTTTAAACCAGAGCACTACTCAGCTCTGGTTTCTGACACCAGAGTTTGAATCCAGGGCCTCAGACCCTCAGGCATGATCATGATCAATCATTTGCATAACCATTATGCTATCTTCCAGTCACAAATAAACTTCTTTTTTACAAGCTGACTGAAGGAGAATGAGTCAGCACAGGGCAATCTTTGCAGGTCCCTCTGACAGAGTCACTCCATACCTCCTTTTCGTGGAGAGTGAAAAGACTGGGTTTGCAGTTGGGATGACTTATTTAATCTTCTGTTTCATAATTGTTCAGTCTATTTATCTTTGATTACAGAACTGAGAAAGGTTTTTTTTTTTTCCCCTCACTAAACCAATAACACATAATTTTCTGTAGGGGAAGCAAAATAAACCTTTTTCCAATACCCTCTGGGTTTTCTGAGTGGGACCAGGAAATTTAAAGTGACAAAGGACACTGTAGCAGGAGGAGGGAAGCATTTTCATTTATGTATACAGGCTATTCGAATCTAGGGACTTAGTAACATTGCAAAGGGTAATGTGGTGAGAGTACAGAAATTCGGGACCTTTTCTTTCTTTTTTATTTTCTTCTTTCCTTTCTTTCTTTCTTTCTTTCTTTCTTTCTTTCTTTCTTTCTTTCTTTCTCATCACCAGGCTTTACCACTCCTGAGCTATCTTTTTCAGCTGAACAGATAGCATCAAACATCCTTCAGTGTGGTGGGGGCTAGACTTGAACCTGGGCTGTAAGCATGGCAGAGCAGCCCTACTATCCAGGTGAGCTATTTTGCTGATGAGAAGAACTTCCTTTTTTAATCCCACATTATGACTAATTCAACTGTGACTCAAAGTCAAAACTAGGAAGTGTTTTTTATTATGTATATATTTACTTATTTAGTTTAGTTTACTTATGTGATACCAGGATTTGAACTCAAGGCCTCATACAAGCAGGACAAGTACTTTACCTAGCCTAAATAGATTTACATATATGTATTTTTAAATTTTTTTAAAGAGTTTATTTAATCACAAGGAAGATAGGAAGACAGAAAGAACCAGACATCACTCTGGTACATGTGCTGCTGGGGGTTGAACTCAGGACCTCATCCTTGAGAATCTAGTGCTTTATCTACTGGGCCACCTCCCGGACCAATTTTTTTCTTTTTCTTTATCGGAGTGCTGCTCAGCTCAGGCTTACGCTGGTGCGGGGGATTGAACGTGGGACTTTGGAGCCTCAGGAGTGAGAGTATCTTTGCATAACGATTTTGCTATCTCTCTCACCCATTATTTATTTATTTATTTTTAATTTCCTCTTTTTTTTGTTTTTACCAGAATAATGATCAGCTATGGCTTATAGTGGTGCTGGGGATTGTGGGGCTTGAACTTCAGAGCCTCAGACAGGGAAGCTTTTGCATAACCACTATGCTATCTCCCCAGCCCAACAAGCAAGCCTTTCTAATAGCTGAATCATGAGCAGAGGGTGCAAAAACACAATCTTCATGATCTAGAACCACTCCCAAGGGCAGTCAATAAGTTCTACTTAACTCAAAAAGCCTCAAATATTGTTTCAACATAAAGCAATTTAAGAAGCAGGATTACTTTTGAGATTTTTTTTTTCCTACTCTATGTCTTCAATATAAAACAGAAAAACATAGAGTCACCCTAAGCCTGGGTAAGAGCCAGAGTTGGAGAGCTCTACAGAGGGTGGCACACGTGGATTTTTATATTTATTTATTTATTTGCCTCCAGGCTTATCGCTGAGGCTTGGTGCCTGCACTATAAATCCACTGCTCCTGGAGGCCCTTTTTCCCATTTTCGTTGCCCTTATTATTGTTGTTGTTAGATTGGACAGAGAGAAATCAAGAGTGGAGGGGAAGACAGAGAGAGAGAGAGAGAAAAACAGGCATCTGCAGACCTGGTTCACCACCTCTGATATGGCCTCCAGAGAGATGATGCCCCCTGTGAAGTGACTTCCCTGCTGGTGGAGAGCCAGGGGCTCTAACCAGGATCTTTACTGCGGGTCCTTGAGCTTTGCACCATGTGCGTGGTCACCTGCACGTTTGGATTCTTAATGTGCTTTTGGGGTCAATGTTTTCCATGCTGTAGTTCCGAAGCTTCAAATACTTCATTGCTGCTATAGTGAAATCCACACAGCCGCTCTAACTGCACCAGACTGGCCCCTATGTCTGCTGCTTGGCGCCTGGCAGCCAACCAGACTCTTTACTCCGTCCTTGCCTCGTGTGACCCACCAGCAGCATTTGATGATGTGGGACGTCTTCTCCTTGCAGCATGTCTCCCACTTGACTCCACGCACATCACACAAGCTCCCAGTTTTCTCTCTGTCTCTTGGCTCTTCCTTCCTTACCTGTCTGTATTTTAAAGCAGGAAGGCTCCGGAGAGCTCAGGCCTGTGCCAATTCTCTTTTCCAGATAAATCTTCTAAACCCCCTTGGCGATCTTGTCTAGTCCTGGACCATAAATGCCACCTACAAAATGGTTACTCCAAAAGGCTATCGCTAGCCCAGATCCCTTCCCCAAACTTGAGGCCCACAAATCTCCTATAGCCCACACCCAGTTCTGCTGGCACTTCCTCTAATGTAGGTACATCTATCCCCCTCGCATTAACTCATATTTCTACTTTACAAGTTATTCCTGATAAAATATAAGTGGGGATCTGGGTGGTGGTGGACCCAGTTTATACATTACTATGTACCACAAGCAAAAAAAAAAAAAACAGGCAAAAAACCATCAACAGGAAACATCTATGGTGCCAACACAGGACACTGGTATCTAGGAAAAGTGCAAGTTGTATAAGTTATAAAGATATTTAGTTCAGAGTCGGGTAGTAGCGCAGCGGGTTAAGCACAGGTGGCGCAAAGCGCAAGGACCAGTGTAAGGATCCCTGTTAGAGCCCCCGGTTCCCCCACCTGTAGGCGGTGAAGCAGGTCTGCAGGTGTCTATCTTTCTCTCCCCCTCTCTGTCTTCCCCTCCTCTCTCCATTTCTCCCTGTCCTATCTAATAATGATGACATCAATAATAAAAACAATAATAACTACAACAACAATAAAAAACAGCAAGGGAAACAGAGGGGAAAATAAATAAATAAATAAGATACTTAGCTCAATACTAAGAGGTGGTCTGGAGTAATGGGCAGTTATTTTTATTTTATCTTTTATTATCTGTATTTGTTTGATAGAAACAACCAGAAATTGAGAGGAAGGAGTGTATAGAGGGAAAGAGAGACAGAGACAAGTGCAGCACTGCCTCACCACTACTAGTAAAGCTTTCCTCCTTCAGGTAGGGACCAGGAGCTCGAACCCAGGTCCTTGCGCTGCAATGTGTGCACTGTACCAGGTACGCCACCATCTGGCCCCTAACTGGTGGAAACTATAGAGCTAGAGAAACTGACCCACTTTCCGTTGCATCTCTTTGGGGATGGGAGGCCACTGAATCAAGAATGGTCTACCCAGAAGTCCCTGTGGACTAAGAAAGAACCTCACTGGTCTTGCCTCTTGGCTACACCTTTGTCCCCCTTGGAAGAGCCACACATCCTCAACAGACCGGCAGGTTTACATGCTCTGCATTTCTGCTTTCTTTGCTTATTATATAGATAACATTGTGTTGCTGAGCTCACACATAGCTCAGGAGATAGAGAGGGAACCGCTTTGGAAAACCAGAAAGCAAAACTCAGGGCAGTGAGCAGGCTTCCCTTATTTATAGTCAGGCAGCTAGTCATAATAACAACTGACCTTTCTGGGATTCTTACAATGTGCCAAGCACGGCTCAGCCTTTGACATGCATCTCCTCCTTGCAGGCAGAGTAAGACAGCATGGCATTTGCCAACAGTATCCTGCTCTGTGTGTGTTTTTTTTTTTGAAAAGCGTCCAGAGAGCGTGTGAAGTGTGCCTAAGTCCTTTGAGATTGCACATATGCAGTGATATGAATCAGGCCTTATTCTCTATTTGCAGGACATGCAGGGCCCCCAGTGGAGCTCAGGAAGTTATGTCAGCCCTCTCCTGTCACCAGTTGGCCCTACTGACCATCTGCATCTTGACAAGATTTTTCTGGAACCTCCAGAGAAGAGAGTGTTTGCAAGCTGCAGGCTCCCTCCTCACTTAGGAAAACACCTACCAAGTATGTGGCACTGGGCACCTGGAATACATTCAAGAGCCAGAGTTCTCCCGTGTGCATGCACAAGGGTAGGAGACACAACAAACCACATCAAGTAAATGTTGTAACAGGCTGGCTGGAAGCTGATGAGAACAGTGGGGGAAGCTAGAAAGGGAAGCACAGTATGGAGGGAGGGAGTGGTGCATGTTGCAATTAGTTTGTTTGTTTGTTTGTTTGTTTTGTTGTGGAACTGGGGCCTTTATGCATGTACGATTTTACTGCTCCATGCTCACATTTTCTTCTTTTTTTGTATTTATTTACTTTCACTTTTGTTGCTCTTGTGTTTTTTTTATTGTTGTTGTAGTTATTATTGTTGTTGTTTTCATATAGTAAGACAGAGGTGGGAGAGAGAGACAGAGAGAGCACTAGAGCATTCCGTAGCGGCACAGCACCTCCCATGTGGTGCCAAGGCTCAAACTTGGGCTTTGAGCATATGGCGCCTTTTCAGCAAAACATCTATTTCGCAAACATAGTTGCAAAGGTAACAATCAGTAGGTTTCTAATAACAAGTGTTAGATAGTATTAGATCAGAACAATTTCTTCAACACACACCTCCATCAAACACACACGTGGGGACACACACACACCCTGCTCTGCACAAGTAAACAATCCACATAGATACCCATCTATACACACACGTGGACAGACAAACAGACACACACACACACACACACACACACACACACCCTGTTCTGCACAAGTAAACAATCCACATGGATACCCATCTATATAGGATGGGCACATGGGTTCAACAGAGGCGTGGCCCCAAAACACACCTGAACATAAGCACCCCAGAATATGTGTGCACTACACATCTAAGCACCAGTACACATAGCAAGCACACATGTCACACATCCACGCTTTTCTCGCTATCCTCACAGATTCTGGCCGTAAGAGGGTGAGAGGAGCAGCTCAGTCAGAGAGAGGAGGGACGGCCTAGATCTATTCAGCTGTGCTCTGACCTCATCTTCTAGGCTTTCCCGTGATCTCTAAAGCTACCACCAGGCTCAAATTATCACAGTGGAGCCACATTAACACACTATTCCCAGGATCACTGAGAAGCTGCTTGAATTTGAAATCAAGTAAGTACATGGACAGATCAACACCATCGTTATATGGCACTAAGTGTTGACTTTATGCCGTTTGAACGAAATATGAGAGCAGATATGCTTAAGATTGAGATGAGTGATTTTAATGAAAAATTCTGAAGCTGGGGGCGGATGGGCAGTGGTTCACCTGGTTAAGCACACATATTACCAAACACAAGGACCTGGGTTCGAGCATCCCCCCCACACCCTACTGCCCACCTGCAGGGAGGAGGTTTCACATCAGTGAAGCAAGTCTGCAGGTGCCTAACTTTCTCTCTGCCTATCACCCCTCCTCTCTCAATTTTTCTCTGTCCTACTAAAAATTAGAAAGCAAGAGAAATAAAGAGAGAAGAGAGAAAGAAAGAAAGAAAGAAAGAAAGAAGGAAAGGAAGAAAGAAAAAGAAAGGAGGGAAGAAAGAAGGAAAGGAAGGAAGGAAGGAAGAAGATGTGTGCAGCTAGGATAAGGTTTTCTGTGTACAGAACTTGGACCTAAACTATGAATATATCCTACATATCGTATAACTTTGAAACCTAGATGATTTTGCCTAACATTTGGTGCAGCTGTCAAGTGGCAGACAATTCAAAGTGTTAATGACTTCAAAATACCAAAGAGGAGGGGGTTGAGAGGTCCCACACCAGGGAGGGCATGTTGCCTTGCCATGTGGAAGGCCGGGATCAAGTCCTTGCGCTGAGAACACAGTAGCAGAGTAGGGAGCTCAGGTGCCATGGTTGTCTCTTCCTTTCTCAGAGTAAAAATGTCCATCCAGAGATGATGAAAGTGTGCATGCTTCAGACCCTGGCTCCATGTACGCACAGAGGGAGTGAGACAGAGACAGAGGCACACACAGAGAGACAGAGACACACAGAGAGAGACATAGAAAGACAACCAGAAGAGAAAATACAATATCTTTCATCTAGATATAGTATGTTCGAAAACAGATAAGATAATCATCAGGGACTCAAAGCTTCTTCTCTGTGTTGCTTGAACCCCTTTAATATATGGCTTCCACTTCCAGGGCCCCCAGTGGTTGTTCAAGGTCTAGTCACCATATTCACAGTCAAGAAAGATGGAGCAAAGAGAAGGGTGTGCCTCTTTCTTTTTGGGACCCTTTCTGGAAAGTATCACATAGTACATGCATTTAACATTTCCTTGGTGATAAGTTACATGGCCACACCCTATTGCAAGGAAGGGTTAGAAATAAGCTGTCTTTCTAGGTGATCATAACCCATGAAAATTTTGAGAATTTAGTCACCAGAGAGGTGGCTCATTGCCTGGAATACATGCTTTGCAAATCGGAGTCCTGGGTTCAACACCTGGCACTGCCTATGTTCTGAGCAGTGTAGTGATTTTCCTCTTCTCTCTTTCATTGAGAAAATAAAATCAGAGACTCATTACTCTGTGACAGGGCAGGGTGATGACATAATAGTTATGCAAACAACCTTCATGCCCAAGTCTTGTAGGTCCTAGATTCAGTCCTCAGCACCACCATTAACCAACGTTGAGCAATGTTTGGGTTAAAAAATAATAATAATAAAACAATGAATATGTCTAGATTAAGGAGATAATAGATATTAAAAGCTAATTATTTGTTTCTACCATACATAAAACAGCAGCTACTCATTGGTAACCAGTTAACATTTTGATATAAAGTTCACACGAATGTCAAATAAATATATATACATACATCCACATATGTTTACCAAACTGAGTAGTGCTACAGACATGGACTTTTTGTTCCTACTTTGTGTCTTTTTATGACTATAGGTAGATACTGATCCTTCTTTCTTTCTTTCTTTCTTTTTTAGCTCAAAAGAAAAATTGAATCCACCTCCACCTAGTAAAAAAAAAAAAACATATTATACAAGTCAGTTGAATCAATTATTCTTGATTGAAGTATTACTCACTTTGGGGGCAGAGAGAGGTGGCAAATTGAGTAAGTAAGATTGCTGGAAGGGGCTGAGAATCTATAAAAGGTCCTCGCTGAAGAAACACACGGGGCACATGGACACCCCAGAAATGCAGCTACAAAATTAGACTCGTTTATACAGGCAAGGCTTGGCTGTCAGTGGGAGTGAGGTCTCACCTCGATGAACAGGGATGGTACTATGCACAGAGTGAGGAGACCCCGGCACTGGTCTCCTCTTTCCAGCCGAACACCAAAAGGATGGCTGCCTGGATAATAAAGCTTGTGATATTTGGAGAGATTGAGCTTATGGATGCTGCTGTTTATGATACACAGAGCTTTATTCCCTTAGCAACGTCTCCTGGGTCTTAGACTCCTTATCCAAAGATTAGGGGATTGTGTTCCCGATAAGCATCCTGGGTGGTGACTTATCTTTGCAGCCACTCAGTAATCTCAGCTCTCACTTGCCCTCATTTGATAGGCCTGCTTTGCTTACTCTGTGTCCACAAGTGTGTCACGGAAAAGCAGCCTGCATTCTGCTCTCCATTCCCTGCTGTCTGTCAGAAGGCTTGACTTGAGGGCCGGGCAGTGACACACCAGGTTGAGTACATAGCACGTGACCAAGTGTAAGCACCCTGGTTCGAGTTCCCATTCCCCACCTGACAGGAGAAAACTTCACAGGAGTTGAAGGTCTGCAGGTATTTGTGTTTCTCTCTCCCTCTTTCCCTCTCCTCCCCCTCAATTCCTCTCTGCCTTATTACATTAAAAAATGAAGGGAGAAAAATGGGGGAAAATGACCACCAGGAGCAGTGGATTCATAGGGCTGGCAGCAAGCCCCACTGATCACCCTGATAGTATTTATAAAAGGAAGAAAGAGAGAAAGAAAGAAAGGGAGAGAGAGAGAGAGGAGAGAGAGAGAGAGAGAGAGAGAGAGAGAGAGAGAGAGAAAGAGAGGAGAGAGAGAGAGAGAGAGAAAGAGAGAGAGAGAAAATCTTTGGCTCAAGCCACCTCTCTGCAGATAATCTTCTGTTGGGTCCCTGTTTCCATTTGCACTAAATCTAGACTCTTCTCTGACTTGTAGCACATCTCCGGAATCTCTAGAATCTGACCTCTGCCCCTGACTCACGGTCTCTGCTACCACACACAACACTGAAGTCAAAGACACTTTCATCCCCTTTTCAGAGCTTAGATCTCTTTCTTTCTTCATTCCTTTCGTGTTTCTTCCTTTCTTCCTCTTTCCCTCCCTTCTTTCTCTTTCTTCCTCTCTCTCTCTCTCATTTTCTTTCTCTCTTCCTCCCTCCTACCCTCTCTCCCTCTTTCTTTCTCTCTCCCTTTCTTTGTCACCTTATTAAGGATATGTTGATTTATAGGATGAGTATTGTCAAAGAGACACAGGTCTCCATTTCCCCCAAGAGAGGTGTCAGCACACCTCTGGTCCCACCAAACCACCCTCTTCCTCCACCACAGGGTCCCTGAATCTGCCATAATAGACCACAGTTCATTAAAGCTTTACTTTGTATTTCAGGGAAATTTTTTTTAAGGAAGTGAGAATTTGAGAATCAAACAAATCTCTTATAACCTGTATACTTGTGAATGTTGCTTACCCTCTTTGAGCAGCTGTTTCTCTGTATGGGAATACAGCTAGTCCTGACCCATTCTTCTAGCGTTTGTCCTTCTTCCATAGCCAGTCGACAGCGTCAGGTTGAGCCTGATGTAAAGTTTCGAGACCTCCTTTGAATCTGGAGAGGTGGCAGTCATTGACTATGTGGGTCATAGTCTGTCTGTAGCCACAGGGGCAGTTCGGGTCGTCTCTGGCTCCCCAGCGATGGAACATAGCGGCGCACCGGCCATGGCCTGTTCCATAGCGATTGAGGAGAACCCGATCACAACGTGCTAACCCATGAACCATGGCAAGGGGCTAAGTGACTGTGATGTTTTCCTCCCCACCCACTATTCCTGTAATTCTTTCCCTGTTTGAAACCACGTTGTGACACAGATTCTGCAGGGCATTGCATTCCAGCTGGAGCTTCTTGTCAGGATCTGGTCTGGGTTGTGCTCCTGAGGGGCTGGGCTGTTCTGTTACCCAGAGTCTACTGGCCTCACTTGTATCTGACACCCCAATCTCTCCTTAGAGAGACTCAGACCAGACAGGCAAGTCATGGTGTCTTAGCCCCTAGTGTCCTCCTGTGCCATTACCATGGTGGGGTAAATCACACAGACGTTGGCCACAGACAGCCTTTCAGCAGAGAGAAATCTGCAGCCTTCCCCACAGCCCTGGCTCTTTCCAGAAGTTTTTGTCTCTATAGAAGATTGTGTGCTCTCTCTTTTCTCATAAATGACAGAAAATCTCTACCCGAAAGCAAAGTGTGTGCCTCTCTGAGGTCATAAGCCACAGTACACATTATCTTTTCCAATAAGACAACTTTATAAGAATGCAATATTCCTGCTCAATCAAAACTAAAGTTTAAAAAGCAGAAAGAAGAGGAGAGGCAGTTCTCACTGAGTTTGACACACAAAGAATTAATATCCACAGTAGACTTGGTCAGATATCCAAAACAACACTAAGTCATGGCAGATACATGTTAAGAACAATTTAGAGGCCAAGTGATGGCACATTTGGTAAAACACTCACATTACCATGAGGTAGGACCTGAGTTCAAGTCCCTGGGGAGGCTTTATGAGTGGCGAAGCAGGGCTGCTTTTGTCTCTCTTTCTCTATCCCTCTCTATCTCCTCTTCCCTTCTCCATTGCTCTCCATCCATAACAAAAAAGAAGAAAGAAAAAGAAAAAAAGAAAGGGAGGAAGGAAGGAAGGAAGGAAGGAAGGAAGGAAAGAAGGAAGGAAGGAAGAAGGAGAAGAGAAGGAAAAGGAAAAATGGAGGGGCCAGGCAGTGGCGCACCTTGTTAAGCACACACACTACAGTGCACAAGGACCCAGGTTTAAGCCCCTGGTCCCCATCTGCAGGGGGAAAGCTTCACTAGTGGTAAAGCAGGGCTGCAGGTGTTTCTCTCCCTCTCTATTTTTCTCTGTCTCTATCCAATAATAAATAAATAAATAATTTAAAATATAGACCCCAAGAATGGTGACTTTGTCTTGCAAGTTCCAAGCCCCAGTGATAACCTTGGTGGCAAAAGAGAAAAAAAATAGACAATTCAAAAGAAAGATCCAATTTTTTCTATTTGTTTCTGCTTTTGAGCCAAGACAGAAGTCAACTGAATGATAGTCAAACAAATGTAATGTAAACTATTAACAAGGTACCACTATGCCCACTGAATTGAGAACACATTTAAACACAGTACAACCCAGTGCTGTAAGGGCTGCAGAAAAATAGGTCTCACAATGCTCACAGTGCTATGAACACTGCCGAGAAATGCAATCATTTTGAAAAGCAAACTGGCAGTGCACTTCAAGAGGCATGAAAATCTTTCTGCCCTCTCACTGGCAGTCTTCCAGTCAAGATAATCATGCAAAATAAAAACAATTTTGTGCATGAAAGTAATCTTTCCAGAGCTGCCTACAAAAGCAGCTGTATATGCAGCTCAAATATCTAACACCACATTTAGAAGTGAAGCCACACATCTCTAGACACCCTCAACGTGCCATTGTACAGTTATCAAAATGATCTCTGTAAAGTCTCATCCATTTTTTGGGCTGGGTGATGGTGCACCTGTTTGAATGCACACATTACAGTGCTCAAGGACTTGGGTTCAAGCCTCTGGTCCCCACCAGTAGGGAGAAGCAGTGCTGCAGGTGCATTCACCCCGGTGACAACTCTGGTGATAATACTATATATTACAGTATATATTCTATATATTACATAATATATATAAGTAGCAGTGGCACCCCCTCTCTAGAGGGAAGCTGGCTCAACCAACTCTGCCACTCGAGGAAGACGGGTCCTAAAATGAGTGCAGCCGAGAATGTTCCCAGCTGTGACCATGGACTGCGAGCTCAGACTGGCAGGAACTCGAAAGTTACAGTCTTCTGTGCTAAGTGTGAATATATATGGTTCCTGGGCCAGGTTGATGGGGGTGAAAATAGTTCATTTAATTCATAGATTTTCTTCAAGTTTGGGAGCTACCCTCAGCCCTAACCCAACTTTCTAGCCCTATTCTCAACTCTGATACTATCTTCCCAGACTATTTTTTTTTTTAAATCTACCTCCATTTGTTGGGGAATTTTGCAGATGTGGTCTAACACTGGCAGGGCCCACAAACCACTATATTTCCATGCAAGCATTATTTACAGATCTCCACCACGTTATCCCCTCAGGGTATTGCTAATTCAGTTAAAACCATTGCAACAGTTGCTAAGGATGCTTTCACCTTCCTAGCATACTTTTTGCCTCTCTCCACCCTCTTTCCTAGCCAATCCTGTCCCGACTTGCCACTTGCATAATCCTCCCATAAAAGCTGCTCTTATTTCCGCTTTCGCTCTTTTTGTTCTTCTCTCTTCCGCAACACAACCTGGAGACGGGCTGGTGGGCATAGCAGGAGGCAGCCATTTTGCTAGCTCCATGTGGCCTGAACCGCTGTGCTCTCACCCAACTCTGAGGCGTCTGCGTGAATAAAGATTTGCGTTTCTGAACGGCCACAAATTCCTGGTCTCTTTCTCTCCCCTGCTATGCAACCTGACATCCATTGTCTACAGGGTCAAGTTACCTGCCATGGCGTAGAGGACCCTTCGTGAAGTGACGCTCTTGTCTTTCCTCTTTCATCCCAACTGCAGTTGCCTGCCCATGACCCCAATAGTCTGTGTCAGGTTCTCTTGACTTCACATGTGCAGCTTTCTCTGTCTAGACCCCTTTCATATGCCCCTTACCTTGGTGACTGCTACTCACTCTCTAGGACACCTTCCAAGCAATATATCCTCTAAGAGACCTTCTCTGAGTTCTGCAGGTTGGGTGAGAATCTTTGCAGGAGTGTCCCCATCCTCCTTAGGTCATTTCTTTTCCAACATGTTCCAGCTCATCATAAACTCTGTTTCTAAGGAAAGTCACATATTTAGGCACCTTGGTTTTCTGCCATGGTGTCTAGCATGTAGATGTTCAGTTGTTTTTTTTTTTTAATGAATGGATAGACAAAAGTTCCCCTCCTCTCTCCATTTCTCTCTGTCCTATTCAACAACGAATTGCGTCAACAAGGGCAATAATAATAACCACAACGAAGCTACAACAAGGGCAACAAAAGGGGGGAAAAAAAAGGCCTCCAGGAGCGGTGGATTCATGGTGCAGGCACCGAGCCCAGCAATAACCCTGGAGGAGGAAAAAAAAAAAAAAGTTTAAAAACTATTATAATGATACATAAAAGCATATGGACAGCATACTGTCGGCACAAAGTGAAAGCTTAAATGTTATGTTGTATAAATAGCACACTATAGTGGTCTGGGAGGTGGTGCAGTGGATAAGGTATTGTACTCTCAAGCATGGGGCCCCAAGCTCTATTCCCCAGCAGCAAATGTATGAGAGTGATGTCTGGTTCTTTCTCTCTTCTCTTGTCTTTCTCATTAATAAATACATTTAAAAAAATCTTTTAAAAATACAGTACACTACATATTATGCAATAGACCTACATAAAATGTACAGGCAAGTGAATAAATTTTGGAAATAGACAGTACACATGTACTGAGCACTTAATCTCTATCAGATCATATTTACTGTAAGATTAATTAAGACTAGTCCATATCCTTAAGAGGCTTATGAAGGTAATCCTGGTTGGTCAGTAGGAATAAGGTTATATGTCTTTCAAAATCCCCCCCATACACACACCTTTTTTTTTCTTTTTCCAGAGCACTGCTTGGCTCGGGGAGGAGGAGGAGTTTTGAACCTGTAGTTCAGGAGCCTCAGGCATGCAAGTCCTTTTACATAACCGTTATGCTATCTCCCCAATCCTCCTCTTATTTTTTTTGCAATGCTTTTACAACAGTGTTTTCAAAACAGAATCATCTCTAAATCGCTGCACATAACAATATGAAGGTTACAAAATTCACCCTTGGGAGTATGGATCAACACCCATGTTCAGCGGGGAAGCAATGACAGAAGCCAGACCTTCCACCTTCTGCAAACTACAATGACCTTGGGTCCATGCTCCCAGAGGGGCAAAGAGTAGGAAAGCTATCAGGCATAGGCGATGGGATATGGAGTTTTGGTGGTAGGAATTGTGTGCAGTTGTACCCCTCCTATCCTACGGTTTTGTTAATGTTTCCTTTTTAAAATAAATAAATAAATAAGTAGGAAAAAAGAAGATAGGTCATCTATAAAGACAATAAAAAAATTAGAAAAAAAATTCACCCTTGGGGGCAGGGATAGGTAGCATAATGGTTATGCAGAGAGACTCTCATATCTGAGGCTCTATAGTCCCAGGTTCAATGCCCTGTGCCACCATAAACCAGAGCTGAGCAGGACTCTGGTAAAAATAAATAAATAACTAAGTAAAATTCCCCCTGTGTGATTGTGTTTACACCAGAGTGAAGCCTCTGAGTCCTGGCATCTCCATGCCTTTGCACACACTGATTTGCTGTTAGTTTCGACCCCCCTTGTTTCGCTACTTGTCAGTGACTTGGGCAGAATCTGATAACTGGACAGGAGGTGGGCCGATGTTAGACTGGCTTCAACTTGCTGTTTAGTTTAAATATTTTTTTTAATTGAGGCAAAGCAGAGTGAGAGAGTGAAAGAGACCGCAGCACCAAAACTTCCCTCAGTGTGGATCCCGGGTGATGCACATGGCCAAGTAGGCCACCAGTCAAGTGAGTTACTTCTGGATGTATGTACCTATTTCTTTTATTGCCTCCAGGGCGATCAGTGGGGCTCAGGGCCGGACACTAAGAATGCATCGCTCCCTACAGCCATTTTTCCCTTTTTTTTTTTTCTGTTCTATTTTGTTTGATGGGACAAGGAGAAATTGAGAGGGGAGCAGGAGCTAGAGATGGAGAAAGACAGACACCTGCAGTCCTGTTTCACCACTTGTGAAGTGAGGAGCTAGAACCAGAATCCTAGTTCTTGTGCTTGGTCATGTGTGCACTCTACCAACTATGCCTCTGCCCGACACCTACAAGTGAGTTATTTTGCTGACCCTCTGCTGTTTAAAGGTAGTCTTTCTTATCATACAGAGAGGAATCACTCACAGAACCCTGATATCTGTGTCTATATCCTCTCTCTCTCTCTACCTAGATCTAGAAACAGATACAGAGGGTCCAGGTGGTATCACATCTGGTTAATTGCACATGTTACAGGCCACAAAGACTCAGGAGGATCAAGCCCCTAGTCCCCACTGGCAGGGGGGAAGCTTCATGAGTGGCGAAGCAAGGCTGCAGGTGTCTCTCTGTCTCTATCCAATAATAAGTAAAAAAAAATATTTAAAAAAATAGATACATATACATAGAGAGGTATTTATATATTATTGGGGGATTGATGGTTTTTACAGTAAATACAGTTGTTGGCACATGTGCAAAATTTCTCTCTCTCTCTTAAACCAGAGCACTGCTCAGCTCTGGCTTATGGTGGTACAGGGGATTGAACTGGGGTCTTCGGAGCCTCAAGCATGAGATTCTTTTTGCATAACCTTTATGCTATCGACCCCTGCCCTGTAAAATTTCTCATTTTTCTGCAAAACACTCTCACTCCCAGCTTAGCTCCCTATTTACTTGCACCTGAGGGATAACTGAGAGAGTTATCCTGAGCACTGTGAAAAGCACACAGGCCCAGGAGTCTGGGGGTCAGAGACGATAATGATTGTACCCGTCCCCCAGCATCCTCCCACCCTATGCTGGGGCATCACCTGGCCTGCTCACCTAGCCCAGACAGAGAAAGACAGGCAAACCTGCAACCCGGGGTCATGAAGGACAAGCCAGGGAGAAGAGAGGAGAGCTCCAGCTTTGTTGTCTCCCTCTGCCTCTTTGTGCCATGGACCCTGGCACCCTAGCAGACTTTAAGAAGTGTTGCACGGCGTGAAATGAACCTGCTGCAGACTCAGGTCTCTTGCCGGTGTCCTGTATGCCCTTGGACAATTTGTTTTACCTTTTTGAACTCCAGTTACACAGTCTGCAAAGAAAATCACCCCAAACTCCACATAATTGTTTCATAGAATAAAGTAAGATAATGAATATGAACCCTTGGTGTGAGCAGCAAGACACTTTGAAAATGTGGGACATGGCAGATTACAAGGCTATCTCCAAGCTACCTGTCTGCCTTCCTCTCCTCTCCTCTCCTCTCCTCTCCTCTCCTCTCCTCTCCTCTCCTCTCCTCTCCTCTCCTCTCCTCTCCTCTCCTCTCCTCTCCTCTCCTCTCCTCTCCTCTCTTCTCCTATCCTCTCCTTTTCTCTTCCTTCCTTCTTTCCTTCCTTTCTTCCCCTCTCTTCCTTCCTTTCTTTCTTTCTTTCTTTCTTTCTTTCTTTCTTTCTTTCTTTCTTTCTTTCTTTCTTTCTCTCTTTTTAAAAAATATTTATTCCTTTTTACCGAAGCATTGCTCAGCTCTGGTTTATGGTAGTGTGGTTTGAACCTCGGACTTTGGAGCTGCAGGCATGAAACTCATTTTGCTGTTTGCTAAACCATTATATTGTCCTCCCCACCACCCAAACCTTCCATGTTATTTTTCAAACAGAGCAGCAAAACCAACTTTATCATTCTCATATTTAGTAAGTCACTAAGCTAAATTATATATATATACATATATATATGTACCTCAAATTTACTTTCACTCTTTATTTCAAAAATTCATGTGTCCTTAAGTTTATTTTTAGTGTGATGTGAGGAAATTAACCCAGGACCTCTCACATGCAAGATATCACTAAGTGGCCTCCTTACCTTAATTTTTATTCTGTACTTTCAAGACAGAAAGAGACAGAGAAGGAGAGCAAGAGAAACAAAGAGAGGGACATCAAAGCATTGTGGCACTATCTATGAAGCTCCCTGAGTGCTGTCCATGGGGCTCCCGTATGGTTTGAGGTATCGAATGCAGGGCCTCATGGGAGGACTTTATCCACACAGCCAAGTCCTGGGCTTCTAAATGGTTTTTGTTTGTTTGTTTGTTTGTTTGTTTTTCTGATTTGTTTCTTATGCAAAAGTGTCTTACTCATCAAGCAAATGACAGGAATTTACAAAATTTCAACTGCCCTGTTCTTCTGTATCTTGTTAATATGTAATGATAATAATGGAGTCCTGTTCCTTTTCTAAATGTGGCAGAGACACCAGGAAGCACTAGTCCCCAAGATGGTATTCCTTTGGATAGAATGCTGCACACCTGGCATGAAGCAAGGACAGTCCTGATGTGTTTTCTATAGACAAAGAAATTAGGTTCCTGAGACACAATGACACAATATCAATGCCCAAAGGGGGGAGGAAGTCCCAGGGACAGATGAAGCAAAGAGAGATAGATATTTTGGGTATCATTAATTTGCCTCAGCAAACATGCTCAAAAAGACTATACTCCAGCTGACATCCTGGGTCTAGACAAACAATGCAGAACATTCAATGGCCCTTTGTGACTCCTGCCTCTCTCAGCAATAAGCTTTCTTAAGAAAAGCTTCATACATCTAACTAAGCACCTCCTCTCTCTCTCTCTCTCTCTCTCTCTCTCTCTCTCTCTCTTTCTCTTGAGTTGTCAGCACAAGCTTCTGTGCACCGCTAGATGGATTTATACCTCCTGGTAGAACCTGAACTGCTTGCTGCTTCTGAACCAAGTAGATGAAGGAGGGGCGAGGGGGGCACCAGAAAGAGAGGAAGAGAAATTGATCGAAGACGCCCAAGAGACCCCAGAATTGCTAGTCTGGGTCTTTCTGACCTCCTTGACTGACTGCAGTTCTGACTACATAAAGCAGAATTGATTTGCAGAAAAGATTCAGACCAGGAATAAGGACCACTAAGAAGTGACTATGATATAATCTGGGGCCCATATTCAGCTTAGGAGCTTATGTGACCTTTGTATCCCTATAGATCTGAGCTCACATTCTGTGGTCATGAGTAGAAATGTTCCAAGCTGCCCCAATTTCAGGTCCCATCTTCCTCTGGTGGAAGATAGAGTACATCGTCCAGCACATCAAATCAGTGGTGTTTATAGTCTACAACATTTATATACCTCTCCCATATTTGGGAGTTACTCTCTTCCCTGATCCAGCTTTCTGGTCCTTTCTCCAGTCATGACATCATTTCCCCAGACAATAACTTGGGTCCACCTGCATATAAGATGTCAGGCTCAGAAAAAAAAAATCCTAATACAGGCGTGGGCCCTTTGGAATATAACTAAAATAGGTCTACTAACTATCTATAAAACGGAGACCTCCAAATCTTCATCTGCACTATTCCAGCCTTTAGGTTCAGTCAACAATCTGTTTGGCTTTAAATGCTAACTCTTCTTTCAGCAACCAGGTTCCAGATGCTACCGTGATGCCAACTGGACTTCCCTGGGCAGACGACCCCACCAATGTGTCCTGGAGCCCTGCTTCCCCAGAGCCCTGCCCTACCAGGGAAAAGACAGAGACAGGCTGGGAGTATGGATCGACCTGTCAACATCCATGTTCAGTGGGGAAGCAATTACAGAAGCCAGACTTTCCACCTTATGCACCCCATAAATGACTCTGGGTCCATATTCCCAGAGGAAAAAAGAGTAGGAAAGCTATCAGGGAAGGGGATAGGATATGGAGTTCTGGTGGTGGGTACTGTGTGGAGTTTTACCCCTCTTATCCTATGGTTTTTGTCAGTGTTTCCTTTCCATATATATATATATATATATATATCTTTATATATCTATATATATGTTTATATATGTGAACAAGGAAGGAGGCAGGTACCAAGGTATCCAGAGATCTACAGAAAAGAGAGACTCCAAGGACACCAAAATTCAGAGTCCCTTCATGGGTGCCACTAAGCTCCTCAGGGAGAGGGGAGAGCCAATGCCAAATATTGTCTTGAGTGTGAATGATTGAGGGTCTAGTCTGAGAAGAAAGTTTGATTAGCACTTTAAATCTGAAATTACATTAAGTAGCTGGGTTGTTACTAAAATTCCTTCATTGCAACTGTTCCAAACTCCAATCCAGTATTTTAGGATTTTTCCCTGCATGCAAAACTGACAGGGAGATTAAGAAGATGGTGTGATTGCTTAAAATAAGTGTGCTTAACTCTCATCTTTTCATTAGGGTATCACTCCAGCCAAATGAATTAGTCTCTTGGTGACAGGTCCAAGAGAGAAAATAGTTAAAAAAAAAAAAAGGAAAGAAAAGAAAAACTTTCTAGGTAATTCTAATGTGTATCCCAACTGAGGAACCACTGGCTTAGATTAAGAGGGGCATGAGAGAATGAAGGAAACTAGAGAAAATGAGTTGTAGTTGAGATGTTTTGATTTCTAGGCATAATCCCACGCAAGGAAACTCTGCCTGTGTTCACTCTTGGATAGTGCCGGAATGTAAAGGCAGCAGGGAAGGATCCAGAAGTTGCACAGCTGATAGAGTGCCCTTATTACAGTGCTCAAGAACCTTCATTCAAGACCCAGTCCTGTATAGGGAAGCCTCAAAAGCAGTAAAACAGTGCTGCAGGTGTCTCTCTCTACCTCCCCTTCTCACTTTCTCTCTGTCTCAATTTTTTAAAAAAAGAATAAATAAAAGATTAAAAAATAAATAAATAAAGGCACAAGAGGAGGCATTGTGCCTGGAATGAAAACAAACATTGTACCCCAGAACATACTCAGAACTAAACAGGCTGGCAAATGAACAATACATTGAGTTGCGTGGTCTAGTCAAGTAGCAGAAATTCAGACTGGCAAAACCCACTCAGAACAGTTTAAGATTAGGAAGGCTTGTGGTAGAGACAAGGGTCAGTTTCAAGGCATCCAGGGATCTGGACTCCCATAGCCAGGAACTACACTCAACAGCTGAAGTCTGACCACCACCTCTTGCATTTGATAGTCTTCATTGCTGCTCCTGACTGCGTCCTGTTTGATTCTTCCGTTACAAGTTTTCTTGGATAACTCGCTTCAGACTAGGCTCAGTGTAAGTTCTTCATCCTTAATGTATTATCTTGCAGGATCAGAGCCCAACACGGACTGTTATCTCAAAAAATCAAGAAGGGGAGCTTAGTTAATAGAAAATGGTGTTTATAGGTTGAACATTCTAGGAGATCATGAAAAGGACAAGTGTTTGTGAGGGAGGAGTTGTGGACAGGATGATCAATAATGATGGCTAAAGTCCAGCCATAACCAAGGAATCACACACCTTTATTATTTCCCATCTTCTGCTTCCCAGGTGATGACTAAGTATAGGAGATAAGGAGAAGCTTGAAGGAATAGGCCCTGGATACTTTGAGGATTCAGTATAGTGTCTGAGAAAAGTAGCCTTGAGCGGGCAAGACCCCAAAATAGAATACACTTATGTGCGTTACACTACATGTCTTATCTTCCTTCTGAAACCACTGAAAAGTCCATTCTTGGCAATGGTAAAAGTCTACAGATGCCCAAAACACGATTTGTCTGTTCAATGTTAGATTTGCATACTCATTTATTGTATTTATTGATTGTGCCCCTGAGGAGGCCATTTTTTCCATTTCATTGGATAGGACAGAGAGGAGGGGGAGATAGAGAAGGAGAGAGAAAGATAGACACCTGAAGATTTGCTTCCCCACTTGTGAAGCATCCCCTCTGCAGGCGGAGAGCAGGAGCTTGAACCCTAACCCTTGCATGGGTCTTTGAGCTTAGTACTATGTGCACTTAATTGGGTGTGACACTGCCTGGACCCCCATACTTATTTTTTATACTAGTCTTGGGAATGGTTTGAGGGCCTTGGACATATACTTTGCAACTGAACCACCTCCTCAGTCTAATTCTTTACTTTATATTATTTAGATAAAGAGAAAGACTTCAGAGCACCGTGCAACCACCCTGGACGTTCTCTTGCTATTGTCCATGGTGTTCCCATATGTTTCTAGGTATTGGACTCAACCAGAGACAAGAAAAGTGTGTGTTTTGCCCAAAAAGTCATCTGCTGGGCTTATCTGTGCACAATTAATCCCATATTTTTGGTGAATTGTGACATCTAACACATAAGCTATGTAAAACATTAAGACAGACTTTCCTCCCATTGGACCTTTAGCTTATTGGAAATTTCATGATAAATATGTTTATTATGGTGGTTTGACAGTTCACTTGACAGCTCTGTAATAACATTTTGGTTTTCAGATGACTATCTTTCCACTAAAACTCAAAATGCTTCTTTTCAGAAACTAAGGTCCTCAGCCAATTTAGGGGTTCCTGTAAATGGTGACATGAGAAATTGTGTGTAAACTTATTTTATGAGCCAACATTGACTATTGCAGCAATGAAATAATGGACCTATAGGTTTCCTTGTTCCCTCTGCTTAATTTCAGCTGCACTGAGGTAGGAGGGCAGGAGTAGTCTGTACTTCAGGCCATGTTACAGGGATCAGGCCTGTGTAAAGTCCACCTTCCACCCAAGTCTATAGACAACCTATAAGAACCCTGGATATAGAGACTAAGTGAAACCAGAGGGAACAAGAGGAGACGCGGGGCAGTGGGGGGAACACCAGGGATGCCATTTTCACTCTTTACGGGACATGTAGTTCCTGAAAATCATGGCTCAGGGATCTCATATATAATGCCACCTGGGGCGGGGTGGTGGCACACTTGGTTGGACGCACATGTTACAATGCACAAGGGCTGTGGTTTGAGCCCCCAGTCCCCACCCACAGGGAGAAAGCTTTGCAAGTGGAGAAGCAGGGTTCTCTTCCCTCTCTATCCCCCCCTTCCCTCTAGATTTCTATCTTTCTATCCAATAAATAAGGATAATAAAATATTTTTTAAAAACAATGTCACTTTGTCAATGAGTAAGTAATCTTTATTTCAGAGTCTTAGATGGAATCACTACTTTCGCTTTTGTCCAAGTACAGCTGTCATAGATTATGGCTGATTAAATAAAGGGAAGAAGGAGAAACCCAATCCTTGTATTTGGCTGACAAAACAAAACAGCTTTAAACTAAAAGAATGATTTATCTGGGCTGGGGAAGGAAAAAAAAAAAAAAACCCTGCCTACTGAAGTCTAGTGAGCTGAGTCCCACTATTTTTGTCCTGTAATTTGTTGTATAGGGTACTAATTAACAGGGCAAAGTCTGTTGCCAGCTAAGTAAATCACATTTTGCTGTTTTCTTTTCTAACAAGACACAGAACTGGCCTTCAATTAAGGAGCGAGTTCCAAGGCACAGTCAGCCTCAGAAGTTGGGAAACATTTGGCCAGGAAGGTCCTGGTGAAACCTGCTATGCAGAGTTCAAGAAAAATAGGAAGAGAAAGAGGTGGGAGTGGAGGGAGAGAGAAATTATACAGAAAAGACTGTTTTCCTCAGATGCCAAATGCCACACCTTTTCTCTGCTCCCCTCACAAATGGGAATTTCTTCCCTGGACCATTCCACTGGGACAGAGCACCACAAACATCCACTGCTCCACCATCAACCCCCAGCCCAGCCCCCAGTTTATTACTGTCTCCAAAATAGTACTTTTTTTTTGGGGGGGGGGATAACAGCTTTGCCATGGGAGCTTTCTGCCTGGGCTCCAACTCGTCTTCTCCTGGGCTCCTTCTTCTCACTAGTCCACGCACTGATCTTTGAATCCAGACTTTGCAGCCCCCCTGCGCAACGGACACTTCATCAAGACCCCTTCCAACCCTCTGTGCTCCAGACTCGTGCTCAGGGCCCTAACTTTTCTTCCTTCTCTGTACCCCCTGCCCCACTCTGTAGTTTCTGGACTAGAGCGACTGGTCTGAATGGCTTCTGGTACCTGTTGCAACGCTCTGGGATATTTGGAGTGGGGGACGGGGCGGGGGATGGAGGTGGCAGTGCTAGGCGGGCAGAGAGAGCTAGTGCAGGTCTGGCAACCTAGAGTCAGGAGCCTGACGTCACCACGCCCTGCCTGTCAATCACCGGCCGGCGCCGCTCGCTCGCGGCAGCCTCTGGCACAGCGGGTCCCGGCTCTGCAGCAGCCGAGCGAGCGGGAGCACAGGCTCAGCGCGCTCCTCTCGGTGCCCGCGGCTGGGAGTGCAGCCTGGCGCCCCTCCGCAGAGCTCATGAGCAGCGGTTTCCTGAAGCCCTGACACCCCAGGTAAGCAGTACCCCCGCCCCCACTTCCTGAGATGAACTTTGAAGGTGTGGGGAAGGGGTGAGGGATAGTCAAGAAAGACAGTCCATCCCAAAGCTAGAAAAATAATTGAGCCAAGCTTGGCACCACATCCTCCTGGTACCCAGATAGCCAGCTTCCCTGCTTCTCCCAAACCTCGAAAGGCGGAAACATCTCTCTTAGCACCGCGGACAGCGACTTCGCAGCGCTACTCCAGGAGAAAGCTCAGGGCTGCCCGCCAGAGCCTGGTACTCTCCCAGGCTGGCGCCTTAAAGTTGGGTGCACAGGGGCGCGCGTGCTCGTATTTAGGGCTTGATCTATGGGGAGAGAAGTGCACAGGCATATACAGGGCTTGATTCTATGGACGTAGAAATGCACAGATAGACATAGCTGGGGCTTGATTCTATGGGCATAGCAGTGCACGGACGGGCATATACCGGGCTTGATTCTATGGGCATAGCAGTGCACGGACGGGCATATTCCTGGCTAGATTCTATCGATATAGAAATCCGTGTTATCCCTGTAGTATATCTTTGCCAAAAAATAAAAATAAAAATAAAAGCTCAGATATCCGTGCAGTAAGCAGTCAGCCCTCCAACAGTCGCTCAACAGGTCTGTGTTCATATGGTGGCTCTCACGCCACCACTGCTTCCTCGCTGAGCTCTGGGGTCCCGGAGTGGATTGGGCCATAACGGCGGGGGCACCCGCGTCCGGAGCAGCTTGACCGGCTCACCGATCTCGCTTGCCTCTCCTCGCAGGGTGCAGAGTCCCACGGCCATGAACGCCAGCGCCTCCCCGCTCAACGAGTCCCAGGTGGTGGCGGCGGCGGCCGAGGGGGCGGCGGCTGCAGCGGCCGGAGCGGCCGGGGCGCGGGACCCCGGGGAATGGGGACCCCCGGCGGCGGGCGGCGGCGCGGCTAACGCGTCCCTGGAGCTGTCCTCACAGCTGTCGGGCGGCCCGCAGGGGCTGCTGCTGTCGGCCGTGAACCCTTGGGACGTCTTGCTGTGCGTGTCGGGGACGGTGATCGCAGGCGAAAACGCGCTGGTCGTGGCGCTCATCGCGTCCACCCCGGCCCTGCGCACGCCCATGTTCGTGCTGGTGGGCAGCCTGGCCACGGCCGACCTGCTGGCGGGCTGCGGGCTCATCCTGCACTTCGTGTTCCGGTACGTGGTGCCCTCGGAGACGGTGAGCCTGCTCACCGTGGGCTTCCTCGTGGCCTCCTTCGCCGCCTCGGTCAGCAGCCTGCTGGCCATCACGGTGGACCGTTACCTGTCCCTCTACAACGCGCTCACCTACTACTCGGGCCGGACCGCGCTGGGCGTGCACCTGCTACTCGCCGCCACCTGGGCCGTGTCCCTCGCCCTGGGGCTGCTGCCCGTGCTGGGCTGGAACTGCCTGGCCGAGCGCGCCTCCTGCAGTGTGGTAGCCCCGCTGACACGCAGCCACGTGGCGCTGCTGTCCGCCACCTTCTTCGCCGTCTTCGGCGTCATGCTGCACCTGTACGTACGCATCTGCCAGGTGGTCTGGCGCCACGCTCACCAGATAGCGCTGCAGCAGCACTGCCTGGCACCGCCCCACCTGGCCGCCACCAGAAAGGGGGTGGGCACGCTGGCCGTGGTGCTGGGCACTTTCGGGGCCAGTTGGCTGCCCTTCGCCATCTACTGCGTGGTGGGCAGCCGCGAGGACCCGGCCGTCTACACCTATGCCACCCTGTTACCCGCCACCTACAACTCCATGATCAACCCTGTCATCTATGCCTTCCGCAACCAGGAGATCCAGCGGGCCTTGTGGCTTCTCTTCTGTGGCTGTTTTCAGTCCAAAGTGCCCTTCCGCTCTAGGTCCCCAAGTGAGGTCTGAAGGTCCACTCCCCACAACACCCTCTCTCCTCCCCACAAGCTAGCCTTTGATGAGCTTCTCGGTGCCCCCGCAAGAACTGAGCTCTTCAATGTGTTTGACTGCGGAAAGGAAAAGGAGAGAGTTCAATAATAAGCGCAACAAACTCACCACGAGACGCTTGTTGGCTGTCACATTTTACATATACAGTGTATACACGTGTACATATATATACAAATCTTTGTATCTTCTGGGAGTGTTCAGGATCTGGAAGTTCCTGTTCGGTGAGGGGGAGGCGGAGCTAACAGAGATGTGGTTGTATATTCAAATTGTACATCACATTTGTCAAGTGAAGACACCCTGATAGTGCTTCATTACAGCACTTTATTTTTTTACCTGCTGAATTGCCAAAACAGTGTTGCCATTTTAAAGGGCCCTGGGGGAGAAAGGGAACCAAAGGTGTATTTTTGTTGTTGTATGTGATAGAATATTTTGTGGCACATGCATCAGTAAATTATAACATATTTTATATGCAAATAAACACATTATAAAATGAAACCTGGGGCTTGTGGTTGATTGCAGAATTACTGCCTATGAGTTGGATTTACTAGTATATTTACTTTAAAGGTTTAGAGTGTGTCAGTTCCCGCATGTGGAAATCTTAATTTACCAAGAAGAATAAATTGTCAATGAAATGTCTAATCGAGGTCAAGGACCAAGAGGAGAGAAGAATATATTCAGACAACAGGGCTCAGATGACACTAAAGGGTTATTGGTCTTATCGATGCAAATTAATCTACTTGCTTGGTTACTGTTTGGAAGATTAACTCTGGGGAATTAATTAAGACATTCCTTCATCTAACCACATGTGCACTTGTGAATCCTGAAACCACAACTTTTTGTTGTAAATTTTCCAACCTGGAAAGAATCTTAAATGTTGAAAATTCATATTGTTGGGGTGTATTGTGGCAAGGTCTTATAGTAAACCTTGCAAACTTTAGAAATTAGTAAATTCTTCCCAGACAGGATTCCAAGGCCTGTTGTGTTCATGAAGTATGTGAGGGCATGCTAGGAGCCCCTCTTGACACACATTCTTATGTTCAAAACACAGGACTCTAAGATCCTCAAGACATGAACATCCCGCTCCACAAAAGAGTATGAGTCGGGGTCGGGCAGTAGCACAGCGGGTTAAGCGTACATGGCACAAAGCACAAAGACCAGCGTAAGGATCCTGGTTCAAGCCCCCGGATCCCCACCTGCAGGGGAATCACTTCACAGGCGGTGAGGCAGGTTTGCAGGTGTCTATCTTTCCCTCACTCTGTCTTCCCCTCCTCTTTCCATTTCTCTCTGTCCTATCCAACAACGACAACATCAACAACAACAATAAAACAAGGGCAACAAAAGGGAAAATAAATAATAAAAATTTAAAAAAAGAGTATGAGTCACAGTTCAAGGGTTTCCCTCATCTCTTTCATACAAGATGATGTGAAGGCAAATAATAACGAGTCATAGGAAAATGTCCACAGGCAAATTTTTACGCAGCACATAAATATATAGCCCTGACTCGTTATTATGGTGTGAATATTTCCTGTCTGATGATGTTGGGTAGTCTACAGAGGTTAGTTCTTTACAAACAGCTGACTTGATGAATGAGCAATAATGCTCAGCATCTTGACTGTAAATATATAAATACTAAAAACTGTCTGTTTAAATCTTAGTGTGTTCTATAGTGTTAACAGGATCCCAGATCTGTTGTAAGCTGTGGGAAACCAAATTGCTCAGACATTTTCTTGTACATTCTCCCCCAACCTCCCACCCCACCTCACCCCATGCACACCTCTTTCTCTTTCTTCTGAAGTTTTTTGTCTATTTCACCAGTGACCTTCACATAAACAATTTCTTTCTTTCTTTCTTTCTTTCTTTCTTTCTTTCTTTCTTTCTTTCTTTCCTCCAGGGTTATTGCTGGGGTGCCTGCACTATGAATCCACTGCTCCTGGAGGCTATTTTTCCCCTTCTGTTGCCCTTGTTATTTATTGTTGTTGTTATTATTATTGATGTTATTGCCGTCATTGTTGCTGGATAGGACAGAGAGAAATCGAGAGAGGAGGGGAAGACAAAGACGGGGAGAGAAAAATAGACACCTGCAGACCTGCTTCAACACTTGTAAGGTGACCCCCTTGCAGGTGGGGAACTGGGGGCTGGAACCAGGATCCTTACACTGGTCCTTGTGCCATGTGCACTTAACTCACTGAGCTATGGTCCAGCCCCCCCATTCACATAAACAATTTATAGCCATTGTTCATAATCTTCAACATATTCTTGAGTCAGTCGACAACTCCTTCCTTAAACACCTTTCCTACTTTATTTTGTTTCATTGTGCTTTCTTGGTGTGATGGCTAATTTTATGTGTTAAATTGATTGAACCACAGGGTACCCAGACACTTGACCAATCCTTATTCTGAATGTGTCTGTGACAATGCTTCTAATTAAGATTAACACTGACTTGGTTGACTGCATAAAGCAGACTGTCCTATCTATTGTACGTAGACCTCTTTCATTATACTGAATACTAAAACAGAACAAAGGGACCAAGTGAAAAAGAATTCTGTTGCCAAAATGGTTTGAACCAGAACATCAGTGGTGGCCTGATTTCATTCTAGAATTGAAATATTTGCCTATCTTCTGTCTTGAGTACATGGGCATTTGTGATTCTTGGACCTTTGTACTTGGAATGCTACTATATCACTCGCTCTCCTGGATCTCCAGTTTGCCTTCTACAGATTTCAGAACTTTTCATCCTCTATAATTGCATATGCTGATCATTCGTAATAGATAATTTTATCTTTGTTTATTTGCTTGTAGTCCACCCCCTTCCCACTAATGTAACACTACAAAATCCAGAAACATTTGATTTCACTCACTTCTATGTTCTCAGCCCTGTAATTGTGTGTTTTGTAAATAGTAGAATATATATATGTATATATATATTATATATATATATATATATAGAGAGAGAGAGAGAGAAATGGAGACCGCCAGTAATAGAGAGGAAAGAGAAGAAGAGAGATACCTGCAGCTCTTCTTCACCACTTGCAATGCTTTTCCCCTGCAGATGGGGAGTGGGGGCTCAAATGCAGCTCCCTGCACACTGTGACATGTGTGCTCAGCCAGGTGTGCCACCACCCTGCCACACTCTATATATTTATGTGCTGCATAAAAATTTGCCTGTGGACATTTTCCCACTAGGGAAAGATAGAAACAGGCTGGGAGTATGAATCCACCTGTCAACACCCATGTCCTTTGGAGAAGCATCTACAGAAGCCAGACCTTCCACCTTCTGCTCCCCATAATGATCCTGGGACCATACTCCCAGAAGGATAAAGAATAGGAAAGCTTCCAATGGAGGGGATGGGACATGGAACTTTGGTGGTGGGAATTGTTTGGAATTGTACCCCTCTTATTCCAACAGGCTTGTTGATCATTATTAAATAATAATAATAGTAGTAACATTCTCGGGGTTCGGGGGGTAGTGCAGCGGGTTAAGCGCAGGTGGCAAAAGTGCAAGGACAGGCGGAAGGATCCCGGTTCGAGTCCCTGGCTCCCCACCTGCAGGGGAGTCACTTCACAGGCGGTGAGGCAGGTCTGCAGGTGTCTGTCTTTCTCTACCCCCTCTCTGTCTTCCCCTCCTCTCTCCATTTCTCTCTGGCCTACCCAAGAGCAACAACATCAATAACAATGATAATAATGACCACAACAATGGTAAAACAACCAGGGTAACAAATGGGAAAAAATGGCCTCTGGGAGCAGAGGATTAGTGGTGCAGGCACCGAACCCGGGCAATAACCCTGGAGGCAAAAAAAAAGCGTTCTCCTACAAAGTGAGTAATGGAAGCTGTTGAGGAACAGTTTTAAGAGGCAACAATGATCAGCTGGGAAGATTCACTGAGATAAGAACACAGAGGAAGAGGAAGTTTAGGAAGGTGGCACTAAATCAAGGTTTATATACGTTCAGTATTAGGATCTGTGCAGCACTCACGTGGAAGAGATTGGCACTGTGACTGGAGTTCACAAGGATGGCTGGATTGGAGACATAATGTTGGTAGTCATCACTCTTAGAATAGAAGCGAAGCCATAGGAGAGATTGATGAGAGACTAAGACCTCAGTCTTTAATTGGGCAGGGGAGATAGCACAGTGATTACACAAAAAGATTCTTATGCCTGGTGCGATGAGGTCCCATGTTCAATCCCCTACACCAGCAGAAGCCAGAACTGAATAGTGCTCTGGTAAAAACAAATAAATAAATTAGTGGTCCATATACAATAACAAATGGTGCTACATTCAGTGTATAGTGGAGAAAGGAAAAAAGACAGAGGACCTGGGAGTTAGGTGGTAGCGCAGTGGGTTAAACGCAGGTGGTGCAAAGCACAAGGACCCGCGGAAGAATCCTGGTTCCAGCCCTGGCTCCCCACCTGCAGGGGAGTCACTTCACAGGCGGTGAAGCAGGTCTGCAGGTGTCTATCTTTCTCTCCCCCTCTCTGTCTTCCCCTCCTCTCTCCATTTCTCTCTGTCCTATCCAGCAACGACGACATCAAAAACAACAACAATAAAACAACAAGGGCAACAAAAGGGAATAAATAAATAAAAAGACAGAGGACCTGGGAAACAGCTCACTTGGATTAGAATGCTGCTTTGCCTGGTACTTGACCTTTGTTTGAGTCAGCTCCCACCACAGGGCAGGTAGCACTGGTGTTGTGCTAGCTCTCTCTCTCTCTCTAAAGGAAATAAAAGGGGGAAATTAAGAAAAAAAAAAAAAGGAAACATTAAGGAAGAGCATCCAAGAGGGACTTTTGGAAAGACAAAGATAGAAAGTTTATTTGATTTTTTGTGGTTTTTGACAGCTGCAGGCCTCACTGCTTGAGAGAGAGAGAGAGAGAGAGAGAGAGGGAGAGGGAGAGGGAGAGGGAGGGAGAGAGAGAGAGAGAGAGAGAGAGAGAGAGAGAGAGAGAGATTAAAAAAAGAAAAGAGAAAACAGTGCACCAAAACTTCCTGCAATCCAGTGGGGCTGAGGTTTGAACCTGGGTCATGGGTTCAAGGAAGTGACAAGTGTGTGAAGGCTGTTCAGAGGTCAAATATTAGGAAGCTTGAACAGGATTAGATTTAGAAAGGGGGGGCAGGCGGTGGGGCATCTGGTTAAGCACACACATTTCAGTGCACAAGGACCCAGATTCAAACCCCTGGCCCCCATGAGTAAGGCTACAAGTGTCTCTCTCTTTCTATTCCTCTCTATCTACCACTCCACTCTCAATTTCTGTCTGTCTCTACCCAATAATAAATAAACAAAAATATTTATAAAATAATAAAAAAACAATAGGAAGAATGAGAAAATAATCATTGGGGACCTAAGTAGAGCAGCTCCAATAGAGATCAGATGTAAGTGGATTTGAGGAAGACAAGGGAGCTTCTGAATGTTTTGAATACATTTAACTTCAAGTGAAAGGAGGCAGTGGTAGGAGGAAATCCAAATTCATAAGAGTGTCTTTCCTTTTTTTTAAGATGTGAAAAGATAGAACATGTTATTAGACCAAGGGATAGGTACCATGTTGTTGAAAGAAGCTGAAGATAAGAAAGCAGAAACATTACCTGATGGAGTAAGATTTCACAGGAGAAGGATGGAGTCCAGGACTCAGGGGAGAACATGGGAGAAGGGGCTTAGAGGAGGTAGTGACACATCTCCCCTGTTTTGACAGGAAGCAAGGTGCAAATGGTTGGGTCTGCTAGAGCTAAGTTTATAGGTGGCAGAAGTTCACAGAGTTCCTGTCTAACAACCTCAGTTCTTCTGAGGGAGGCATGCCAATCAAGCATCTTATTGAAAGACGTATCAAGAAACAAAGTCGACAATACTAAGAACATGTCTATCAGCTTGGGAGAGTGTACTTATTTAATCAAAATTCAAGGTCGGGATATGAGGGTTCTCTGGCATGGAAGCATGGGATCATGGTCCCAGGATCATTATGGGGTGCAGAAGGTGGAAGGTCTGGCTTCTGTAATTGCTTCTTTGCTAGACGTGGGCATTGACAGCCTGTTTCTATCTTCCCCTGGTGGGACAGGCTCCGGAGAGATGTAGTTCCAGGGTACATTGGTGAGGTCATCTGCTTCAAGGATGCAAGTTGTCTTTATCTACTTTTTTTTTTTCATAAAAAGGAAACATTGACAAAACCATAGGATAAGAGAGGTACAACTCCACACAGTTCCCACCATCAGAGCTCCATAGCCCATCCCATCCCTGATAGTTTTCCTATTCTTTATCCCTCTTGGAGTATGGACCTCTTTGAAACAGAGTTGGCAGTCAGCTGAGGTAAAGAACAAACACCTCATCGCAGACCCCTGCAAGCGTCAACCCGGCTTTGACCTAGCACGTTATGATTGGGCCCTCCTCAATCGCTATGGAACAGGCCATGGCCGGTGCGCCGCTATGTTCCATCGCTGGGGAGCCAGAGACGACCCGAACTGCCCCTGCGGCTCCAGACAGACTATGACCCACATAGTCAATGACTGCCACCTCTCCAGATTCAAAGGAGGTCTCGAAACTTTACATCAGGCTCAACCTGACGCTGTTGACTGGCTACGGAAGAAGGGCAAACGCTAGAAGAAGAAGGAGTATGGACCCAGGGTCACTGTGGGATGCAGAAGGTGGAAGGTCTGGCTTCTGTAATTGCTTCCCTGCTGAACATGGGTGCTGACAGGTCGATCCATACTCCCAGCCTGCCTCTCTCTTTCCCTAGTGGGGCAGGGCTCTGGGGAATCGGAGCTCCAGGACACATTGGTGGGGTCGTCTGTCTAGCGAAGTCTAGTTGACATCATGCTAGCTCTGAGACCTGGGGCAAAATCTCATTTGTAAAGTGAGAGATGCTGATAGTAATCACCCTCTAGGCTTATTGTGAGAAGAAAATGAGTTAATATATAAAGTTTGAGAGAAACCATCTGTTCCTTTGCTGGCATCACAGATTCACCACACTGCTGCTGTTGTTATTAATCAGACTTTATGAATGCTGAATTTCACAGTCAGGAGTTTATAAACTTTGGTGCTTTTGCTTTGCAAGTTTCCCACAATTGTGCACAATTTTTTCATAGTATCTATTTTTAGTAATATATAAGCCATCTACAATTTTTTCCAGTATCTTTAGCTGTTGCCCTGTGAATAATATGACTACAACATATGTTTATAAAACATTTTCAACATATAGTTAAGATCTATATCCAAAATAGCAATCCAATCCAAATCAATATTTTGCACTTTTTTCTGATGGACCGAATTTGACATCTTTGCATTTGATATTCCGCATTGACCTTTCAATTCCATATGGAAGCTTGGCATTTAGGAAGATCTGGGCAGAGTAGTGTAGTCCCTAATTATGTTACTGCTGCCTCCCCCAAACCAGATTGCTGGTACAAAAAGAAAAAAACAACAACTTACCAACAAATATACCCTCTCTCTCTCTCTCTCTCTCTCTCTCACACACACACACACACACACACACACATACACACACACACACACACACACACACACACACACAGGCCCTACTCCTGCAATATACCAGAGCTCATCTGCCCAGATGTAACTTGTATCCAAAAATGCTCTGCAAAACTGTATTATCTAAAGAAATCCAGTCATACAAAAAGGATTTGTTAGGGTCAACTCCAGATGTGGACCTCACCAACAGAACCATTATCCTTAACCAGGGATAAACATATTTGAATACAGACACACCCATGAGAGGAAAGGGTAAAAGGGCCTATACTCCTCAAAGATTTCTCTGAGTACAGTTTCTTATCAGTTAAGGCATGTTAGGTTGGGGAATAGGGGAGTCTTTTGTATTTTTATTTTTTAATATTTATTTATTTATTCCCTTTTTGTTGTCTTTTTTATTGTTGTAGTTACTATTGTTGTTATTGATGTCATCGTTGTTAGGACAGAAAGAAATGGAGAGAGGAGGGGAAGACAGAGAGGGAGAGAGAAAGACAGACACCTGCAGACCTGCTCTACCGACTGTAGGTGGGGATCCGGGGACTCCAACCAGGATTGTCACGCTGGTCCTTGCGCTTTGCACCATCTGCGCTTAACCCACTGTGCTACCGCCCGACTCCCTATATATTTTTAAATTATCTTTATTTTATTAACTGGATAGAAACAGCCAGAAATCTAGAAGGAAGGGGGTGATAGAGAGGGAGAGAGACAGAGAGTCACCTGCAACACTGCTTTACCATTTGCAAAGCTTTCCCCTTGTGGGTGCGGACGAGGGGCTTGAACCAGTCTTTGAAGTACAGGCTATTTGTGTGTGCAAGTGAGAGCTGGTCCTATAAGCCTTCTTGTCTGTGACAGGCTAAGTCATGAATGAACCCAAGAATGATAACAGTACCTGTTATCATTGCTACATTAGTCAAGTAAGTCTCATCTTTAAAAAAAAATGCCTCCTGTATGTTTTTATTATAATTATTAGCAGGGACACTCAGTGCATAGGCATGAGACAGCATCTTTCTTTTGCTGCAAATGTGTTCAGGGCGTGCTTTGTGAATATCTCACACAAAGATGCTGACGAAGATGATGGCAGAAGGTAGAGATGGCTGCATAAGCATTCTGGAACACTCAGCACTTTGATAAATCATGCTTCTGCCAGCTGACAGCATTATCTTTTGTTGCTGAGGCATTTTATCAGTGTGCAACAGGTGTCAACAAACAGACCGATACCAAAGCAGATTTTTCCATGTCATGCAGTTTGCACGTGAAATGGACCTACCTAGACTTCACAGATTGCATTTAGCCCCAGAAATCTGAGCTTATATGGAACTCCTGTCTCCTTTGCATTCTGCTCTCCCTGCCCCCGGGGTCTGGGATATAGTGCCAGACAGTATCCACCAGGACTGCAAAGACCCTTAGAGACCGGTCTGTCCATCTCTGTTAACTATTCTTAATTTTTGTTTACTTTGATTTGATAGAATAGAGAGAAATTGAGAGGTAGGAGGAGGAGGAGGAGGAAAAAGAGAGAGAGAGAGAGAGAGAGAGAGAGAGAGAGAGAGACCCCTGCAGCTCTGCTATACGACTTGTGGAGCGTCACCCCCTGGAGGCAGGGGTTGGGGCTTGAACCCAGCTCCTTGAGTATAGGAGAGCCTGCTTGACCAAGTGTGTCATCACCTGGCCCACTCCTTTGGGTTTTAAACAGTAACACTGACCTTCAGAGCAAGTAGTCACTTGTCCAGGATTACAGTGAACAAATGTGGGAAGACAGATGTGAGATTCAGTCAACCCAAGACTTCTGCTTTTTCTTTTTTGCATATGTGGTGTTTGATTTTATGGCAGTGATACCGATTCAAATGTGCTCTATCTTTTCATTCCCTCTTTGCTCTGCCATGTGTCCTCAGAAATGTTCATTTCTTTTTATCCTAGGATAGCAGTTGGGTCTGAACTCCATGCCAACCCGAGTCCCTAAGCTGAGCTCTCAGTTTGTTAAGGGCCATGATCCAAGCCCGGTATTTGGCAAGGAAGGCACTGATGGGGGCTGTTTGCAAAGGCTGACACTCTTTCTTCTGGACTGAAGACTCAAGACTCACAGTGGACTGTCCTGACTCTATGCTGTGATGGGAGAAGACATTTTGATCCCAGTCTGCTTATCCTTTTCTCAAATCTCAAAATCCTTGCTGCCTATATTTTTTCTACCTGAGCCATCTTATAGATTCCTATCATGATGAGATATAAAATTTTACCTGTGTGTCAACAACTGTACTGTAAACCATTAGCAAACCCCCAAATAAAAATTTTAAAATGACATCACATAGAAAACCTGGTAGTAGCTTCCAGTCCCAATGTTCTGGGTGACAGTTGTTGGCTAAGCTTTTGGTCAGATGGCCCACAAGCTAAATCACCAACCCTGACTAGCAGAACCAGATTCTCTTGAGCCACAGAAGACATTAGGGAATGAATTATAATTATTCATTCCCTAATGTCTTCTGTGTCTTCCTTAGTACTTGAAATATCACTTTCAACAACAAAGCCATGCACTTCCCTAATGTCTTCTGTGTCTTCCTTAGTATTTGAAATATCACTTTCAACAACAAAGCCATGCACTTGGTTACTTAAGTTTTTACGTAAAGCGTGTAGCTTAACAAGTCAAAAGAGCTTTCCACTTCTCATAATTAAGTTTAATGCAGATTAATAACCTCAACATTAAAAATGCATTCTCTTAACAAGTTAGGATAGAGTACAAGTGTGCATTTATCAGTCATCTTTGAAGGAGACTTTCTGAGCTTGAACATTTAACAAATTGGCAAGCATACCGGAGAGATTAAAGTATGTGTGCTAAATCTAACTCTGCTGTAAACTAAAATTGAAAGAGACAGAAACTAGAAATGTCACTTAAGTGTGTGTATGACAAAGTAGTTAGCTTCTTATCTATGAGGAATTGCTACAAAAAACTGCCCCTCTCTCTGAAGGGAGGTTGGGTCAATCTACTCCACCACTCAAGGAAGACTGGTCCTGAAATGAGTGCAGCCTAGAATGTTTCTAGGCCATGAACTGCAAGCTCAGACTAATAGGGATGCAAAGGTTATGCAGGCTTGTGGGGCTATGTGTAAGCTTGATAGAGCTTAGGGAAAACTCCCCCCATCCTTGGATGGAGGTCTGGGAAAGACACCCCCTTGTTAGTCTCTCTCAACCAAGATGAGCAAAGGGGAAAAACAGTGTCTCCGACTTAGTTCTTCCCTTTTGGACTCTCAAGCCCACAGAAACCTCACTGCCTCTCCCCATTAACTGCAGGCCACATGGATGCCTGCCTTAAGGTTCATTCAAAGTTCACATAGTCACCCAGAGTTCACACAGTCACCTCACTTTTGATCACTAGAGAAAGCATACTCCATCAAACACCTCCTTGACTTCAGTCAATGAAACTCCAAATGTTATTTCCTTATAGCCTTCTGATATCTATCAAGCCTGTTTATCTTCTCTCTATCTCACCCTGCTGGTTTAACCCCTATGTTTCTCTCAAATACCTTTGGATAATTAAGTTGCTTGCATCATGGAGAATAATTGTCTTGACCTTTATGTATCTCATCAATTCCTGTCATACCATCCCCCTACCATAGGAGCAAGATGACCTTTAAGAAACCTGTAATTTCTGATATGTTAGAAATATGTTCTTTGTCTGAATTCCTATTTAAACCCAAGTCTGTCTGCCATTTAATGAGAGTGCTTCAATCTCCCTGGTGTCTCTTGCCTGAATCACATCGTCTCTTGAACGAGCGAGGGAGAACTGGTCATTTTGCCTCCCTTGCTGGACTTCACCTCACAAGAGCACCAGCAAAGGCTCCTGTGCTAAATTTGGGTTTTGTGGGTTTTCCTTTTTTTTTTTTTTTTTTTGCCTCTAGGATTATTGCTGGGGCTGGGTGCCTGCACCATGAATCCACTGCTCCTGGGGGCTATTTTTTCCCCTTTTGTTGCCCTTGTTTTTTATCTTTGTTGTGGTTATTATTATTTTTGTTATTGATGTCATTGTTGTTGGATTGGACAGAGAGAAATGGAGAGAGGAGGGGAAGACAGAGTGGGGGAGAGAAAGATAGACACCTGCAGACTTGCTCCACCGCTTCTAAAGCGACTCCCCTGCAGGTGGGGAGCTGGGGGCTTGAACCAGGATCCTTAAGCCAGTCCTTGTGCTTCGCACCATGTGTGCTTAACCCACTGCACTACTGCCCAACCTCCTCCTGTGCTAAATTTGAATAGATATGGGCCCTAGGTCAGACTGATGAGGTTTACAGTTAATGGTATTTATATACTTTCCCCATATTTGGGAGCCACTCTCTGCCCTGAGTCAGTTTTCTAATCCTATCCCTAACTTTGACATCATCTTCCTAGACAATACTTTAGGCCACCTGCATGATAGCTGTCAGGCTCAGGCAAAAATTAGTAAAGTCACTGACCCCTTAGAATATACCTAAAATAGACTTCCTAACTTCTTTCCACACGAAGACCCCCAAATCTCATCTGCTACATTCTTACTTTTAGGTTCCTGATTGTTAAACTATTTATTCTGCTTTATATCTTTATGCTTTTCAGTCATCAAATTGCAGATGCTACCATGATGCCAGCCTCACTTCCCTGGGAAGACGACCTCAGTCAACAATGTGTCCTGGAACCTCCCCTTTCCAGAGCCCTACCCCACTAGGGAAATATAGGAACAGACTAGGAGTACAGATCTATCTGTCACTGCCCCTATCCAGTGGAGGAGCAATGACAGAAGCCAGACGTCCCATCTTCTGCACCATATAGAGAACTTTGGTCCATACAACCAGAGGGATAAAGAATGGGGAAGTTTCCAGTGGATGGGGATGGGGATGGGGATGGGGATGGGGATGGGGATGGGGATGGGGATGGGGATGAGGATGGGGATGGGGCATGCTAGAGGTGGGAGGGGTGTAAATTGTGCCCCTCTTGTCCCACGATCTTGTCTATCAGTATTAAACTACTAATAATTAAAGAAAGAGAAACTGAAAAATAAACAAAGCAGAACTTGGATAGGAATTAGTACATTGCATCAAAGTAAAAGACTGTGGGGTGGAGGAGGAGGGTTCATGTCCTGGAACTTGAATTGTTGAATTCAAAAGAGCTGAATTGTTCATGGAAAACTGAGAAATGTTACACGTGTACAAACTGTTTTTTTTTTTTTTACTGTTGACTATTTTACTGTTGACTATAAACCACTAATCCCCCCAATAAAGAAAAAAAAAGAACTCATTAAGAAAAAAAGATGGGGGGGTCGGCCGTGACGCAGTGGGTTAAGTGCATGTGGCACAAAGCTCAGGGACCGGCGTAAGGATCCCGGTTGGGGCCCCCGGCTCCCCACCTGCAAGGGAGTCGCTTCACAGGCGGTGAAGCAGGTCTGCAGGTGTCTATATTTCTCTCCCCCTCTCTGTCTTCCCCTCCTCTCTCCATTTCTCTCTGTCCTATCCAACAACGAACAACATCAACAATGGCAATAATAATAACCACAACGAGGCTACAACAACAAGGGCAACAAAAGGGGGGAAAATGGCCTCCAGGAGCAATGGATTCATGGTGCAGGCACCAAGACCAGCAATAACCCTGGAGGAAAAAAAAAGAAAAAGAAAAAGAAAAAAAGATAGGGAAGCTTCCAATGGAGGGGATGGAATATGGAACTCTGGTGGTGGGAATTGTTTGTACTCCTTTTGTCCCACAATCATGTTGATAGTTATTAAATCACTAATAAAAAATAAAATAAAACAAGACCTAAAAATAATTTCTACAAATTAAGAAAATAATAAAAGAAAAAACAATAGGAAAACAATACAAAACATGAGGAAGATAGACTGGACTGTAAACCATTCAATTACATTACCTAAGGAATGTGAATGAAAACAAGATGACTGTGTTTTCTCAACTCATCATTTCATGTAAGATTCTCACAAGTAAATAAGAACCCAAAGACTCAAGTCTGATACTTGGGTTGAGGGAGATAGTAAATATACATCACTTCCTATCCTGTAGGAAGGTAGCAAGTAGTGCAGCCCTGACTGCTGAGTCTCCCGTCTTTTATTATTAGCTACACATTGCATCAGCAGAAGGCACAAAGGTTCATTAACAAAGAGAATAAAATGGAGAACAGACATCTACATAAGGACTGTGCCATAGAGAGCAAATAGCAAGGACATCAAATCTCCTTTAACCAGCTCCCAATATTTCAATGTTTTTCCTAATACTGCAATGGGATCTTAGCAGATATGTGGCTGCAAAGGCCAACAAGTCACGTCCCTTCTCATTCTCATATGATATCTACCAGGCTATGGCTTGGATGCTCTGGCGCTGGCATTATGGCATCCACAGACACCAGTTAGTGTTTGAAAATTCATAGATGTTGTTGTCCCTGCAGACTAATATTAATGCTTTTGTGTTGTGTGAGATCACTCTGTGTATATTTACCATTTTCTGTCAGCCCCATCTCTTGAAGTTATCCTTGTGGTCATGAATCCTCTAAATTGTACTTTTGCTGCTGCATCTCAGCGAGCTCCCCTCACATTTCATTTTCCAGGAATGGCACCCAAATGGCTTCGACTTTCTAAAGCAACAAACAACATTATGATAAGCATTCTCGGGTATGTTCCACACTGATAAGTGTGAGAACTTTATTTGCATGTGTGTAATTACAAGTAAAGTCAATGGATGGCTTTGCCCAGAATTTCAGGGTCAAGTAAAATTACCTTGGTACACACAGCTCCCATCTTGAATTATACCCTGCCCTTCAGAATCATCACTCTGGCCATGTTTGACTCAAGGGATGTGGGAGAGCACAGAGACCTTAGCTGCCTGAATCTATCTTTTTGGGAAATTGTGCAGCTGTGGTTGAGTTAGGCAGGGACGACAAACACCCTATGCTAATATGGCCAGTCACTTTATCTACATACCAATCTTCTGCTTTGTCTTATAAATGACTAAAGGTCTCCTCCCCACCACATTATCCCCTCAGGGTATTGCTAATTCCTGCCAGCTAAAACCACAGCAAAGGTAGCCAAGGAAGTTCCCAGCATGCCTTTTTCTTTTCTCCACCCCCTTTCCTAGCCATCTCAGTTCCCAGCTTGCCACTTCCGGTTTTATCCCATAAAACCCACTTCTGTTCCTGGTTTTTCTCTTTTCCTCTTCTCTCTTTTCTCTCCAGTGCCCTGACCTGGTGGAGATGGGCTGGTGTGCAGAGTGGGAGGCGGCCACTGCGGTTTGGCGCCAAGTGGCTTAATCCACTGTGCTCACACCCTACTCTGGGACACTCCTGTGTGAGTAAAGAATTGTATTACCATGCCACCACGAGTTCCTGGATCCTCTCTCCCACCTGCAAAGCTAGCGCAGCATATCTAAGCTCTTCAGAAGGCAGGTGTATACGGGAAAGCTACTGTGCGCTGGGTGTGGAGGCTGCTTATGTGGATGTCAGAGTTAACTTTCTACTCTGGCTCTTCTTGAGTAGGTGTATGATGTCGAGTGTGACCTTTTATCTTATGAACCCCAGCATGGTCATCTGCCCATTGAGAAGGGGAGGTTAAGATTAGTTCTGAATTCTCTTTTAGCTCTAGCCTGCTGTGCTGAGTGACTGGCAGGCCAAGATGCTATTTTCCATGAGACACAGGAACATGCTATGCTGACTACAATTACTTTATTCCTTGGGCTCTCAGGAAATCCCTTGCTTAAATAAGCTGAAAGGGATTTCATCATGCTCTGTGCTTTCTCGGTTTGATTAAGGCAAAATGCTTAGGAAATTGGTGGAATTTGGTGTTCTGGAAGTTCACCACAGGACTCCAATCACATTAGAGGCAGGTGTATGAAAAGCAAAGTATAAACTATTCTTGTCAGCTTCCCTGATTAAGCCCTCAGTAGCTTCCCATTGCCACTAAAATTAAGTCAGACTCATCTTCATGGTCAGAAAAGCCTCTTACTATTTTATTTTTAGATAAAGACAGAAAGGCAGAGGGCATGAAAAAGACAAAAGCATTGACGCTCCTTCAATGTCATGGTGGTCAGGTTAGAACCTGTGTTTCATACATGGCAAAACAACACACTAGCTAAGTGAGCTATTTCACCAAACCACCAGTGTAAACTTTCACAAATGAATTCCTAATCCCTCCTGGCTTCTCCTCACAGATTTCCTATCAGTTGTGTCAAAACACTTAATTTTTTTTAATAGATTTTGTTTATTTATTAGTGAGAAAGATAGGAGGAGAGGGAGACAAAGAACCAGACATCACTCTGGTACAAGTGCTGCCGGGGATTGAACTCAGGACCTCCTATTTGAAAAATCCAGTGCTTTATCCATTGCATCACCTCCCAGACCACACATTAAAATCCTTTAATGTTCTGGATATCATCCAGAATCAAGGTTTTGTATATACAGTTACCTCTTACTTCCATCTTTCTCCTTTCATCTTCTTTTTCTTCCAAGCTGGTGACTAATACCTCAGGTCCTAGCTTACATACTCCTCTTTTAAAAAAAATAATTTATCGGACAGACACAGCAAAAACAAAACAAAACAAAAAAACAAACTCAGATGGAAGGGAATATAGAGATAGGAAGAGAAACAGAGACACCTGCAACACGGCTTGATCACTTGTGAAGCTTCTCCCCTACAGGTGGGAACCAGAGGCTTGAACCCTGGTTCCCTGCACGTGGTAACATGTATGTTCAACCAAGTCAGCCACCATTGGCCTGCACATTGCTTCTTCATACTTCAGGGCTTACTGTTTCTTCATCCTACACCAGGTTAGGTCTTTAGATGGTGTTCTTCAAATGCCCAGAGAATTTCCCAGGCTAGTAGTCATATTTCTTTATGGCCATTGCTTTGTCCAAATTGCCTTTCCTTACTAGATTGATAAGTTCAAGGACTCTATCCATGTCATCTCCACTTTATCTCAAGGCATACCACTAAGTATATATAAAAGGCAGTCAAGGGCCTGGTTAGTCATGCACACAGCAGAGTACACACATTACCATGCAGAAGGATTTGGGTTGAAGCCGTAATTCTCACATGCAGGGTTAACTTCATAAGCAGTGAAGCAGTGCTGTGGGTGTCTCTTATCTCTATCTCTCTTCTGCTCTGTCTCTCACAATCTGTTGAAAGAAATACACCAGAAATGGAACAACGGAGTTATGCAGGCACTGAGATCCGGCAACAATTCTTTTGGCAAAATAAATAACTAATAGATAAATGTATTTGAAGGATACATGTTTTAAGTGAGGGTTAAGGGATGCATTTTCTTCCTCTTCTTTCTTTGGCCCTGCCAAGGGCAATTGACCCAGATATCTTGAAAGTGATCTGGTTAAGTGGCTTGTTGAGCTGAATAATAAATGCTGGAGTGATGTCTAGGATAGTTAAGGAGGGAGGGGGAGGGCAGTGCAGATGGGGTGTTAGATTCTGCTAGGGGCTAGGATGAGATTGATGCTGTCAGCAAATCACAGCACAAGGAGAGGGTTCCGATGATCAAATAATTTGTCTAAAAGCAAAAAGAACCTTTTAACTCTTAATTAAAAGGGACATTCAATTCTTTTTTTTCTTTCATAGCTTCACTCCTTAGTCCAAGTTAATTTTCAGTAGCCTGAGGATCCAGGATAGTAAATCCCATCCCCCTACTCACCCCACCCCACCCCACCCCACCCCAGAATACTATACAGAAAACAACCATAAAAAAATAAAAGGGGGGAGTACAGGTCCTGGAAAAGGATGACAGAGGACCTAGTGGGTGTTGTATTGTTATGTGGAAAACTGAGAAATGTTATGCATGTACAAACTATTGTATTTACTGTCAGCTGTAAAACATTAATCCCCCAGTAAAGAAATAAAATAAATAAATAAATAAATAAATAACAATAAAAGGGGGGCAGAGCCAAGATGGCTGCTTGAAGACATCTCCAGACTTACAATGGGGCTTACAGTTAACAATATTTATATACTTTTCACAGATTTGGGAGCTACTTTCCTCCCTGATCCAGCTTTCTAGTCCTTTTCCCAACTATAACACCATCTCCTCAGACAATATCTGTGGTCCATCTTCATGTTAGCTGTCAGACACAGGCAAAAACTAGTAAAGCCATGGACACCTTGGAATATACCTAAAATAGACCTACTAGCTTTTCCAAAATTGAGACCCCCAAGTCTCATCTGCTATATTCTTAAATTTAGGTTCCTGCTTATTTAACAACTTGACCTGCTTTATATATTATTGCCTTCAGTCACCAAGTTGCTGATGCTACCATGATGCTAACCTACCTGACTTCCCTGGGCAGACGACTCCTCCAATGTGTCCTGGAGCCCTGCTCTCCCAGAGTCGCGCCCCACTAGGGAAAGAGAGAGGCAGGCTGGGAGTATGGATCGACCTGCCAACACCCATGTTCAGCGGGGAAGCAATTACAGAAGCCAGACCTTCCACCTTCTGCATCCCATAATTATCTTGGGTCCATACTCCCAGAAGGATAAAGAATAGGGAAGCTATCAGGGGAGGGGATGGGATACGGAACTCTGACAGTGGGAATTGTGTGGAATTGTACCCCTCTTACCCTATGGTCTTGTCAATAGTTTCCATCTTATAAATAAATTTTAATAAAGAAGAAGAGAACAGCCATACATCACAGGTAAGTCTAATTCACTCTCCTGGGCAGAATTCTGAGATCCTAGAGGCAGAGGACAGCCAAGATAACAGCGGGAAAGATAGAGAAAGCCATTTGTCATGACAGTATGAACTTCTAATTCTGATCTCTACACATACCAGATACTCATAAACAATATTTATAGGGGACTTCCAGAGGCATGGCTAATGGAGTATGGAGAAAGACTTAAGTTGGCAATGGGAATAGCACACAGACTCCTGTTGTGTGGAGATGAGAAACTATACTCATGTGATAACACTTTTAAATCATTACTTCTGGGAGTCGGGCGGTAGTGCTGCATGTCAAGTGCTGGTGGCACAAAGCGCAAGGACCTTTGTAAGGATCCGGGCTCGAGTCCCCTGCTCCCCACCTGTGGGGGGTGGGGGTCGTGGTCACTTCGCATGTGGTGAAGCAGCCCCCAGTTCCCAACCTGCAAGGGGGTCACCTTACAAGCGTTGAAGCAGGTCTGCAGGTGTCTATCTTTCTCTCCCCCTCTCTGTCTTCCCCTCCTCTCTCGATTTCTCTCTGTCCTGTCCAACAACAACAGTTATAACAACAATAACAACCACAACAAGTGCAACAAAAGGGGAAAGATAGCCTTCAGGAACAGTGGATTCGTAGTGCTGGCACCGAGCCCCAGCGATAACCCTGGAGGCAATAAATGAATAAATTAATTAAATTAATAAAGGTACAAAACCACAGGTAGATGAACAGTATTTGGGATTAAAACAAAACCATATTTGCAGAGGGCAAAAAGCTATGGAAGGGTATGCCAAATTCTGAGAGACTATGTTGGGATGCATATGTTTGATTTTCCTTATTCACTCTGCATTTTACATTATTTAGGATTTGGCACATTAATAATAGAAACACTAATTGATAGTGAAGAGATAATAAAATGAGGGAAAGATTGCCTGGCATTAAAGACAATATGGTATTGTAACCTTCTTACCAGAGTTGCCCATGTAGTACTTGGCTTCTTGTTCCAAATTTCTAGTTCAATTTCCAGCCAGGAATCTCTATACACAGTAGCAAGGTCAATGCTTAATCAACTCTTACTCATCATAGTGAGAGCTGGGATGGCGTGGGCTCGTAGCAATCACTGTCTGTAAGAACAACCACTCTGTGACACGTTTTAGGACTAGGAATGAATCACTCAAAAATATATGTACTGGTGGAGCTTTACAGATAATTATGCCATTAAACAGGAGAAGTTATGTTATGTGGGGACCCAGCAATGGCAAAATTCAACTTTTATTCACAGAAGTTAAAAAGAATAAAAAATAATTATAATAATTCATTGAGGTGACTGAAAATGACAAGAAAGCACAGGTAAAGTCTAAGCTGGCGACATGATTTTGCTTTTTGAGACAGCTTCCTTTTTAAGGTCTTTAAAATGTTTATTCCGTTTCTGTATTCATTCCTGCTGCTGCTGTAACAAGTCATGATAAACTTACTTTTTAACAAATTATTTATTTTCCCTTTTGTTGCCCTTGTTTTTTATTGTTATTGTAATTATTATTGCTATTGTTATTGATGTCATTGTTATTGGATAGGACAGAGAGAAATGGAGAGAGGAGGGGAAGACAGAGAGGGGGAGAAAAAAGATAGACACCTGCAGACCTGCTTCACTGCCTGTGAAGTGACGCCCCTGCAGGTGGGGAACCCCAGGCTCGAACTAGGATCCTTACGCGGGTCCTTGAGCTTTGCTCCGCGTGCGCTTAACCCGCTGCACTTCCACCCAAGCTGTGGCACAGATGGGTAAGAGCGCATGTTTCCATGCACAAGGAAAAATAAGGGGTGGCAGTGCACCTGGTTGAGCGCACACGTTACTATGCACAAGGACCCAGGTTCAAGTCCCCGCTCCCCACCTGCAGGAGGAAAATTTCACAAGAGCTGAAGCAGTGCTGCAGATGTCTATCTCTCTTCAGCCCCTTCCTTCTCGATTTCTATCTGTCTTGTTCAATTAAATAAATAAACAGATGGGGCCGGGCGCTAGCGCAGCAGGTTAAGTGCATGTCACGCGAAGCGCAGGGACCGGCTTAAGGATCCCGGTTCAAGCCCCCAGCTTCCCACCCGCAGGGGAGTCGCTTCACAGGCGGTGAAGCAGGTCTGCAGGTGTCTGTCTTTCTCTCCCCCTCTGTCTTCCCCTCCTCTCTCCATTTCTCTCTCTGTCCTATCCAACAACAATGACAGCAATTGCAACAACAATGACGATAAACAACAAGGGCAACAAAAGGGGAAAAAATAGCTTCTAGAAGCAGTGGATTCGTACTGCAGACACTGAGCCCCAGTAATAACTATGGAGATAAATAAATAAATAGACTAAAAACAAATGATAATATTTTATAAAGAAAATTGGCCTTGAACAAAGGTTGAAGGGGATCCATTAGGGGAGAGGTATTCCAGCTCTTCACCGGTGGGTGAACTTACTGTTGTGAAATGCAGCCTTCTTGAAATATACAGAAACGTCAATCAACTACCTCGGCTTTTAAAAATAGTTCGCTTTGAGTCACTTTGAAAAGAACAAGTGCTGATCTGAAGATGCTCACGTAGATATAATAGAAATACTTCTTCCGTGAGACAGCTCCAGAGGTTAGTTTAAAGCTGGCTTTGCATCTTGCCACTTAATGTCTACAAGCACAGTGTCTCAGAAGAGTAGCCCCACAGGGGTGTACCTGATAGCATAAACTATTTTTAAAATTCTCTTTGTCTATTTATTTGAGAGAGATAGCCAGAAATCAAGAGGGAAGGGGGACAAAGGCAGAGAGACACCTGCAGCACTGCTTCACCACTTGTGAAACTTTCCCCCTGCAGGTGGGGACTGGGAGCTTGAACCTGGGTCCTTACTCACTATAACATGTGCACTCAGCCAGGTGCGCCATCACCTGGTCCCATAACATAAACTATTTAGGAAAAAGAAGTTCAGTTCAGCCAAGTAGTTATTTTGTTTCCTCTTAGCAACTAGAAACTAACAGTTCATATCTAGATCATAATTGATTAATGCTTTTGACCTTAACATTGTTGATTATTTAAAATTGGTTTAGACTGGAGATGGCACACCTGGCTGCGTGTACACATTACATGCTCAAGGACCCAGGTTCAAGTCCCTGGTCCATACCCAAAGGGGGAAGAATTCATGAATGGAGAAGCAGGGCTGCAGGTGTCTCTCTTTCTCTAGCCCTCTCTATCTCCCATTCCTCTCTCAGTTTTTCTCTGTCTCTAGCCAACAAAGTTTATAAAAAATAAGTTTGTTTAAGAACTAAAGGAACAGTCGGACAGTAGTGCAGTGGGTTAAATGCAGATGGTGCAAAGCACAAGGACCGGCGTAAGGATCTCAGTTTGAGCCCCCCGGCTCCCCACCTGCAGAGGAGTCACTTCACAAGCGGTGAAGCAGGTGTCTATCTTTCTCTGCCCCCCTGTCTTCCCCTCCTCTCTCCATTTCTCTCTGTCCTATCCAATAACAACAACATCAATAACAACAACAACTACAACAATAAAACAATAAGGACAACAAAAGTGAATAAATAAATATTTTTTAAAAAAACTAAAGGAGGGAGTCGTGCTGTAGAGCAGTGGGTTAAGCGCAGGAGGCACAAAGCACAAGGACCAGCATAAGGATCCCGGTTCGAGCCCTGGCTCCCCACCTGCAGGGGAGTCGCTTCACAGGCGGTGAAGCAGGTCTGCAGGTGTCTGTCTTTCTCTCCCCCTCTCTGTCTTCCCCTCCTCTCTCCATTTCTCTCTGTCCTATCCAACAGCAACAACAACAATAATAACTACAACAATAAAACAACAAGGGCAACAAAATGAAATAAATAAATAAAATAAATATTTAAAAAAAACTCAAGGAAAGAAGACTGACTAAATAAACATGTCTATAGTTGGCCTTGAATCAATACAGGAAAGGAGATGGATTGGATTGTTATAGATGAAAAAGCTGGGTCATGAATTGCAGACTGCGAGGACATGTGTGCATATAGACTCTATATGAAGTTTTTCTCCATTTTTCACATGCTTCACATTAAGTCTGATCATTACAAGATCAGACTCAAAAAAAAAGAAAGTGAAACTTCTCTGTGGTTAGGTTTTTGTTTTTGCCACCAGGATTATTGCTGGGACTTGGTGCCTGCACAACAAATTCACTACTTCCTACGGTCATTTTTTTCCTTTTTCCTCTACCCCACCTTCTTTTTACTTGATAAAATAGAGAAAAATTGAGAGGAGAGAGAAAGAGAGAAACCTGCAACACTTTCGTCACTTGTGAAAGGTCCCCCCTCCACAAGTGGGGGGCAGAGGATTGAACCTAGGTCCTTGCACATGGTAACATGTATGCTCAATCAAGTGTGCCTCTGCCCATCCCTGAATTCACTTTTTTTAAATGACTTCTCCTGTGTCTACACTGTAGACATCTACCGGTGGTTCATGAAGTTCTATCTAAATCTGAGTTTTCAGGCTTCCTGGACTCACCTTGCAAACATGGCCAAGCCCGTCTGTAGTGCTGGTGGTTTTCAGTCCCCTTCTGCAGCTTCCAGGCTACCTCTGGACAAACTCAGCCCACCTGCCAGCTGAAGATGTAAGACCCAAAGAAATCATAGCTGAAAAATATAAAAGCAACCTAAGTGCCCATGGATAAATGACTAGACAAAGAAGTTATGGGATATATGCTCAATGAAGTACTACTCAATAATTAAAAAAGACAAAATGGGGGAGTCTGGCTGTAGCACAGAGGGTTAAGCGCAGGTGGCGCAAAGCACAAGGACCAGCATAAGGATCCCGGTTCGAACCCCGGCTCCCCACCTACGGGGGGTCGCTTCACAGGTGGTGAAGCAGGTCTGCAGGTGTCTATCTTTCTCTGCCCTCTCTGTCTTCCCCTCCTCTCTCCATTTCTCTCTGTCCTATCCAACAATGACGACATCAATAACAATGATAATAATAACCACAACAATGGTAAAACAACCAGGGTAACAAAAGGGAAAAAATGGCCTCCAGGAGCAGTGGATTCATGGTGCAGGCACCTGGCCCCAGCAATTACCCTAGAGGCAAAAAAAAAAAAAGATAAGAACCATACATCACTCTGGTACATACACTACCAGGGATTGAACTGGGGGACCTCATGCTTGAGAGTCCAATGCTTTGTCCACTGTGCCACCTCCCGAACCACCAAAGGATTTTTAAGTTATCTGTGCACATGGAAAATAAAACTTAAATTAATTTTGCCATTTAAAACTCCTCTCCTGAAAAGAAATCCCCATGAATATTTTATCTTATATTTGCATAAAAAGGCAAACACCTTGTCATGAGACACATTGATTCAGTTGGCTCACATCAGTCATGACAGATGAGACGCTACCCCATTTATATCCAGAATGTGAGATTTGCCTGTGATTGAAATGTGATTAAGATCAAAAAGGTTGCCTTGCTAAGAATCCTGCTTCCTCAGAGAGAGTCACTTCAAGTTCTCCTCTAATGATTCCTCGGATTGTTTTTGGTGATGGAATGAAGCAAAAGGCACCCCCAGGGGCCCATGCCTTGTAAAAGTGCTCATGTAAAGACAGCTGTTCTCATGCTTCCAGGTGCAAAGACACTTGCCACTCTAGTGTATTCTGCGTTCCCTTTTGTCACCTCATCACTTGTCACCACTAAGTCTCAGAATCAAAAAAAAAGGAAGTAATTTCAGAGCCATATCTCCAAAGATGACATTGACCATTCCATGGTCGAAAAATTTAGAGAAATTATTTCATCTACAATCAGAGAGTAGATTGCATCCCACTTGGCTGAAATTCTCCTATTAAACTGCAAGTGATTCGCCTACTTGACCTGTTTGCATAACAGCAGGGCAGAATATGCTCCAGGTATAGCCACTCCAGCCCAAAGAGCAAGGAGGGGGAAAGGATGGAAATTCTCTTTCTGTCATTTTATTGGGGGCAGGGTTAGTTTACAGTACAGGTGTTGACACATGGGTATAATCACACTCTCACAGCCAACTCAGGCCATTTTTTTATTGTTGTAGTAGTTATTATTGTTGTTGTTAATGTCATTGTTAGATAAGAAAGAGAGAAATGGAGAGAGGAGGGCAATTCCTGGTGGCTGCTGTGGGATTCCCGATCAGTCTTCATCTCCTGGCCACTGGTTCCCCCACCTGTTAAATAGTAAGTGAAATAAACAATGCTTTTAATAAAAAATACTGGTCCCCAGTACACAATGCACTTTTAAAAAATCATTTTATTGAATGGCTAATGGCTTACAGTACAGTTGTTGACACATGGGTCAAATTTCTTATCTCACCGTAATAGGTATCTTCAAAACACTCTCACCTCCAATGCCATACATCAGAAAGAACAGTAACAACACCTGCTGGAGAGGTTATGGGGAAAGGAACATTTCCACACTGCTGGTGGGAATGCAAATTGGTTCAATCCTTGTGGAGAACAGTTTGGAGAATTCTCAGTATGCTAGAAATGAACATACCCTATGACCTGGCAACTCTTCTCCTGGAGATACACCCAAAGGAAACAAACACACACTCATACACAATGTAAATAAATAAATGAGTAAATAAAAACTCGCTGCCTCTGGTGTGATGATAAGTCTGCTAGATGTTGCTGATTAGGCAGTGGTTTCCTACCATTCACAGCCAATGAGTGCCATGCCCAGGTGAAGTATATTAGCCAGAGTGTAGGTACCCAAGTAAATTAACTATGACAGTGATGTGGTCTAGAGAAAATGAGGAGAGAGGAGGGAGAGAGAGAGGGAAAGAGACAGAGAGACAACTGCAGTCCTGCTTCACCACTCATGAAGCTTTCCCCTTACAGGTGAGGACCAGGGACTTGAACCCAGGTCCTTGCACATTGTAATGTGTGCACTTAAGCCTGTGTGCCACTGCCTGGTCTCCCACTAGGATTATTTTTAACCTGCTATTTTCACATCTTCCCAGCAGTGGAAAAGATCCCATCATGGTCTTACTCAATTCTGGGGCCACATGTTCATCCTGCCCCAGATGTGGAAGAAATCCAAAAGGCAGCCTGTGAAGAAAGAGGAGAAAGAAGGGAAGGAGGAGGGGGCAAGCAGGACAAGGAGGAAAAGGAAGAAGAGGAGGAAGAGGAAGAGGAGGAGGAGGAGGAGGAAGAAAAGGGCTTCTCAAAAGGTGCAAGGATCCTTCAGAGAATTTTCAACAAGTCATAAACATGTTGCCAAGAAACCCAGTTTGCTCCTCTTCCTCCTCTTCTTCCATTTCCTCCTCCCCCTCCTCAACCTCCTCCTCCTCTTCCTTTTCTTCCTTGTCCTGCTTGCCCCCTCCTCTCCTTCTTTCTTCTCTTTCTCCACAGGCTGCCTTTTGGATTTCTTCCACATCTCGGCTGGTACACAACCTCAAATTAAAATGCCAGCTGGGAGGCTGGCACACACAGACACGTGCCAGAGGCTCACGTGGAAGCAGTTAAGTGCTTCCATTGCTGAGAAGTTGCTGGGAACTAGTTAGAATGGCAGAACATAAATCCTCAGTATTTCTCAGAGGCAAAAAGCACAGCCTCTTGAGTTCTTAGAAGTGGTTGCTGGCTTTTTTTTTTTTTTATGTTAGTTAGCAAACAGTTGTCAGAATTGATGATGTAGTCGAAAGTGCGTCTGTAAAGAGGGAATGAATCTTTGTGACTTCTGCACACAACTGCTGTGTAAGCCTGTCCCTGGGAAGAGTATGGAGATGAAACAAGTATCCTCTCTGTTGTCTTTTTCTCAGACTAGTGACGGCTCTCACGGGAATTAGGTATGCTCAGTTCTGTTGCATTTTAACTGAAAGCTCTTTCGTTCTGGGGGACTGGAGAGATAGGACCAAGAATACAACAGACTTTCATGCCTGAGACTCCAAGGTTCCAGATTTAGTTCCTGACATCACCATAAGCCATAGATAAGCAGTATTCTGGTATGAAAGGAAGAAAGAAAGAAAGAAAGAAAGAAGAAGGAGAAGGAGAAGAAGGAGAAGAAGAAGAAGAAGAAGAAGAAGAAGAAGAAGAAGAAGACCTCTTTGTTCTGATAAAATATCCATAAATGTATTTTAAAAGGTCCAGAGTCACAGCATGTGATAGAAATGTGGCTTTTTCTATTCCAGATAGGCTGTAATTCAAAAAAAGGATTTTCCCCCCTCATCAGTCTACAGAAAAATATAAATTCATTTATATGCAAGTTCTACAGGACATCCTTTAAGCTTCTGCTACCACAGTGAAGACACATCTGGCTAATCAATTACACTGTTGAGCTGAATGACTTTGGCCAGGAAATCCTTGACTCCAGGACATATTTCTGACCCCTCCTCCCCTTAGGAATAATTCAGATAGATTTACATTACGACTAACAAATGCTGGTGGGTTTTTTGTTTGTTTATAGTCAATTTCTGAAAACTATTCTTTTAAAAAAAGATATTTTATTTTACTTTAATGAGAGGGATACAAAGAAAAAGACACAGAGAAAATGACCAGAGCACTGCTCAGTTCTGGTTTATGGTGAGGCTGGGGGGTTGAACCTGGGACCTTATGACCTCAAGCATGAAAGTCTTTTGCATAACCATTATGCTATCTCCCCAGCCCCTGCAAGCTATTCTTTTAATACTGGTTAACATGTCAAATTACGCCATTTTATTTTCTGCTTACTCACTATAACAAAGTCATTCCAAGCTAAAAACGTATGATTGGGAAAGAGATCTGCCTCCTTACTGAGAATTTTCTTTTTTAGTTTTATTCTTTTATCTTGTTTTATTGATGGGAGAGGGAGACATTTAGAGGGAAAGGGAGAAGAAAGAGGAAGAGGGAAAGAGAAACTCTTGCAGCCCCACTTTGCCACTCCTGAAACTTGCCCCCTGCAGGTGGGGACTGGGGGTTTGAACTCAGGTCTTCACACATGCTGATATGTGCATTCAACACAGTGTGCCATCGTCCAGTCCCCTTACAGAGAATTTGCATGTGTACACTGAGATCTGCTATTAAGTCACTTGGTGGTGGAGATTCTGAAAGAAGTGTCTAGTGATAGCTCAGATCCTGGATATAACTGTTTTATTGGCTGACTGATTATTACAATATCTTTGGCAAAGACTTGGTCATGTACTAAAGTCAGACATGAGCGTACTCTGTACTTTAGTGATTTTTGTCACCAAAGAATAAAAAATAATTTTTTTCAATATTAATCCCAGTCATTGGAATTATTTTTCTTTATTATTTTTACTAGTGATTTAATAATGATGAGCAAGATTGTAAATTAACAGGGGTACAGTTCCCACCACCAGACTTCTGTATCTCCATTCCCTCCACTGGCAGCTACAGCAGTTCTCCCAGGAAAACACATATGGGTTCACTATTTTTTTTTTTGGTTTATATCTTTCTAGTTTTTTTTTTATATATAAAAAGAAAACATTAATGTGATGATAACATTAACTATCGATTGTCTTTTTGAACCCTAAGACAGCAGGAACCTCACATCTTCACTATAGAGCCCCTACTTCCCCCAGTCCTGGAACCCTTGGATAGGGCCCACTTTCCCGTATGCATCTCCTAATCCAAACCAAATAATATTGCATCCGCCGATCACAACCTAACCAACGCAACGATTGCCACCTCAACATGCTTCAGCTCAGACTGTGTCCAGAGACTTCACGTGTGGAATGACAACCCTTCAGCTTCATTACTCGGATGAGACCTTTCCTTTTATAGTACACTCTAATTTCATCTCAGGTAGTTCACTTTCTAACAAAGTCTCATAACCTAGATATACACCAGTTTCTGTGAGAGAGAGCTTATGTTCACACGTATCCATAAACTACTGCAAAATATATCCCTAAAAGCAGAAGTACACTAGAGTTTGCAGTGAGTACCTCCCTAACACTTCCTCTCCACTATTCTAAGCTTGGGATCCATGATTGCTCAACAAATTGTTTGGCTTCGTATGTTAACTCTCTTTTCAATCACCAGGTTCCAGATGCCACCAGGATGCTGGCCAGGCTTCCCTGGATTGAAGACCCCACCAATGTGTCCTGGAGCTCAGCTTCCCCAGAGACACACCCTACTAGGGAAAGAGAGAGGCAGACTGGGAGTATGGACCAGCCAGTCAACGCCCATGTTCAGCGGGGAAGCAATTATAGAAGCCAGACCTTCTACCTTCTGCAACCCTCAACGACCCTGGGTCCATGCTCCCAGAGGGTTAGAGAATGGGAAAGCTATCATGGGAGGGGGTGGGTTATGGAGATTGGGTGGTGGGAATTGTGTGGAGGTGTACCCCTCCTACCTTATGTTTTTGTTCATTAATCCTTTCTTAAATAAAAAATTTAAAAATAAAGAAAACATTGAGAAAACCATAGAATAAAGAGGGGTACAACACCACACAATTCCCACCATCAGAATTCCATAGCCTATCCCCTCCCCTGATAGCTTTCCTGTTCTTTATCCCTCTGGGAGTATGGACCCAGGGTCACTATGGGGTGCAGAAGGTGGAAGGTCTGGCTTCTGTAATTGCTTCCCTGCTGAACATGGGTGTTGATAGGCTTATCCATACTCCCAGTTTGTCTCTCTCTTTCCCTGGTGGGCCGAGCTCTGGGGAAACAGGGCTCCAGAACACATTGGTGGGGTTGTCTGTCCAGGGAAGTTTGGTTGGCATCATGGTAGCATCTGGAACCGGTGGCTGAAAAAGAGTTAACATATAAAGTCAAACAAGTTGTTGAATCATCATGAACCTAAAGGCTGGAATAGTGCAGATGAAGATTTGGGGGGGGAGTGTCTCCATTTTGTAGATAGCTACTAGGCCTATTCTAGTTATATTCCAAAGGGCCCATGACAATACTAGTTGTTTTTTTTTCCCCTGAGCCTGAAATCTGATATGCAGGTGGATCCATAGACCAGGTCCCATGAGATTGGGCAGGTGGATCCATAGACCAGGTCCCAGGAGATTGGGCAGGTGGATCCATAGACCAGGTCCCAGGAGATTGGGCAGGTGGATCCATAGACCAGGTCCCAGGAGATTGGGCAGGTGGATCCATAGACCAGGTCCCAGGAGATTGGGCAGGTGGATCCATAGACCAGGTCCCAGGAGATAGAGCATATGTTCACGTGTATCCATAAATTAGGGCAAAATATGTACCTGAAAGCAAAAGTACACAATAGTCTACAGTGAGTCAGTATATGCAGCAATCAAGTAGAAAGACCTAAAAAGACACCATAAAGTTCCTAATGAAACAGTGTCTACTTAGGCTTAGATACCCTCCTCACCTACTTCCTATTACAGTTCCCTCATTCACTCCAAAGCTAACCTTATCAAAGTAAGGACTACAAAAGCTGAATAAGGGCAAGAGACTGGCATACTTTAATGATGACTCTTTAGTCACTATCAGGCCACCCCATCCGCTGGGGCCCTAGTTGGGGAGTCCTGAGATTCCCAAACAGACATGATGGGCCTAGACCTCAAATGAATCCCTCTCTCCATTGTTACTGGTCATCTCTATCAGTAACAACACAATAGACCCCTTTATGGGCCCCCATAGGACCTTGCCCTCAACATGAATCAACAACGGTAGCGAATGTTCCATCCTCTGAAGGGAGGCTGGACAACATACTCTAAGCTACACCTGAGGATGGGTGCTGAAATTCGGTTGACTACTATTTTTATAACTATCTGTCTATATTTATATATATTTGCCAATTTTTTCATGGTCCCCTTTTCTTTTCCTTTCTAAGTCACACCTACACTTATTACAACTGCTGAATGTCCTTCCTTTTTTCCTCTCCTCTCTCCAAGTCCTGATGGAGGTAGGTTCAGAGTTCTCTGGTCATCTTTCCCCTAGTGTTTCTCCCCAATTGGGAGTATGGACTAAAATTCTTTATGTGTTGCAGAAGGTGGAGGGTCTGGCTTCTGTAATTACTTCTCCTCTGGACATGGGCGTTGGCAGGTAGATCCATACCCCAGCCTGCTTCTATGTTTCTCTAGTGGGGTAGGGCTCTGAAGAAGTAAGTTTCCAGAACACATTGGTGAGGTCTTCTAGCCATGGAGTCCAGGATGGAATCACTATAGTGTCTGCAACTTGGTGGCTAAAAGGTGGCAAGATACAAAGTGGGACAAAATGATTAATGAACAGGAACCAAAAAGGAGGAATACAGTAGATGAGAAGAGTTATCTTAGAGTGAAAAGAACTAAGGAAGTGTATTTTAGGTATGTTCCTAAGGGCCTTATGATATTTTTTAAACTCTCTTTTTAAAATTTTTTATCTGTATTTATTGATTGGAAAGAGACTGTCAGAAATCAAGAGGGTAGGGGAAGGGAGAGAGACAGAGAGACACGGTAGTCCTGCTTTACCATTTGTGAAGCTTCCTCCCCTGCAGGTGGGGACCAGGGGCTTGAACCCAGGACCTTGTACACTGAAATGTGTGCTTTTAACAAGGTGTGCCATGGCCTGGCCCTGGGGCCTATGATTTTTATAGGTTTTGCTTGAGTTGGATAACTAACATGAAATTGGACAAAAATATTGTTTGAGAAGATGGTGTCTGAGTTGAGAAAAGGGCTAGAAAGTTGAATTAGGGCAGAGAATAGCTCCCAATCTTTAAGAAAATCTATGAATGAAATTAACTGTTTACCCTATCCATCTGACCCAGGACCCATATATATATATTTCTATTTACCACAGGACAGGCATTGAAATTCCATCAAATCCTTCAGACATGTGAGCATGCCCCAACATGCCCATAATAACACTACTTACAACAGTCAAGAAAAAGTGAAGATAGCTATAAGATCTGTGGATAACAGATGGGTAAACTGAGTCACACAAAGGAATGCTGCACAACAATACAGGCACTACAGGGATGAATCACGCAGACAGTGCTGAGTGAGATGTGTCAGATGCAGGGAGTCGAGAAATAGCTCAAACTGGGGAGATGGGACTTACATACCTGAGGCTCCTGGTTCTGTCCCTGGTGTCACATTTACTGGATAGTGCTCTGGCTTCTGTCTCTCTTTCTCTCTCTCTCCCTCTCGCTCTTGACCTGTCTCTTCTCTCTCTCTTCTTCATCTCTCTCTCTCTCTCTTCATCTCTCTCACTCATGCCATATGGAATAAACAAAACAATCCTTTCATAAAAGCAAAGTTAGAGGCAAGGATAGCATAAAGGCTATACAACAGACTTTTATGCCTGAGGCACCAGAGTTTATGCACTACCATAAACCAGAGCTGAGCAGTGCTCTGTTAACAAAAAAAAATCAAACACAGAAAGAAGACATATCATTTGAATCTTCATGTATAACAAAGCTCAAAGGTCCCTCCTCTAACATCACAGTTGTTACCTGGCCTACGTATTTTGCCCTTCGTTTTTCCATAAATGAATTATATTACACCTATGCGCACAAAAATATATATTTTTAGAGAAAATGCCCAAGAAGGAACTAAAGTCCATGTAGATGGTCTTCATTCTCAAGTAATTTGGAGTAAGCACCAACTTCACCTATATTCCTTCCCTCCCTTAAGCCTGGGTATATGAGGCCACGGGTGAACAGCAAAAAAGGAGAGAGGCTCTCTCATGGCCCTAAACCAATCCAGCTCCCAAGCTCTGAGTACCACCTATGAAAGACACCTTGTCTTGAACTCTGAAGTTTTAAGTTCCATGTGACCAGCCTCCTAAGGTGTTTGACTTGATGAACAAATTGCCTTGCCAAGAAAGCGTCAAAATTCTATCAAGCTTAATTATCCAATTTCTGTCTATAAATGACATGCCTCCGGTACCAGGTGAGACCCACCCATGCGCTAATAGAATATGACAGCTGCCTCACCAACAAAGCCTCCCCCACCTTTGGATCTCATCAGAGGTGAGTGCCTGCTGCTTGCAGAGCCTTGACAGCCTTGGGAGTGATGGGTTGACAAAAGTGAATCCATTGATGTCCCAATTCAGAGACAATGTGACTGCCCAGGCTCACCCAAGGTGAGATGTGCCCCCACCTTATGCCCCCCGTGGCTGTATGAGGGGTATCAGGTAGAAGGCACAGCTCCATAAGGGACAGATCTAATTTGCAACCCTTCCTCATTTCTTTTCTCCTTGGACACAAAATGGCTGAAAAGTCAAGTTCCTGGGTTATTGTAGAAATAAAAGTTCTTTTTAAAGTTTTTTATTCTCTTTATTTATATATTGGATAGAGAAAGCCAGAAGAGAAGGAAGGGGTAGATAGCATAATGGTTATGCAAAGAAACTCTTATGCCTGGGGCTCCAAAGTCCCAGGTTCAATCCCTCCACACCACCATAAATCAGAGTTGATCAGTGCTCTGGTTAAAATAAATAAACAAATAAATAAATAAAATTTAAAAGTAGAAATACAGAGGCAAAGACACAATAGAAATAGACCAGAACACTACTCAATTCTGGTTTATGGTGGTGCTGGGGATTGAATCTGTGATCTCTTCTTCTTCTTCTTCTTCTTCTTCTTCTTCTTCTTCTTCTTCTTCTTCTTCTTCTTCTTCTTCTTCTTCTTCTAGCATTTGCCCTTCTTCCGTAGCCAGTCAACAGCGTCAGGTTGAGCCTGATGTAAAGTTTCGAGACCTCCTTTGAATCTGGAGAGGTGGCAGTCGTTGACTATGTGGGTCATAGTCTGTCTGGAGCCGCAGGGGCAGTTCGGGTCGTCTCTGGCTCCCCAGTGATGGAACATAGCGGCGCACCGGCCATGGCCTGTTCGATAGAGATTGAGGAGGGCCCGATCATAACGTGCTAGGTCAAAGCCGGGTTGACACTTGCAGGGGTCTGTGATGAGGTGTTTGTTCTTTACCTCAGCTGACTGCCAACTCTGTTTCCAAGAGTCTGGAACAGAGAAGTTCAGTGTAGGCGTAGGGGACCAGATTGAGTGACGAGACGTCAAGCGTTGGACAGGGTGGGCGAAGATATCCGCGTATATTGGCAGGTCCGGTCGAGCGTAGACGTGGGAAATGAACTTAGATGATGCCTCATCCCGATGAATATCTGGCGGGGCGATGTTGCTAAGAACTGGCAGCCATGGAACCGGGGTGGAATGGATGGTTCCAGAAATTATCCTCATGGAGAAATATAATTTGGAATCGACCAAGTGGACATGGGGGCTACGGAACCATCCTGGGGCACAGTATTCTGCAGTGGAATAGCATAATGCCAGAGATGATGATCGTAGTGTGGAAGCGCTCGCACCCCATGAGGAGCTGGCCAGTCTTGCAATGATGTTATTCCTTGCGCCCACCTTTGCTGCAGTTTTTATGAGATGTTCGTGAAATGACAGAGTAACGCCAAGATAGACTGGCTGGGCTTCATGCCGGATTCTCGTATCGCCAAGCTGCACATTAAGCTCACGCGAGGCTGAGGCATGGTGTAGATGGAAAACAGATGATACCGTTTTTGCAGTGCTAGGGATTAGTCTCCATTTTTTACAGTAATCAGATATCAGAGACATGTCTTTCTTGAGTGTTTCCTCGGGGATGTTGAACTTGGATGCCTGAGTTGCACAGCAGATGTCATCGGCGTAGATGAACTTCCTTGAAGAAGTTTCTGGGAGGTCATTGATGTAAATATTAAATAGCATAGGAGCCAGAACAGAGCCCTGGGGGAGGCCACTTGAGACAAGTCTCCATCTGTGATCTCTGAGACTCTGGCATGAAAATCCTTTGCATAACCATAATGCTGTCTCCCAAGCCCTGAAACTAAAGTTCTTTTGAAAGTGGCTAAAATACATTCTTTCTAATAGACTTAGATTAGAGACAGGAAATAACTGTATAATGGAAACAAAAAGGAACAGGTTCCTCCCACCCCAACTGCCCTAGCCCACACCCCCAACCTCTCATTATATCTACATTTGTTTCCTGCAGAGGAAAATTCCAGAAGAAATAAGAATCTAAATTAATCACTATTACATAGCTCCTATTCTCCAGAAACTTTTATGGGAGTAGAAGGTATTGATTAAATCTGAGATAGTTCTATAGGATAGTTGGGTGAAAATGCCTGTTTCATTTATTTTTTTACTAGTATTATCCATTATCCAAACCACCTTTAAAGTAATTTAAAAAGCTTCTGATGGGCTTTTCTGGGGGATTAACAAAAAGGAGTAGTTTTATTACAACTCAGGCTTATTTAGGTGCAAATGAAGGAACTGTGACAGCAAAATAGGCAAAGAAGGGAAGAGGTGCTAGCCACACCCCAGAGTCCTTTACTTTGGTGCGATATACCAGACCCGGGCCAATTTCTGCTCTGTGTTTATTGTTCAACTATCTGGGTTTTTATGTAATTGGGTTCATTTCATTGAAGATGCCTTTAAAATTTAGATGGAAGAGAGTTCTGCCAATATTTTCCTCTAAGTATTTGATAGTTACTGGTCTAACATACAGGGGGTGTTGAAATGCCCTACTATTACTGTGTTGCAGTTAATACATTGCTGTGGCTTTTTCAGTAGATGTTTGATGTATTTAAATGGACTCTTCTTGAGTGTATATATGTTGATAATCATTAAGTCCTCTTGACTGACTGATCCTCTAAGCATTAAGTAATGTCTATCCTTATTTTTAAAATTTTATTTATTTTAAGGTCTATCATTTTAGCTTGAGAATAGCTGTTCCTGACCTTTTTTTGTGGTCTATTAGCTTATATGGTAGTTTTCCATCCTTTCACTTTGAGTCTGTGTTTGTCTTGTTGAGTTAGGTGGAATTCCTGCAAACAACATATGATTGGGTTGGGTTTTCTGGTCCATCTTCCTACTCTATGCCTTTTAACAGGTGAATTCAGGCCATTGACATTTATTGATATTATAGAATAAAGATATTTTAATGCAATTATTCCAAAATTTTAGAGTGTTCTGATATATGGCATGTTTATGATGATGTGATTATTTATAAGAGACCTTTCAGAACTTCTTGCAGGGCAGGCTTGATGATAGTTGATTCTTCAACTGTTGCTTGTCTGAGAAGGTTTTTATGCCTCCATATAGTCTGAATGACAGTCTATCAGGATATAGTAGTCTTGGTTGAAAGCCTTTCTCATTGAGAGCTTGATATATATCTTGCCATTCTCATGTTTGTGTGGAGAAATTAGCTGCTAATCTTATGGGGTTTCCTCTGTAAGTGACTCTTTGCTTTTCTTTTGCAGCATTCAAGATCCTTTCCCTATTCTTATTCCTTTCCATTCTAAATATGATGTGTCTTGGTGCCTTTATATCTGGGTTAATTCTGTTTGGGACGTTTTGAGCTTCTTGAACCTTTATATCTTTTATATTGTCTAGAGTAGGGAACTTCTCAGCTATTATATCCTGTAGAATGTTTTCTTCCCCCTCCCTCTCTTTCTCCCTTTGGCAAGCCAATAATGAGCATATTACTTATTTTAAGGTCATCCCATATGTCTCTGTTGTTGTTTTCAGTATCTCTTAATCTCTTTTTGAGATCTTTAACTTCTTTCTTAGTTTTATCCCCTCTGTTGTTTTCTGTAGGCCAGCTATTTTTGTTACCCTGTTATGATACTGTATTAGCTTGTTTAGCTAGTTGTGCTCTTAGCTCAGCTATTTCAGTTTTCAGCTTTCTAATTACCTCGAGATAGTGTTTTCTTTCAGAGTCTCATTTGCTGTTGCCCCATTTCTGATATTACTTTCAAGCTCTTTTCTCACTCCAGTGACTAACACTTCAATTAATTTTTGGATACTGTCCTTATTCTTATGTGCTTCTACCTTTTGGGGGCTTTTATCTGGGCTTTTATCTTGATTCATTTCTCCAATGTTTCTTCTTGGTTTAACTATTTATATGGTGTGTTATGAGGTCCCTCTCTCAGTACTATTCAATCTATGAATCACACTTGCCTGGATTGACCTGTGTATAAGTACTAAACTTAAAGAGTTCACGGTTATGGAAATTTACAGTTGTTTCAATGTTGTCTCAATCCTTGAGGTGAATCATGGTGGCTGTTAAAATCTCTTGTTCTTTATCTTCCCCATAGGCTATGGGAGCCTGCAGAATTTTTAACTATAAGTAGATTTTTCCCCTTCTAATCTAGAGATAAGACAGGGTGGGGGAGAGATAGAACAACGGGTATGCAAAGAGACTCCCACACCTCAAGGGTCCAAAGCTCCAGGTCCAATTCAGCTTCTCTGACAGCATTCAGATCCAAGAAGTGCAGCAGTCCCTGGCCCTGTTTCTAAACAATTCCTGTTTGTCCTCTCTCAGTTCTGAGGCAATTATTCAGTGTGTCTCCGAATTCCTTAGGAGAACAATGTGGAAAGACTGTCACTATACAGCCCCACTTCCAGGACACTGGGAGTGTATGTCTTCTTCTGAGTTGCCCGATCAGTTCTCTGCCCCTGATGTCAGCACAAGGCCTCCCCACTGCTGCTCCAGCCTCCAGGGACAGTAGCAATGGAGACTCACAGTTGCATTTAGTGAGTCCTAGGGGATCCTCTCCTCCCATCAGCAGTTTATTTGTTAGTAAAACTCAGACCAGAGGTGGTGCCTCAACTGGCAAACTGCAGGACTGTTACCAATCACTCCCGAGTAGATATGGGCTTTCAGCCCCAGGAATTTCTCCTTAGGCCCCTCTCTGTCCATGAACCACACAGTTTGCACTCACCTGTGACTTGGTGGGTTCCCAAAGTATTCTGTCTTGTCTTGTGTTCTCATGTGATCTTCTTTGTTATTCTTAGTTGACTGGGAGAAAAGAAAGATGCAGCTGCTGCTACTCTGTAGCCCCGCCTCCAGAAATCTCCTCAACTACTATGTTGTACTGTCAACTGTAACAATTAACCCCCCCCAATAAAGGGGGGTAATTGAACAATTGCAAAGAATATATAATTTGGGGTTTAAAATTTTTTTTTTATTTATGATGAGGACTTTTTGAAATGTAAGGACTGGGGGAAGAATTAGTGGGTAATTTCATAGAGCTAAATCAAAGGAAAGGACGAAACCTTTGCTTTCCCCAGCCATATGATTACTGGGAAAGAAAAGGGAAATGCCAAGTATGGCAAATGGAAAGCCATAAATTCTCCAAACTAGTGGTTCTCTAAGTTTGACAGCCTCAGCATTTTAATTTTCAACTGGGAGCTTTTTTAAAAACTAAGTTCTCAGGGCTGGGTGGCATACCTGGCAGAGTGCATGTTGACATGCACAAAGACCCAGGTTCAAGTTCCCAGTTCCTAACTTCAGGGGAGAAGCTTCAAGAGTAGTGAAGTAGGGAGTCGGGCGGTGGCACAGTGGGTTAAGCGCACGTGGCGCAAAGCGCAGGGACCCGCGTAAGGATCCCGGTTCAAGCTCCCGGCTCCCCACCTGCAGGGGAGTCGCTTCACGGGCGGTGAAGCGGGTCTGCAGGTGTCTGTCTTTCTCTCCCCTCTCTCTGTCTTCCCCTCCTCTCTCCATTTCTCTCTGTCCTATCCAACAACAAAGCAACATCAACAATGGCAATAATAACCGCAACGAGGCTGCAACAACTAGGGCAACAAAAAGGGGGAAAAATGGCCTCCAGGAGCGGTGGATTCATGGTGCAGGCACCGAGCCCAGCAATAACCCTGGAGGAAAAAACAAAAAAAGAGTAGTGAAGTAGTGCTGAAGGTATCTCTCTCTCTCTCTTTCTGTCTCTCCCTTCCTTCTCAATTTCTCTCTGTCTCTATGCTAAGTAAATAAACAATCCAGTTCCCCTCCCCACTTCAGACCTACCTAATCTGAATTTAACCCTTTCTCTTTCTCTCTTTCTTCCTTTCTTTTTTTCTTTCTTTCTTTTTTTCAGCTGATTCTATGTCTCTAGGGTTTCACTATTCTGGATCAACTTTTTCAGCTAGGAAGAGAGAAACAGAATGTGCAGGAAGGAAAATACTACAGCACTGAAGCTTCTTTAATGTTATAGGGTCAGGCTTTAGCCTAACTACGTACACATAATAATGCACGTGTATTATTATTCAGATGAGCTATTTTGCTAGCCTTAGAACTTTTAAATATCCCAGGGTTATTTTTTTAAAACCCTGACTCTCACTCTCTTTTTTTGACTGCCTTTTCTTCATGTAAAAGTAGCTACTAACACCTTTGGAAGTCTTTCCAGTCATTTTGGGGGTAATTGTGTGCATAGACCCTGTCCTCTAAACCAACTGTATGATTTCACTAATGCAAAAGAATCAGGCCTCACCTTCCTGTGTGTCCTTAGGCTGCCCAGTGTGAACTGGGTCATTTCTGTGACTCACCAACCTGACTTTCCAGTAGCTGGTGGAAGACAAAGGAAAATTACCTGATGCAATTTCCCCTCCAGCAATAGCTTGTCTCATCTTTAATTAATTGCTCCTTCCTCACGGAAACTATTACTCTAAAACTCTAAAGCAGGATCCCCTGTCCCTCTGTGAGAGAAAAAAGAACTCTTTCCCTCTCCTAGAACACTTCAGCCAGCTTGCAGGTGGCCAGGGGCTTGATGAGGAGAGGGCAAGGACATTGGGCTGGGCGTGAGGGTGAGGGGAGGTTGTAGGAAAACCCAGAGCAAGTCAGGGGCGGGGAACCATGAGCAGATCCCTCAGGGGAAGCAGACCCAGAAGCTGCAGCACCAACAGACTTGTCTGACTAGGGCTCTATGTAAAACAGTTTGAGCACCTTTGTAAAGTGACTCAAATGAATGAAGCAGCAGCACATGAGAAGAGACATTTAGCTCCAGCTGCATTTTGCTCCTTGTTCCAGATCATCACACGACAATTAGAAACTGGACACAGGTTCATGATTCAATGCGGAGAGTAACAATGTCAAGGAAGAACACATAGAAATTCTACATTCTTTTCAGATAATTGTGGTGACTATTCAAACAGGTAGAGAACCCAAAGCATTTGTGAAGCCAAGAACTGCTTTGGGAAACTGAGGTGGGAGGAGAGAGAGATTTAATTTTACAGATAGCTTTATTCCCACAAAGAAGGACAGACAGGGGCCAGGTGGTGGCGCACCTGGTGAGCACACATGTTACGGGGGAAAGCTTCACGAGTGTTGAAGCAATGCTGCAGGTGTCTCTCACTCTGTCTCCTCCTTCCCTCTAAATTTCTGACTGCTTCTATCCAATAAATAAATAAAGATAATAAAATTTTAAAAAAAAGACAGGCATAGACCTGGAAGTAAGAAGCTAGGTTCTGCTTCCAACTCTCTGTTGGGAAATCCCAGAATGAATTTGGACAATAGTCTATACTTCCCAAAGCCCCTCACACACATGAAAGCCCAGGATTCCCAACCTCAAAGGCTAAAGCCAGAGTCAAGCAGAAGGCAAAGCAGCACCCTGTCCAAGTGAGTTATTTCACCAGCCCTTGTGAGATTTTGATAGACAAGAAACCCATGGAGTAAGATCAAGAACACCTACACGAGATGGGTAATCTCGAACTATTTTTGCATAAAGTAATTTTCACTGGACTTGACAACATTCCAATTTATCAAATCAAGAGGGAGCTTGGCTCCCACCCCCCACACCTCAGGCTTCTGACATTGAAAGGGAATGGCACCCCTTACAAGTGCAGGACCAGGCTTTGAGCCCCCTTTGCACTCCTGTATGGGGGACATTTCATGAGCAGTGAAGCAGGCCTACAGATCTCTCTTTCCCCCTTTCTCTCTATCTCCCTTTCCCCTCTCAGTTTCTCTCTGTCCTATCCAATAAAATAGAAAGGAAGGGGGAAAAGACCATTGGGAATGGTAGATTCATAATGCCCACACTAACCCCCAAATCTAACCTTGGTGGCAAGTAATAAAATAAATAAACAAACAAATAAATACTAAAAAGAAAGGAAATGGCAGAAGCTAAATGGGTAGAAAGGCAGAGAAATGAGACTGGGGAAGTTACATGAGTATCCAACAAAGTTGCTGATTCTGCACTGGGCGTGTGGGGGAAGGAAGTCAGTGGCATGAAGAGAGTGGCTGGATAAGAACAAGGCTGCTCAGTATCCCCTGTGTGGGCAGAGGAGCCGGACAGCATCTGTGAGGACAGGATGGCAGGGGAGCAGGCACTGGCAGGTAGCTTAGCAACAAGAGGGGAGGAGCCAAGGGCAAACTGAGGGGTAGAAGCCAGAAGCAATTAAAGATGGTCCGACTGTAGCCAGCACCGTGCACCAGCCATCTGTTGGCAGAGGGCTTTTTCAGGTCACAGGACCACAGCTGGCACACAGCAAATTGCCCTCAGCCCAGCGGTAGCAAGACCCAGAGCTGACCAAGTCAAAGATCACGCACCTTGAAGCAGACCTTGGTCAATGTTCAAACTGGAAACCAGTGACCTTTAAGAAAAAAGAAAAATTAGCACAGCTATATACAAGATACTGGGTACTGTACAGCAAACCATAACAAAGGGACTTTTCAAAGTTAACCCAATTAACAAATAATGTGATGATAATATTAACTATTGATTGTCTTTTTGAACCCTAAGACAGCAGGAACCTCACATCTTCACTATAGAGCCCCTACTTCCCCCAGTCCTGGCACCCTTGGATAGGGCTCACTTTCCCGTATGCTTCTCCCAATCCATACCAAATAATATTGCATCCGCCGATCACAACCTAACCAAAGCAACGATTGCCATCTCAACATGCTTCACCTCAGTGTGTATCCAGAGACTTCACGTGTGGAATGACAACCCTTCAGCTTCATTACTCAGGTGAGACCTTTCCTTTTATAGTACACTCTAATTTCATCTCAGGTAGTTCACTTTCTAACAAAGTCCCATAACCTAGACATACACCAGTTTCTGTGAGAGAGAGCGTATGTGCACACGTATCCATAAACTACTGCAAAATATATACCTGAAAGCAGGATTACACTAGAGTTTGCAGTGAGTACCTCCCTAACACTTCCTCTCCACTATTCCAATCTTGGGATCCATGATTGCTCAACAAATTGTTTGGCTTCGTATGTTAACTCTCTTTTCAATCACCAGGTTCCAGATGCCACCAGGATGCTGGCCAGGCTTCCCTGGATTGAAGACCCCACCAATGTGTCCTGGAGCTCAGCTTCCCCAGAGACACACCTTACTAGGGAAAGAGAGAGGCAGACTGGGAGTATGGACCGACCAGTCAACGCCCATGTTCAGCGGGGAAGCAATTACAGAAGCCAGACCCTCTACCTTCTGCAACCCTCAACGACCCTGGGTCCATGCTCCCAGAGGGCTAGAGAATGGGAAGGCTATCATGGGAGAGGGTGGGTTATGGGGATTGGGTGGTGGGAATTGTGTGGAGTTGTACCCCTCCTACCTTATGCTTTTGTTCACTAATCCTTTCTTAAATTAAAAATTTAAAAAAAAAAAAAAAAGAAAAAAGAAAAATACATAAGATAAGCACTGGTGTGATACACAGCCATGATTCCTAGGATGCAAGGGGGAGGGGTGAGGTTGAGGGGTCCAACAAGCAACATCCTCTTCCATCCTCACACGCAGCCTAACAGCCAGATCCCACCATCCCACCGGCACGAGTGGAAATACAGAGTCTGTGAGGGTTCTTGAGAAGCTTCCAAGATCATTAAATAGTTTGAAATTTCCTACCCCAGAAATGAGGACGTGTCTAGGCTCTCCAAATCAACCTCAGACAGTGGTTCTCACAGCCTCATCAGGGACCAGCAGAATCAGCATGACCTTGGGATGTCTTAGGAGTGTATATTTCTGTGGCCAGGTGGTGTTGCACCTAGTGGAGCACACACATTGCAAATGTGCAAGGACCCAAGTTCAAGCCCCCGTCCCCATCTGCAGTGGGCTTCATGAGCAGTAAAGCAGTGCTGCAGATATTTCTCTTTCTCTCCCCTCTCTGCCCCTACGAAGGGAACAGTTCCTTTTGCGTAATCATTAGGTTGGCTCCCCAGCTCTGACCTAACTTCTATATGATAATTGCAGTATAAACTTTGGATGTCTTTCAGACCTGCCTATAAATGTCATTTTTCAGCTCAGGCTGACTTGTATAGCTCAGCAACTATAGCTACGATCTAAACCGAATGTGTTGGGGTGGAAGGGAAAAACTCTGGGGTGGGTGGGGTGGGGGGTGTTTCAGGTCCTGGAACCTGATGGCAGAGGACCTAGCAGGGGTTGTATTGTTATGTGGAAAACTGGGAAATGTTATACATGCACAAACTATTGTATTTACTGCTGACTGTAAAACAGGAATCCCCTAATAAACATAAATAAATAAATAAACTGAATGCTTTGGGGACTGGGTGGTGGCACACCCAGCTAAGTACATATGTTACCATGTACAAGGACCCAGGTTCAAGTCCCTGGTCTCCACCTGCAGGGGGAAAGCTTCACAAGTGGTGAAACAGGGCTGCAGGTGTCTCTCTGTCTCTCACCCTCTGTATACCCCCCTTCTTCTCTCTCTACCCAATAAATAAATAAATATAATAAAAATATTTTTAAAAATGAAATAAACGGAATGCTTTACCCATGTAACACGTTACTCACTTCCAAGCACTATGAATTTCAGAGCTCTTCATCTCCAAGGAATGTTAATGGTTCTAACAGTGATGGTCTATGAGAAAAAGTCAAACTGGAACAAATGCAGTGAGTTTGCTTTAACAATTAGGTTAGAAAAAATACAGAGAGACAGATAGATACAAATCATATTCACTTCACATCAGCTCCAAGTTATTTGGAAAACTGAGTAGATGAAAGAGTGAGGAGCAAATCATTATTCTGGGATCCTAAAAATCTACTACCTTGAATAGAAACAAACAAACAAACAAAAACCCTTTTTTTCCCTATATTTAATGAAAAGTCTGAACCCTCCTTTTTTGCAACTTTGGCGAAAGAGTATTTCAGAAGCAGCAACATCAAGCCTAATTCATTCACCACAAGAGCCTGAGATTACATTATATTTCTGCTAAATTTGTCACCTAATGAGACTGACTCTGGGTAAAAATCAAGTGTATCCTCCTGCTATCTTTAGCTCTTGCTTGATAAGGGAGAATCTGTCTCTTGCATTTCTAAACAGTCAAAAGCCCCTCAGCTGCGTGTAAAATTGTACACAAGTTTTCTCTAGCATTTTCTCAGACTCAGCACTGCATGGTAACATCAGCAAAGATAACCAAGGACCTGGTTAGGGATGTGAGCAGATAGTCTAATAGAGCATTGATGTTCCTGGCCCAAGGAGGTGACTACTCTTGGCCTAGCCCTCAAACTGTCTTTGTCGGCAAGGCTTTTCCTTAGTAGTAAAGTTTGCAAAGACAAAAGTCATAACAAAATGTTAGCAATGAAATACTCACCCCTCCCTTTTCTTCTGTAGGGATCTCATTTAAAAAAGTTTCTGGATCTTGGAGCATTGGGGATTGCTTATGCAGGAGGGTGTCTGCTCTGCCACGTATCTAACCCTGGTGTGAGCCCCTGGCACACCATGGGCGAGTACTGAGGCAGTGGAGGAAGCCGCAGTGCTGTGGTATCTCTTCCATAGAAAAAATTAATTAATTAAAAGCTGTGTCTGGGATTTATTTTAATCAGGCATGATAAGTAAGACACAGACATGGAAACTGTTGTTACAAAAGAAGGTGATTTGACTCACAGGGATATGAGAGAGAAGAAGGGATTCTTATTTGAAGAAACTTTGGTTGAGGAGATTTCCCCAGACTAAAGAAGGAGACAGAACTCCCTACACCCCTCCGCACACACATATCCTAGAAATCCCAAAGATCTCCAGGAAAAACAATTCAAAACTTAAATTCACCAAAGCACATACTAGCTAAAGCAACAAAGATCAAAGATAATCCTGAAGGTTGCAAATGAAGAACTAAAAGCCACTTACAGGATAAATCCCATAAGACTAACAGCTGGCTTCTCAGTGAAAACTCTGAAGATTGGAAAGAACTGGAAGAAGGCCATCAAAATAGCTCGCTTAGTGCACCTGCTTAAATTTTTTTTATTTAATTATTAGAGACAGAGAAATTGAGAGTAGAGAGGGGATATAGGTAAGGAAAGAGACAGAGAGATATCTGTGGCCCTAATTCACCACTCATGAAGCTTTCCCTCTGCAGGTGGGGACCAGGGGCTTGAACCCAGCTCCTTTCACACTGTAATATGTGCGCTTACCGGGTATGCCACCGCCTGGCCGATGTACTTGCTTTGTCAAACACACAACCCAGGTTTGAGCCCAGTCCCCATCACAGCTATGGAATTTTTAATGTCGTGGTGCCTTTCTCTTTGTTTCTCTAACTGTCTCTCTGATTCTCTTCCTCTGAAAATGTCACCCTGGAGTAGTGAAGCTCCAGTGATGACAACAACAAAAATAAATAAGTAGATAAAAAAAAGAAAAGAAAAGAAAAGAAAAGAAGAAAGAGGAAAAAAGAAAGGACTAGGAGGATATATTCAAAATTCTGAGTGGAAACACCTCATCCTGCTAGGTTATCCATCAGGCTTGAAGGAAGCATGAAGAGATACAGATGAGCAACTGCTAAAGGAATTCAAATCTGATCTACAAGAAATTTCGATGGGACTCATATGAAATGACCTCACCACAGAAGGAAAACAAAGTCAGAGGAAACTAAATCCCAAGTATGACTATGGACTCAGAAGAACGAAGGCTAAGAACGGATTAGGGGTGGGTGTAAGGGTAACCAAGATCCAGTGAACTTTGGTGGAGGGCTGTTGGGGTAATGGTGAGGCAATGTGTTTTAAGGAGCTGGGAAATTATACTTTTAAAATAGGTATAGACTTGTTCATCAAGATTCTCTCAAAAAAAAAAAACATCTATTTTCAATTTAAGAAACAAGACATTCAGATGGTAACCCACATGTTTTAAAAAAAAAAAAAAAAAAAAGGTCCCCTTCACTGTTTTCTCTTTCTTTTATTTTTTTTTTTCTTGCCGCCAGGATTATCGCTGGGGCTCGGTGTCTGTACTACAAATCCACTGCTCCTAGAGGCCATTTTTCCCATTTTTGTTGCCCTTGTTGTTGTTATTGTTGTTGTTGGATAGGACAGAGAAAAATTGAGAGAGGAGGGCAAGATAGAGAAAGGGAAAGAAAGACAGATCCCTGCAGATCTGTTTTACCAATTGTGAGGCAACTCCCTGCCCCCCATAGGTGGGGAGATGGGGACCTTGAACACGGATCCTTCTTCTGGTCCTTGCACTTTGCTCCATGTGCGTTTAATCCACTGTGCTACCACCCAGCCCCCTCCCCTTCTGTTATCTGTTAGAGAAAGGCAAATGAAAAACACACTGAGATTCTACCTTGCACCTATGAGACTGGCCTACATCAGCTAGACAGGAAATAATGTCAACAAGGATACAGATGGAAAAGGATACAGAGGGAAAGGAACTCTGATCACTGTTGGTGGGAATGCAAACTGATGCAGGCCCTGTGGACAACAGTACAGAGATTTCGTTAAAAGAGATTTACAGGGGTCAGGTGCTGGCATAACCATTGTAGTGCACATAATACATGCTTATGTAGCATTCAGCATAGAACTGGAAGACATGGGCCAACATGGTAGGACACTTGGGAAGGTGAATTGCTTTGTCATGCATATGACCCAACTCCCAGTATACCAAAGGAAACGTCTGTGCTTTGTGTGTGTGAAAAGGAAGACTTAGATTGGTGGTCTGGGAGGTGCCACAGTGGATAAAGTATTGGACTCTCAGGCATGAGGTCTCGAGTTCAATCCCCAGCAGCACATGTACCAGAGTGATGTCTGGTTCTTTCTCTCTGTCCTCCTGTCTTTCTCATAAATAAATACACTCTTTAAAAAGAAGAATGCTTAGATTGGATCCACAATAACAACAAAAGCAAAACATGAGTATATCATAATCAAAAGACATATACGCATGAAGGTTTGTCATAGCATAATGAGACAGAGAGATAAAAAGGCGGATAACTATCACGTGATGTCACTTACATGTGGAATCTGAAGAAAAAAAGAAAAAGCTAGACTTTAGTTTGTTTCATAGAAACACAGAGCAGACTGAGAGTTTTCAGGGGTAGAGGACAAGAAGAAGGGAAAATGGAGTGAAAGTGGTCAAAGGGTACACACTCCTAGTTGTAAAATGAGTACATTCTGGGGGCGGGGGGGTGACACAGCGTGCTGACTACAGTTGATAATATTATGTTGTATATTTAAAAACTGAGTCAAGAATCAATCTTAAAATTTCCCTGCGCAGGGCCAGAGAGGTAGCTCGCTGAGTAGAGTGTGTGCTTTTTGGCATGTACAGGACCCAAGTTCAAGCCTCAGAATTGCACCGAAGATGCTGTGGCATGGGAAGAGGTTCCAGTACTCTTGTCTATCTGTCTGTCTGTCTCTCTGAATGAAAATGCAGCCTGGAGCAGTGAAATTGGGCAACATCTATGCACTGGCTATATATACACACACAAAGGAAGTTCTCAACACAGAAAGGAGGTAATTACATGAGACGTTATCATCAGCACATTACCCCCCTTAAGCATACTGAATGCCAATTATATCTCAAGCAAACAAGAAGGGGAGAGAACAAAGAGAATTCTAAAATTGAAGGACAGTGAGGATCTCAGAAAGTTTATGATGTTCAGTTCAAGAGCTGAAAAGACCAAGTATTCAATAGTCGTGGCATTTCCATTTCCACTTCCATTTCCACTTCCACTTCCACTCTTCCTTTCTTTCTTTCTTTCTTTCTTTCTTTCTTTCTTTCTTTCTTTCTTTCTTTCTTACTTTCTTTTTTAACCACAGCACTGATCAGTTCTGGTTTATGGTTGTGTCAAGGACTGAACCTGGGACTTCAGAGCCTCAGGCATGAGCGTCTCTTTGCATAATCATTATGCTATCTCCCCCCATCCATGGCATTTCCATTCTGTAAACAGTCTAGCAGAAAAACTGTGTAATGATTAGAACAGTGATAATAAAGGATTCGATTGTGTGAAAGTCTCCTTTTTGCCAGACAAGTCTCCTCAGAAAGCTGGCCTACCCAGTTGAACACACATGTTAGCAAGCACCAGCACTCATGTTCAAGCCCCGAGTCCCCACCTACAGGAGAGAAAGTTTCATGAGCACTGAAGCAGTACTGTGCCTCTCTCTCTCTCTCACTTTCTCTCTCTCTCTCCACCCCACTCCCTTTTTTACTTTTCTCCATTCTATCAAATAAAAGGAGAAAGAAGGCTGATATGGGTGGGGTGGGAGATAGCTCATCTGGTCAAGCACACATTTGATCATGAACAAGAAACAGGGTTCAAGCCCCATCCCCACATGGGGACACCTGCACGGAGCGACTTCCAGCAGTTGGATCAGTGCTTTCTTTCTCTGTATCTCTCTCCCCCTCTGTCTGTCACCCTTTCTCTAAAAAGAAAAATGGGAAGAAAGAGGTCTTTCAGAAGAATCATGCAGGTATGGATGGAGCTCCAGAGATAACCTTGGTAGAAAAAATAAAAATAAAATACACTGATGCAATAAACCTTCCATTTTTAGCAGCAGGTGTGTTTTCTTTTATGGTCACTATAATTACACTATGGCTGTGTTCCCTTTTTTGCTTCAGTTCCTAGGAAGCTCAAAGTCCATTGCGCTGCTCGCTTGAGCTCTCGTATAAGATGTAACGGTCAGCAGGTTTCTCAGTGTTTTTCCTCTCCTCTCCCTCCTCTCTTCCTTTCATTATTTCTCCTTTGTTACAGTTTCTTCAGCTGTTTCTCTTTTGCTCTGTTGCAGACCATTTAAATCTCACTAAAATCAGCAATTAAAAACAAATAACTCCGTTAGAAAATAAAAAGAGAACACAAACAGAATTCCCACCACAGAAGAGACCCAGAGAGCCAACAGATATATAAGAAAGTGTTCAAAGTCACTGATGGTTAGAGAAATACAAATAAAGACAATGAAATAGAATTTTACATCTGTGCCAATGCCAGACATCAGAGATGACAAAAACAACAAATGTTGCTTGGCAAGGGTGTGGGGGAAAGGGAACCCTTCTTCATAGCTGGTGGGAATGTAGAGTGGTCCACCCCTTGTAGAAAACAGCCTGGAGATCTCTCAGCACTCGAGAAATGCAGTTACTCTAGGACACATCGATTTTTCTCCTAGGGATTTAGTTAAAGGAAACAAAACATCTACCCAAAGAGATCTTTGTACACCTAGATGCATAGCAATGCAATTCATAAGACGAGTATGGGACGATCCCACTCACAAACAGAAACTGAGAAAGAAGAACAGACAGGGAAACTCAAAGCAGGATTTGACTGAGTTTGGAGTAGGGGACCAAAGTAAAAAATCTCTGGGTTGAGGATGAGGGTGGATGTTCAGCTTCATTTGGGGGGGGGAGGGGGAGGACGGGATGCGACACAATAGTCCAAACTTGGAAGCAACCCAGATGGCCAGTGAGATGAGAGGCTAAGGAATTAGTAGCGCACACACGTTGCAGTGCACAACAGCCCAGGTGCAAGCCCCTAGTCCCCACCTGCGTGAACAGTGAAGCAGTGCTTCAGGTGCTGTTCTCGCGCTCTCTCTCTGTCTCACCCTTTCCTCTCAGTTTCCCTCTAGCTCTACCCAAAATAAGTAAATAAGTAAATAAATAAAATTTAAAAAGGGAAATTATAATATATATACATAATAGCTACTACTCAGCTATTAAAAATTATGAAGTCAGGAGTCGGGAGGTAGCGCAGCAGGTTAAGCACACGTGGTGCAAAGCGCAAGGACCAGCATAAGGATCCCGGTTCGAACCCCGGCTCCCCACCTGCAGGGGAGTCGTTTCACAGGCAGTGAAGCAGGTCTGCAGGTGTCTGTCTTTCTCTCCCCTTCTGTCTTCCCCTCCTCTCTCCATTTCTCCCTGTCCTATCCAACAACGATGACATCAACAACAATAACTACAACAACAATAAAACAAGGGCAACAAAAGGGAAAATAAATAATAAAAAAATTAAAAAGAGTGTGAGTCACAGTTCAAGGGTTATAAGGATATTTAGTTGGGAATTGGGCTGTAGCGCAGCGGGTTAAGTGCACTTGGTGCAAAGCACAAGGACCGGCTTAAGAATCCCGGTTCCAGCTCCGGCTCCCCGCCTACAGGGAAGTCACTTCACAAGAGGCGAAGCAGGTCTGCAGGTGTCTGTCTTTCTCTGCCCCTCTCTGTCGTCCCCTCCTCTCTCCATTTCTCTCTGTCCTATTCAATGACATCAATAACAACAACAACAATAACTACAACAACAATGAAAAACAACAAGGGCAACAAAAGAGAAAATTTAAAAAATATATGTCATCTCCACCTCATCTTGAGTGGAACTTGAGGGCACAATGTTAAATGAAATAACCAAAAACAAACAAACAAACAAACAAAAAACAACAGAAGCACAAACACCAGATGATCTCACTTGTAGATGAAACTTAAGAAAGAAACAGAGAAAAAGAAAAGGGAGGGGCCAGGTAGTGGCGCATCTAGTTGAGCGCACATATTACAGTGAGCAAGGACCCAGGTTCGAGCCCCTGGTCCCCACCTGCAGGGGGAAAGCTTCACAAGTGGTGAAGCAGGGTTGCAGTTGTTTCTCTGTCTCTCTCCCTCTCTATCACCCTCTTCCCTCTCAATTTCTGACTGTCTCTATCCAACAGATAAAGATTAAATAAATAAATAATAAAAAACTCATTAACTTAAAAGTGAACTTTAAAAAAAAAAAGAAAAGGGAAACACAAAATGAGACTTGGACTGGATGTGGGGGTTGCATCAACGCAAAGGACTCTGGGGGAAGGGGAGGAACAGGAAGAAGTAGAGAGGATCCAGGGGATCTGCGGCAAGATGGTAGAATAGCACATAAGCTGGGAGAAGGAGGTTTTGTAGATGTCTATCACAGGGAGATGAGAAATGATATCAACAACCTTGCTGTAACCCACTGACTGCCAACGATGACTATGAAGAGGGTCTATCACATTGGTGGGAGGCAGAGCACATGGGTGGCCCGGCTATGTGTCTTGCTGGGGAGACAGGTGCTCACCTTCCTGGGATGCAGTGGAGTGTAGGCTGCTGCCTAAGGAGTGAGTGTGGTCTCGTGGATGGAAATCCCCAGCAAGGGCTGCTGGCTTTAGGGAACGTCACCATTCACTCACCTTTACTCTAGGGCCTTGGAAAGCAGCTCCTGGTGTGGACACTCTGCCAGGGCCTTTTTTTTTTTTTTTTAGCTCTTCTTGGCCTGCCTGGCAGGTCTGTGGTAAAAGCTGAAAGTACAAGGGTACAAAGACAAGTCAGATTTTTTTAAAAATATATCCTACATGTCTGCTTATGTAATTTTCCAATAACGATAGTTGCATTTTGGGGCTCCTTATTTACGGATATCTTAAAGATGAAGCTAGTCTATTATAATTGTGTTTATCCCTAGGGACACGTAGAGCCACAACCAAGGTAAGAGTGAAATGTGTTAGGAAGAGATTGACTGTATGCTATAAAGCCCATGACTCCCTGATAGACACCCCCCGTCAGCTTGTCCACGTTGAAAATGTATAGAATAGCTGATTGGTGGCACATCTGTTTTAAAGAACACATTACAGTGCACACAGATCTAGGTTCAAGCCCTCAGCCCCCAGCCACAGAGGAGAAGGAAGCTTCATGAGTGGTGAAGAAGTGCTACAGGTATTTCTCTGTACCTCCATTACTCCCCCTTCCCTCCTTGTCTCTCCAAAAGAAGGAGGAAAAGGAAGAAAGAAAGAAAGAAAGAAAGAAAGAAAGAAAGAAAGAAAGAAAGAAAGAAAATGTATACACTGATGGCATGAACCTAGTTTGTTATATATACACACTGGTTTGGGAGTGTGTAAGAGAGAGAGACAGAGAGAGAGAGACAGAGAGAGAGAGACAGAGAGAGAGACAGAGAGAGACTGGCTTGAGATTTTCACAGTAATTATGTGCTGAGGTCAAAGTGAAGTTTCCTGTCCAGGGAAGAGAAGCTTATTCTGTTTGACCCTCCCACTGTTAATAAACTATGGGTCCTAGGAGTTGGGCAGTAGTGCAGCAGGTTAAGTGCACTACATAAGGATCCCGGTTCGAGCCTCCGGCTTCTCACCTGCGGGGGAGTCATTTCACAGGCGGTGAAGCAGGTCTGCTGGTGTCTATCTTTCTCTCCCCCTCTCTGTCTTCCCCTCTTCTCTCCATTTCTCTCTGTCCTATCCAACAATGATGACATTAATATCAACACCAATAATAATTACAATAAAACAAGAGCAATAAAAGAGAATAAATAAATAAATATAAAAAATTTAAAAAATAAAATAAAATAAACTATGGGTCCATCTGTGGATCACAAAGGAAGAGAGAGAGGAGACCGAAAAGTCCATCAACAGCTCAACATCAAAACAGTGGAGTTAGCAGGCAGATTAACAGCATATCTGGGAGAGCACCGCACTTGCATGTCTGGGCCTCTTGGCTCCATCACTGGGAAGCAGTGCTCTCTACTCTCTCCCTCTCCCTCTCCCTCTCCCCCCCCCCCCCCCTCTCTCTCTCTCTCTCTCTCTCTCTCTCTCTCTCTCTCGCTGTTGGTATGCTTCTAAATTCTGCTTCTAAGACCCCTTCTGTTTCATTGGTTTAATCCCCCCTGCTTGGCACTGTATTCTATTTACATAACCACTGTTAACTAAGCACCGCCCTGCCTCCAGGGCATTGGTTTAATCCTCATTGTTTCGCACGCTTTCTCCTTCTCCCCACCCCCTATCCTACATACATCCTCTTCAGACCTGACTCTTCCACCTCAGGATATATAAGGACAGGATTGTGATTAGAAATAGCTTAGATTGCGCTACATTCCACATGAATAAAGACTGAACTACGTACCACTCAGTCATGAGTCCCTGGTCGTCTCTCTCTCCCGCCCGCGAAGCTAGCCCGGCATAATGGCGCCCGAACAAGGACTGGCCTCTCTCTCTCTCTCTCTCTCTCTCTCTCTCTCTCTCTCTCTCTTTTTCTCTCTCTCTCAAATCCCACTACTGCCTTCTGTTGCAGCATATGCTTTGGAGTCAAGACAACCTGGGATTCCCTCTAGACTGCTGTCACCAGCTGTGAGACCATAAACAGTGTATGTAAGCTCTCTGGGCCTTGGTGTCCACCAGTAAACATGGGACGATCACATCTGCTCTTCAGGGCAGTTCTGGGAACAAAAGATGAAGTGCCTAGAAGGGGGTCCGGTCCAGAGAAGCAGTCAAGGAATGAAGACTATCACCATCATTTCTCCAGGGCTTATACCTGCCTTATCTTTCACTGACCCATCCTGCCCAGTTGAGTTCCCCTCACTTTTGAGTTCAAGGTGAACATTCTGGAGCATTTTGATCTACACATCTCTCTCTCTCTCTCTTTCTGCCCTCTCACTCCTCTCTCTCTCTCTCCCTCTTCTTCTTCTTCTTCTCCTCCTCCTCCTCCTTCTTCTTCTTCTCCTTCTTCTTCTTTGTCTTCTTCTTCTTCTTCTTCTCTCTCTCTCTCTCACACACACACTTCTCTGGAACCCTTTGAGCATCTACACATAAGCCTGACCAGCACCAGATTGCCATGAACTATTTTTTTTAATTGTCACAAGTTTTTTTTCTTTTATATGTTAGGAGAGAGAGAGAGAGCTGCAGCTCTGCTTCACTGCTTCTAAAGCTTTCTCCCTGCAGGTTGGGACCGGGGACCTGAACCCAGGCCTTTGTGCATAGTAACATGTGTGCTCAACCAGGTGCCCAGGTGCACCGCTGGCCAACCCATTCCATGAATCATTTTCATATCCACCTGCATTGTGTGTTCATGTGTGCAGGGCCACACGCCTCTGGTTTGTTTGACACCCAGCATAAGTGGTGCTCAGACAACACAGCTGACAGGGACATGTGCCTCTAGCGTGTGGAGGTGAGGGCACCCCATGCACCCACCTCCTGGCATGCTACCTTCCTTTGTCTGTCTGCTGAGATCATAGGGCGGCACCTGTGGGCTGGTGAAACCCTCTAGGCTCCTGCAAGAGAGGGCACTCTAAGCAGCCACTGCAGCAGGTGCTGCTGAGCTGGGATCAGCATCTAATCACGTTTCCATCACAACACGGTGAGAAACGTGTGACCGGTCCTTAGCAACGGTCTCTCAAGAAAGCTTCCCCTATAGAGAGCTCATTAAGTTCCTCCAAGCGCACGTGAGGCAAAAATCTAAAAACAGACCCAAGCTGGCTAAGACTCGGGAGCATGTGTCAGCCGCTGGCCAGGATAAGGGCAGAGCCTGGCTCCCAACCAGAGTCGGCTGGGCGAAAGCGTCTCTGGACAAGGCAGCTCCTGAGAAAGAAGATTCTGGATGCCCTCACAGGGCTGAAGGCCTGTAGGCAAGGCTAGCTCTCTTGCTACACGCTTCCCAGACCCTCCCTTACACACACACACACACACACACACACACACACACACAGAGAGAGAGAGAGAGAGAGAGAGCACTGCTCTCTGACTCCTTCAGTTTCTCTGTCATTTGTCACGCAGGACAGGACACAACCAGGCACCAGCTAGGAAGAGAATTTGGTATCATGCATATTTCAAATTTCAATCTAATTGAAATTCAGCAAGCTTCAGTCCACCACCACCACCCTCTCCCGTGCTGTAAACCTCCACCCAAAGTGACACCAACATCCCTATGAAGAGGCATAGAAGAACAGATCAGGCATGTGACACGTACCCACAACATACAATAAATCCTCTCTTGGAAGAACAAGCAAAGCATTGTGGGAGTGGAGAGGAGAAAGAGGGAAGAACATTAAAAGAGAAATGGGCCATCAGGAAGGGCTGCATGGAAGAGGCAATGCTGTTCCTCTTGATTGTTGGCACCTGGAAGTTCTCTTTGAATCAGAAAATGCTGGGTGCGTGGCTAAAAGAGAGAGTCCTACCTCATCAATGTGTCCTGGAACCTCACCTCTCTGGAGCCCCCCCCACTTGGAAAAGACAGAAGCAAATTGGGGGTATGGATCCTCCTGCCAACACCCATGTCCAGTGGAGAAACAATTAGAGAGAAGCCAAACCTTCCATCAAAAGAATTTTGGTCCATGCTCCCAGTGGATGAGAAATGATAGGGGAAGATGACCAGAGGGCTCTGAACCCCAAGTCCTTCAGGTCCCAGAGAGAAAAGAGTAAAAAGGGAGAGACATTTGGATGCAGTGACAGGTGTATGTGTGACTTGGAAAGGAAGGGAAGATGGAACTATAGGGGGAAAATGGGCAAATCTTTACAAAGCTACACAGACAGTTGTAGAAATAATAGTCAACCCATATCTGTGACACTGAGAGAACTGCTGTAGCTTCCAGTGGAGGGACTGGGGACCCAGAACTCTGGTGGTGGGAATGGTGTGGAGTTGTGCCCCGGCTACTGTGTAATTTTGTAAATCAATATTAAATCACTAATAAAAATTGTATTTTAAAAAAGAGAGTGTGTGTCCTAAAGACTTGTTTCTTTCCTGTGCCTTGGAGTCAAAGGTTGATGGAAAGTTCTTTTTTTTTTTTAAGTATTTATTTATGGGAGTCGGGCTAAACACATCAGGCTAAACTCACGTGGTGCAAGGCGCAAGGGCCGGCATAAGGATCCGGGTTCAAGCTCCCAGCTCCCCACCTGCAGGGGAGTCGCTTCACAAGTGGTAAAGCAGGTCTGCAGGTGTCTGTCTTTCTTTCTCCTTCTCTGTCTTCCCCTCCTCTTTCCATTTCTCTCTGTCCTACCCAAGAACAACAACTATGACAATAATAACAATAATAACTACAACAAGTGCAACAAGGGCAACAAAAAAAAGGTGGGGGGAGAATGGCCTCTAGGAGCAGTGGATTCTTAGTGCAGACACCGAGCCCCAGCAATAACCCTGGAGGCAAAAAAAAAAGAGAATTTATTTATTCATCACTCTGGTACATGTGCTGCCGGGGACTGAACTCAGGACCTCATGCTTGAGAGTCTGATGTTTTATCCACTGCACCACCTCCCGGACAACATTTATGGAAAGTTCTTCAGTCTCACTGGACCCTCGGGAATAAAATGGAAGGGACTGGAGGCATTCAAGACTCAGACAAAGACGCCACGGTCCTCTGCAGCCTCACACCTTTTGCTGGGCAACTCTACTCCTTGGCAGAAGCAAAGAGGGAAAGCAGGTTCCTCCACTCACTTTGCTATAAAAACAGGAAAGCAAAGTGGGGTGAGTTATTGCTTTTTTGAATAATCTCTGTCACTGTTGTGGGTTTGAGATCCAGAGCCAGCCGATGGAGCCAACAAGGAGGAACGTCATTAACAGAAAAAGCTTGTGCTCTTAAAGAATTCTGCACCTCAAACAAAGGACAGGTACAGCTTACTGCTGAGAGCAGAAAGCACTCTCACAGAAGCAGAGGCTGCAAGGTGAAGGGGTGGGACTTGTCCCCAATGCTCAGGGTCTGGTTGCCTTAGTTACTGTTACTTTTCCTGCATAGCTGTGTTGGGGGAAAGGTTAGCCTCAGGACTTAGAGGCATCGTGAGCTGTCAGTGGGGAGGGGACACCTTTCTTTAACCTCCTGTTACCTGGGGCTTCTCTCCTGCCTACAGTTTGGTTAATTGACTTTCTTTGCCTTGACATTGTCTTTTCAACTTCACCACCTTCACCTCCAATGCATTCCTTCAAGCAAAGTCAGCACAAGAGCTTAGTACTGACCACAAGGAACAGAGATGGCACTAAAGAGGCAGCAGCAGCAGGGAAAGCCAGCAGAGTAGTGGATATATGCACTCCACATTTGGAAAGAAGGCAGAGAAGCGTAGCCTGTTCACTAGGACATCAGGAAGTGGGCCAGTGGGAAGTGGGTCAGAACAGCCACACACACACACACACACACACACACACACACACACACAAAGCAGGCAGGCAGAGGGAACTGTACTGGGGGGAATTACAGGTCAAGTTTGTTTCCCATAGGTTTAATGGTTCACCACACATAATTCCAACAAAGAATTGAGGAGAAAGCATGATTTTCAGGAATTTTAAACTTTATTCAGGAAAATTGAGAACATTCATATGTTAGGTAGAGAGAGAAAGAGAGAGAGAGATTCAGAGCCCTTCCTCACATGTTGGCAGGCTAAATGAGGTAGAGAGAGGAAGAGAGAACCAGGCAGACTTGCTTATAAACACGCAAGTCCTGCCTTTGCCTTGCTAAGCCACACCCACACTTGTTAGCACTCCCATCTCCTGAGCCTGGAGGACGTGTGTTCTGGCATGGTGCAGCAGTATCTGTGTTCCCCCAGGTACTTTCTGTCATTTCTGACCCCAACAGCATTTTCAAAAGTATGCAGAGGAGAGTGCACAGCCCGTCAGAGCACAGGATTTGCCATGTTGAGGCCCCTGATCCAATCCCAGGCAATACCATAAGTGTTCCCCAATCAACCCCCTTAGAGGTCTTGGGTCTCCTGCAGTAGACAGCAGCCATGGCAAGTTTTGCCCTGTGTTTTGACTTTATTTGTTTATGTATTATTATTATTACTAATTATTATGTAGGAATGGAGAAATCAAGGGGAGATGGTGAGAGAAACATTTGCAGCACTGCTTCACTGCTCATGAAGTGATTCCCCTGCAAGTGGCAACTGGGGGCTTGAACCTGAGTCTTTGTGAATTGTAACGTGTGTTCAACAGGTGTAGCATGACCCAAACACGTCCCCTTTCTTTGTTCCTTAAGTCCTAGCTACAAGTGAGATCATCCAGTATTCATCCTTTGCCTTCTAATTTATCTCAACATAATTTCTTTCAAGTTCCATCCAAGATGTAACAAAAGAGAAAACCTCATTATTTCTTACAGCTGAGTAGTATCTCCTTGTGTATATACACTGCAAGTCTCTTACAAATAAATATCTCTAAATAATAGTGTTCAGAGTGAAACACAGGGACATAGGACAACGGACATCCATTATGGCTGATACACAGGTAGGAGAACTTTAGCCAGATGCCAGGACCTTGAGATCCAGTGTGCTCAAGGTTGAGAGAAAATAACTTCAGTCACGACTTTGGAGGGATTGCACCTAGACACCTCAAAAAGGGACAAATGTCAGGTGTGCAGGTGATCAGAACTGCAGGCTAAGTGTTTATTGATAAGCATATCAAAAGGAACAGGAAAATCAAAGATGCTTTTAGGTAAACACAACAGGAACAACTGTCAAAGCACAAATTATTTTCAGGGTATGAGAGACATCAAGAATGTGTTAAACCTTGACTACAATCGCCTTTGTCTGAATGGCATTAGTCAGGTGAAATTCTCTGAGGCCTCAAGAAATATTCAGGTCACTCGATTGTACACAAACCCCAAACCCTTCAGAGAAGTAGCCAGAGGTCTAAGTTACAGATTTGCATTTTGCATAATCTCCAGGCCTATGGGCTGCCATTATAGCCCTGACACTCCATACTTCTACCTTATGGTGAAGGAAGTTGTGACAAAAAGGCCTGAAGCCTTACTTACTGGGCACCTGTTAACCATCCAGTGGACATGTTTTGTAAACATGGAAGCTTTAGGTAAAATCAATAGAATTTCTACTAACAACAAATATCAAGAAATTCAGATCAGAAAACTTCAACAATCCAGTTCACCAGAATGTGGGTCAGAAATCACTGATTTTGGGAGTCAGGTGGTAGCGCAGTGGGTTAAGTGCACGTGGCGCAAAGCGCAAGGACCGGATCCGGTTCAAGCCCCTGACTCCCCACCTGCAGGGGAGTCACTTCACAAGCAGTGAAGCAGGTCTGCAGGTGTCTATCCTTCTCTCCCCCTCTCTGTCTTCCCCTCCTCTCTCCATTTCTCTCTGTCCTATCCGGAAAAAAAGAAAGAAAGAAATCACTGATTTTATAGCAGCTGGTTAAGATGTAGCAGGAAGAAGGATCCCTTGAGTGGTGTTAGCTGTGAAAATTCAACTCTCAACTTCAGAGTCATCAGAAGACCCCATCCCCACAAGGCAAAAGCTCAAAGTGATGGAAGCCACTCACTACTGTTTTAGACAGAGCCACGTTCAGAGCCAGAACACAACACAGGTGACTTTTTTTAGGCCCTGTGAGCTGGATACGAGTCGGAGACCAAGCGATCTCCCAGACCACAAGATGGTAGCAGAGCTCTTTGGTGCCAAAATGCTTTGGGTGCTATGAAGCACCTTACAGATATCGGTTTTGTTTTGTGTTTGCTTGCTTTTAAAGGAAATCAATATCGCTAGTCACTTCCGACGGAAGCAGAAGCCATGTTTCCCAAGCGTTTAGTGCCCAGTGCCATTTACTTCACTGCTGCTCCCGCCCGCCCCCCCCCCAATAATCTATTCACTTATTTATTCCTTCACTCCATTTACTCTGTGCAAAGCTTACTGAGCATCTCCTATGTGCTAAATCCACCAAAATGAACACAGCCTGGCTGGTGGTCTCAGGAAATACACAGCCTACAAATGTTCTAAAGGGAAGGGCTGCAAAGAAAGGGGTCAGAATGGAGAGAAAGATAGTGGGTGGTTGCAGTAATGTGACTTATTTTCCTGTTTTTCTGTGGGAAAAAAATGCATCATGGCCTTTCCAACAGTCTAATATTAACTGACTTTTTTAAAAAAAATATATTTTGTTTATTTTTGAGAGGACAGAGAGAAATTGAGAAGGGAAGGGGATAGAAAGGAAGAATGAAACAGAGAGACAACTGCAGCCCTGCACTGCTCTTATGAAGCTTCTCCCTTGAGGTAGCAGAGATTGTGGGCTTGGACCTGGGTCCTTACACATGGTCATGTGTGTGTTCCAGCAGGTGCACTGCCGCCCAGCCCCTGCTGTTGACTGAATTCATTATCAGGAAAGACTCACCCACACCACCTAGTTGTGCCTTGATTTTGTTTGTTTGTTTCCACCAAGGATTCAGTGCCTGCCTAACAAATTTATCCCTCCCAGTAGCCTTTTTTTTTCTTTTTTTGATAGAACAGAGACATTGAGTGGAGGGGAAGAAAGGGAGAGAGAGGGAGGAGAGCAACTCTTGCTTCACCTCTGTGAAAGGTTCCCCCCCCCAAAGACGGAACTCAAGTCCTTGCATAGGACAATGCAGGGGACACTCTAACAGTGCACCACTGTCTGGCCCTCATACCTTTGATTTTTTTTTTATTAACGACTCAATTCTTTTTAAAGATATTTTTGAAGTTTTAAAAAATATTTTTATATATTTATTATTGGATAGAGGCAAGGAGGAAACATTGAGAAGGGAGGGAAAGAGACAGATAGATACCTGCAGCCCAGCTTCACCTCTCGTGAAGCTTACCCCGACACCAGGGGTGACCAGGGGCTTGGACTTGGGTCTTTGTGCACTGTAATGTGTGCACCTAGCCAGGTGTGCCACCGCCTGGCCCCCTGATGAGTCCATTCTGACTAATCAGGTTTAACACCTGCAACTAAAAGGGGAAAAAATTATTTCAGAATACAATTCCATTTCAGTTAGTCAGGAATTTATGAAATGGATGTGACCACTCTTGTAGCTCTGCTCCGCGGGCTCCTGAGTAAATGCCCCCACCCTGCAGGTGGCAGGAGCAC